>NC_137939.1:20769762-21090647 GCF_963969265.1 Rhamphochromis sp. 'chilingali' | reverse complement strand
CTGTGAAGAGGGAGGAGGTGGAGGAGAGAGGAAAAGAAAGGACAGGACACCACTGCTTCGATGATACTTTTCGCTGTTATGTAAAGAGAAGGAGAAAATAGGTCCTGGGCCGTTGCCAGAGAGCATGGTGAATCACCAGCAAAGAACAGGCACGACATGAGTGTGCATAAACACACGCGCGCACACACACTGGCACACATTCTGTCCCATTTCTTCACCCCAACTGAGCTTTGCAGTACAGGAAGTACAGCAGATGATGAGTGCCTTTTGGCACCATTAAAATGTGTAAAAACGTCAAATGGCAGGGACTGACCCTTAGCACCTTCTCCTCTTTTTGCAACCACGAAAGAGCAGTAACCTGACTTGCTGTGTGCCTTACACATCAAGGCCACTAATACACAGCGCATTCAGGTTCATAGCTCCTTTATTTACTTAAACTTTGACCTTCACCGACCAGGCTGACCTCCACAGTCTGCTTTCATCCCTTTTTTGCTTGACTATTGATTTTTATTCCTTCATTTATTTATTTGATGTCAGTTGTTACCTAACCATGCAGAAAGCTGTTCCCCGGTGCACATGCCTCACTCACCATGAAATACTCAGGTTGTTCTTACCTGTCTTAGTCTGACTGAGACACTGTTGATTCTAATGAAACATCATTACATTTGTAGTAGGTGGACATTCCTGCCCGCTTCGTCAGTCAGTACTTTATTCAAGGCAAGACCCTTACTTCTTTAACTACTTCATAAAAGACGAGACAGAGTGTCGGGGATGGAATGTACTGGATAACCATGTATTAATTTTGCATTAGTGAATTAATCAATTCGAATATAAGTCAATTGATAAATTATTCAAATCTTCTTGTCATGCACATTTGAGAGGAGTGGGCAGAAGGAAAGGTGAGAACCATTTCAGATTGGATTAATTAATATTCATGACATTTTTAAAATGAAGTAAGAAAAATAGCCATCAATTCAGTTAAACAGTCATATAATTAGGAGTGTTTGATAGAGACAATTCCCACTATGATACAATTCCCTACAATAAAAAGCAAAGGGTTTGATTTGTCTTGTCTCCCTCATCTTATCATAATTTCTACAACCTTTCAAATCTTGCCGTCTTTTTAAACTGCAGCTTGACTGATAGAACTCAGAGAGAGATAAATAAATGAGAAGATGATGAATCTTTCTTATGCACATCATAAGCAAAAATAATTAACAAGCCAGTGCAAAATTCCCGCCCTCCACCTGCAATCCACGGCTGGCTTGCTGAGAAGTCAGGTATTTGTTTGCTGTATTTTTAATTTTTCATCGTTCCTTGGTGTAGTCAATCATCGTCATTTTTTCTGTTTCCTAGAGGTTAGTGCTGCGCTCTGGAGAGTTATGGAGACAGGTCAGCCAAGATTTAAAGCAGTCCCACGCCTGACCCAAAGGAAAGCACTGCTGGATACATTAGCATGATAGCGATATGATTATGTCGGAACGGACATGAAGGGTTTCAATTATTTACAGGTGATGTGCCCGTTGAATTGGCAATGAAGTGGCTCGTAAATTATCCCCTCTGTCTAATCAAGCCTCCAGCGGAATAATGGAGCAAGTACTGATGTGGAAGAAGCTCTTTCTCGTTTCCTTTCTCTCTTCAGTATTTTGGGTGTGGATTGGCTACTTTCACAGTGGGATGATAACAGTCTCCAGATGACATTGGTTGAAAGGCAAGAAATGTGCCAGCAAGCGCAGGTTTAAAACACCTCCATTTCATCACTGCTCAGTGCTTTACTGCGCTTTATGTCACCAGACAATGATACAGTGACAGCCAAGCATCAAATGTGCAGCACCAGCACCTAATGTGCACCTTGGTTTTGTGCCTGAAAGAGAGAGTATGAGAGACAGACATATAGACACACTGAAGACAGACAGGTAGAAAACCAGACAGGAAAATAGAGTGATGCTGTAATGGTTGGCATGGCTCTGCTCCAATGCAGACCTCCAAACAGAGCAACACTGTTCAGACAAAACACAGCCAGCCACCAGTCACTGGCTCATTTCTAGCATCTTCTTCAGAGGCCCGTGGCATCGAGTTCTGTTCAGCTGAATGATGGTGTATTTGATTAAAAGATATTCAATATGAGTTTATTACTCAGTTTTATGTGTCCCCAGTGAATGTGTTTGATTTCTTGTGCTGATATGCCGACACGCTGCGATTGATGCAACCTACAAGCTCTAACCACAATGTTAATCTCACAGAGGTTCTCAACTGTATTGAGTAATAATAAACCTATTTTAAGGAAACAAAGACAGGGATTCGCCTTCCCCACCCACCACCATCGCAATCCATAATCACCTTAGGCGGTTTACAGTATAAGAAGAAGAGTGAGAAAAAGTAGAAACGAAAGGAGGATGGAGAGGCAAAGGGGAAGTGAGATAAAAGCGAAATGTAATGGTGAGAGAGTACCACCTACCGTTCTGGTGTCTTCTGGCAGAAGACTCATTTTGAAGGGAAGATCGGGTGGTCTGTTCACAGCTAGAGCCATAGCTGTGTTTTCCCCCTCTGTCCCTCAAGAAGTGAATAAGGGGTGACTGCACCCACAATTTGGCAATGAGAGGATTAGTGGCAAGTAGGAAGGTGGTTGGGGGCTGTTTTTTGTTTGTGTGTGCGCTTACTATTCCCTGCGATGCATTGTGGCAGTGGATCTGGATCTTTTTCAATCCCATGTTCTCAAAAATAGAAACATCACAAACAACATAACAAGCCAATGTGCAAGAGGAGAAGAGGGCAAAATAAGAAGCCCACTGTGTGCTGTGCTCCTGTATGTGTTCACAGTTTTATCCCAGCCTTTCTCAGACTTTCCCTGTCACCACATAACACATCCTTGGAGTCTGTCTATTCTCTGTTCCCTTTTTAATGCCTTTACAGACGGCAAATCCCCAGCAACCTCCAAAATGTCTGAACATCCCCATCTTTGCTTCTATTTCGATCGCATTTCATTTTCCTACGAACAAACACAAAGCTCACAGGGGGAGACAAAGCATTAGGGTTATTATGGGTTTAAAGCACTTAAAAGCTTCTGGCCATCCTGACACTAGGCAATGCAAGGGTCCAGAGGAGCAGGGAAACATTACGCTACAATTTTTAAAGAGAATCGAGTCCCTGATGTGTTTTCTGAAGTGTTTAGAAGGGAGCCTATGCAGGTTTATACTTTGTATGCACACGTAATAAATTTCATGCTTGCATGCAATGATTTTCCTATCTCTAGAAGCTGTATGCCATGCACGTGGAACTTGTCAGTGTTGCTTGTGGCCGACAGTATTAGCTCATTGCTGTGCAACAGTCAGATTCTGTATCACAGCATCTTAGGCTAACTCTTTAGAGCTCTCTCCCCTAGGTCACACATGGAATTTAAGAGCTTTTCTGAGGCAAAGAGGTGTGACTCGCCCTGAGACTCCCCTCTTGCTCTTTCTCTGCATCTGCGTCTCCCTTCTCTCTCTCTCTTACTTATTTCTCCACACTTTATTTCCCCCTGCTTTGCTGCTCCACTCAAGAGTCATGGGGCGCACACTCAGTGGTAAACCAGTTTCATTTAGTATGTTTTCACATTTTTATCCAATCATAGCATGCTCAGAGGTTTCAAAAGCCGCATGACACTTTTATTGGGGCCTAATTAAGGATCTGTGATTTAATCCATGTAATTTAATAGAGATCAGTCATGGGTATGAGGCTCTGGCTTTGTGAAAAGGAAAGCTGATACATTGCAACCCCATGCATTCTGCTACAGCGCATTAGGGTTAAAGGGCTTTTCATTAGGGCTATTATTAATGCGTGGTATGTATACGCCACCTGTTGGACAATGAGGGTGCAAAGGTCTTCGTCCTTTACACACACCCTGTGGCTTCTCTGACAGTTGTAGCTACAGAGCACAGCCTCTCGGGTAGTTTTACCGCTACCAGTAGATCAGTCTGTACTCGAAGCCATCGGTAATTGCCTCTTAGCTTTCTCGTTGTTCACATTCACATTCTTTCTGCAAACACAAAAGTGGATGAAGCATTTTCACTTGTTACTTTTGTTTTTCAGAGGTGTGTCTACATCACGGAATGCTTGGGGCTGACTGCCTTGTTATAATTGTTCAAACTACGTGTATAGTCAACACTTGAGACTATGATAAACTTTATCTTAGATTGTTATAATATCAGTTGCTCTCATAGAAGGACTGAAATGCAATGCCGAGAAGTGCTTTCTAAGCCTTGCAGGGAGTGGCTTGAAAAAAAGTAAGAGAGACAACTGCCTGGCATTGTTCTGTCCTTTTCAGTAGCCCTTCACAGCACTCAAGCAGCCAGTTTTGTGACACAGTGTTGAGAGGGGAGAAAGCAGAAGAGCTAAGAACGGCCGGGGTTGGCTGGGGTGAGGGATTGCATGCTGGGAGGTGTCTAGACGGTCTGGGATAAGAGGCTAGACAGAGGGAGGAGAGGAGAATGGCAGAGTAGTCTGGGCCAGAGGGAGGCCATGTCGAGGGCATGGCTGGATGGGTGCCTTATCTAAAATCAGGTCTAGTCACCGTGGACCTCAGCTTCTGGACATTAACAGCACTGACAGTTGACAGGGAGAGCAGCCACTTCCTGGCCCAACACACCATCACTCACTTGTGCTTCAGTCAGAGACGTCTCTCTCTGTTTCCACCCCGATCTGCCATTTGACTCTATGTTGTGATCCATGTAGAAAGCAGCCCAACGGCTGAACCAGCTGAACATTTCTTTCTGCTGAATTTATAGTGTGTACATTTAAATGTATCTGCAAGATCTCGCATTGTTTTATAAAACAAACGTCTGGCAGTCAGCCTAGATATTCTCTGGGTCTTGAAGAGTTCCAATCTGGCTCTGTCATGATGAAGTCACGAATTTATGGGATCTCTCGACGCTTATATGAACCAAGTTGTCTAGTTGATCCTTGGTAAATGAGGAAAAGAATTCGATGACTAACGTTTCCTATGTGTAGGACTTGGTCTCATCTCTACCACTCATTATGCCTGAGCCCTACGACAGTTTGGAGGACGTTGGAGGCATTGCCACGTTGGCCATATGCTTTCCACGGCTCCTATCTGTCAGAATGTCAGGACATGGCGGGGGTGCGCTTTTCTGCACCAACAGAGGAGTGGAGCGCAACACTACAGGAGGCCCTCATTACCAACACACCCCACCAAAAGAGACTCAGGGATGGGCGAGAAGACATACTGAGCGATGTGTTTAGAACCAGAGGGTGAGCCATTTAAAAAGCACTCAACCCAAGCAACTGCCCCTCCCTCTCAGCAGCTCCATTATCACAGCAGAAAATGTGACACAGGATTTTTTTTTTAAGTAGATGCTTCAACAGATTAACAAAGTAATTAAGGCAAACAAATTGATTCGCTCAACATTTTAATTGAACTTTTGCCTTTGTGTCTCCATCTGGCCAATCCCCTCTTACCCACAGCCAAACACCTCACATGTTTATCTGAACTGCCATTAGGGAACCTATATTGTGCCCCTCACCTCTTCGGTAACAAATGATGCGGAAGCTATGGTTTTCACAACTTATTTTACACATTATAGTGTTTGCACTATCCTTGACATGCAGCATGTTTACTTTCTAGGTTGCATATATGTCATTTGGCTTTTAGTAAGGCTTTATGTCCCTCACCATTCCCAGCCCTCCATCACCACCAAGCCATTAAATTTATATTGGGATCCTGCTTTCAGATGGTCAAGGTAAAAATCAAACTTTAGGCATGGGAATCTGTAATCTATATATCTTGAGTTAGGGTGCATTAGTGGTCTGGTTGCTTCTCACGCAGGCAGTTGAAACGCTCAGTGGAGGAAGGATCCATTAGAAATCAGGCAAACTTTAAGGGACACTTTCTTTAAGACTTTTCAAGGGAGACATTATTCAAAAAGTTATCTCTGCAGGGGTAAAGCCACTTCTCAGTTGACTAATAACTATCAAAGCAACTCATCTAAATCTCTACTTTATTTTCCAAAATGTTTCGGTATGGTTTTACGTAGAATTGCTCTAGCCTTTGAATAGGTTTATTTCCGATACGTATTCATGTAGAAAATTTCAGTTTAAGTTAAATGAAATGCCATATTCCACACAGCCAAGACGACTGGATGGTCACAAATATCTCAATATGAGTATACTTTGCATTCAGCAACAGTGTTGTGTTATAATAGATCATTAGCAACCACAAGTAGACATAAATCTGTCCTACTCGTGCTATTTAGAAATGGAAACTTGGTGCCTGATACAAACAAACTGCTCATCTGTATAAAGGCATTCAGGCAAGGATTTTGTGTCACAATGGTGTGACTGGTGTCTGACTGCATACTGGATAATGCAGTTTAGCATGCACCCTGCTCTTTTAGAGATGACCACAAGTTTAGGAGGTATTAGGTCCAGATAGAGAGGGTGGAGCTCATTGCAGCGCTATACAATGTCCCCTAATTAAATTGCTCAGTCCCATGTACTGTGGAAGCTAGCGGCTCGGCAGATGTAGCGCCATGTTAAACTTTATGTTGCTTGAAAATGGCTTCCGCTCCAAGTGCATTTGAGACAGAGATGGTTTGACTGTAAAATGATGTGTTTTATGGCACCGTTATCATGGCGATATTCCTTAAAGATGCAGCGCTGCACACTGTGGCATTCTCTGTCTGCAGGAAGGAGCAAATTGATATGAACAGATCAACAGAGCTATGCCCTTCTGGACGTCCTTGGCACCATACTTGGCCCTAAAATTGATTTCTCTCCATATCTCCTATGCCAAAAAACTCTCATTCAGAGATTTTATACTCCCACTGCTGACACATTTTGTTCAGGTTTGGAGAGGATGTACTGTTGGAATGTCATTCATTTCCTCCCACATTTTTTTTCCACACTTTTGAAGTAACCTAATAGTCTCACAGTGTATTTGATAGTGGTATTCATCAGTTTTCTGTATGTGTATGTTCATGTTCATGCATGTGTGAGAACTCTCAGTATAAATTGCCAGGAGCAAAGAGATTGCTTTTGATTTAATGGCTATTGTGCTTGACTTTGTGTGTGTTCCACTGTAGTAGTGTGTCCTTCCTTTGCCTCTGTTGTAGCAGGTAAACTCTCTCTGCCCAACATTATTTACACATACACGTACTTACGTCGAAGTGGCACACACACACACACACACACACACACACACACACACACACACACACACACACACACACACACACGCACACACAGGCACGGACAAATACACATACTGCCTTGGCTATGCTCCATTAAGTGGCCAGTGTCTTAAACAGGATGCTGACGTAAATGCCGGGGTTGGGAATATAGGACAGATTGTGTATACGTGTGTGTGTTTGAGTGTGCGTGTGTCTATGTTTGTGTGTCTCTGGTCTCAGTTTTATTTTCAGTGTCCTTATTGTCTCTCCCAGTGGACCCCCTCCACACACACCCTCTTCTCTGTGTTTGTGGCCTGCTGAATTCTATTGATCAGGCTGTGAAAGCTTGAATGGCTAAAGAGGAGAACAGAGAGAGGCAGAGTAAATGGTATTTTGGAGCCCATGTGTGTTCTTCAAATGATGTGTGTATATGGTTATAGATTTAATTGGTGAGCCAATTAAAAGAAAAGATACAACAAATATTCCAGAGTAGCAGAGATATTTGTTTTCTTTATTATCATTTGTGATTTACTACTAGTGTTGCTATGGACACTTGGACTTGTGTAAACTGCCTCTACGGATTGCTCTTTTTACTGAAGAACTGAATGGAGATTTCTAACCAGACCAAATGGCATTAAGACCTATTTCATAAACTTTCCAGTCAACTAACAGGTTCTAACACAGGCATGCACTGCATGAACACAAAAAGCTTAAATAACTGCAGGTGAAACTGCAGGAGAAAGGTCACCTGTCGTTGTTGTTACAGATGGCCAACTACAGTTGAATTTTACAGTTTGAGCAACTTTGCTGTTCTGTTTGCTTTTTAAAGGTTGAAAAACGGAAAAGCAGAAGTGTAAATGCAAGTGGCTGGCATGTTCATGCAGTGGGAAGTGTGAATGGAGCTTTCCTACCGCAGAGACAAACTGCTACTGTTCAGACCCTCCCTCAGGAGGTCGACTTCTAGCTTCTCGTATCACAACACAATAGAAAAATTTGTACTATCAGCATGGTTTATTGGTTTATTGGTTGTTGTTGCTGAGAGGCTGAAATTCCTCAGACAGATCCAGTGAACTGCTTTAATCTGAAGTCTCAGACCATCAGAATATTTGTTCTTTTAAATAAAATAGTCAAACAAAAGATAGTTATAGGCATGAATTAATGCTAAATTGTGTTACGCTGTCTTGGTGTGCTATGATGATTGAATAAGACCAGATTTATTTCTGTTACTGAATTTGGTAGCCTGTTCTTAATTTGCGGATGCTTCTGCTGGCATTATTTCCAGCAATTCCCCTGTTAGGGGGCAAGGTCAATGCTAATCAGTGCTTATATAATGTATTTGCATGATCATATGGGCTTTCCATCTTAATGACACTAACGGAAAATGCTATCTAATACTTTGCTTCAAATATCCAATCAATGCACAAATGGCATCCTCTGTAGTAATTAAGAAAGCCTTGACACATGGCTAATGTTGTTATCACGCTGTTTAAACCACTGGGTGACCATTTGTGTCTTGTTGATAGGGACATTGACATCCTGGAAGGCACTGTTCCCATCAAGAAAGAAATGCATTATGGGACAATCGCTAAAGATTCATTAATTAATAGCATAGATTTTGTCTAGATGAAAAACTAGCTGAGAAATGCTGGAATCTAAATCATGGCAAAAAAATGTACCCCAGACTCAGAGACCGTTTGTGTGCTTGTCATGTAATACACACGCCATGTAACGAGCAGCGATGACCATAATCTGTCTCAGTCTTGACTCTCGTGTTTGTTATGTGTAACACAGATGTCTTCTTCTCACTTTTTTAAATTAAAAAAAAAAAAAGCCACACTTTCTTTTTTTCGTCTCCCTTCTACCCTAAGGTCCAACAAATGGTGAATGAGGTGCAAAACAAAGAGTTCTTTGAAGAACAAAGTGAACCTGCCACATACAACGACTGCCTGGAGACAAATCCTATCCCCTAGATTGCATGCTTTCAAGACAGGAGAGAGAAAAGCATCCCTAACAACAAAATGATATAAATTACCGCTGTTATGGTCTATACGGTTCAATTTAATGTGCTTGTAATGATAAATTATTTTGGTTATGAATCTAAAGTGGACCTGAGTGCAGTCGGAGCAGCAGGACTGTTAGAACAATTGCAGCTGTCTCCCAGGGCTGTGGCCATTAGTCAATAAATTAGAAAGTAATTAGTTTCTGCTTCTGTGGCTCTATTTGAAGCGCTTCACACAGGTGTAATGAAAATTTATTGGAGCTGTTGATCCAGAGGAGAAAAGAAAAGTAGGGGATTTGTAGCGTGTGATTGTAATGTAGGATTTCCATCTGCTTTTCTTATTTTTTGCTTGCAGTGTGACTGGTAAGGTTAGCCTCGATGACCAGTACAGTAACATTTTGTCAACTTGACAATAGGCTAGCAACTATAAAAACTTTTTAGAATATTTTGAGTTTGAGATTTTAAATTAGTCACATTTTGGTTAAAAAACAACAACAAAAAACTGCCCTTCTGCTTAACATAGCAAAGTAAAAGACATTTGTTCTTTGCTGGAATCTAACAATGTGTACTATGCTCACACAAGCCTATGAGGAAGACAGCTATATCACTGGGATATCTGTTTCATTTTAATTCTCTGTGCTTTCTGGCCAGCGGGCGTCTCATCACCCTTTGTTGTTCGCACAGCACTTTCATTTTTTCCAGTGTCATCTGACGCACTGTCTCTGTCCTCTTACTCGCTCATAAAAAGAGGGAGAAAGTCAGGCTTCAGCCATCAGGTTTACCCTAATTGAACAGCTTCACATTTCTCTTTCATGCCATTGTGTGTGGATCAAGGCAGTCGCATGAAGCTTTTTGTTGGCAGACAACATCAAGGCTATTTGTTTTGTCTGGTGGAATGTAAGGTCAACAGGAGAGGGAGAACAGAAATTGGAAAACATTCGCACAAGTGCGATGTCAATGAATGGCATTAAAGACAGTGGGAGGGAGCTGCCGCGGCAGCATATGGGTAAAAAGAAGAATTAGAGGTGAAAGAGAGATGAGGCAGAGAGAGGAGGTAGTGACGAGCTGAAGAAACAGGCGTGAAGTTTTGAAGGCAGCAAAGAGAGAGAGAGAGAGACAGAATGAAAAAGAACAGAGAGGACAAGGAGTGGAACAGAGACAGGATGGACGGATGGATAAGGACAATCAGGCAGATTGGTCCCAGCCCAGGCTATGGCCAATTAGAATAAAATTAGCTGGACCTTGGCAAAAGCTAGGGCGCACAGTAGGGCATGGAGGGAAGGGAGGGGAAGTGGGGGAGGGGCAAAGGGGGAGAATATCCCGGTGATTAAAACCAAATGATTAGTGGTGTGCAAGGCAGAGGGCTCGAGAACCAGGGTCACCTGAGCCTGGAGGGAGAGAGAAGGTCTAATAGTAATGAGACCAACCTTCTCTCTCCTCGTCATCGCCCTCCTCCTCTCACCACCCCTTACCTTCTTTTTTCTTGTTCACACTCCCATTTCTCTCCCGTAACCATTTTTAGTTCATCCTAAACTACTCTGGATTTACACATTCTACCGTTTTCTGTCTCCCAGTGTCCCTTCCCCTGTCTGCACCTCACAGTCTTCCTGTAGTAAACCCTGTTACTATCTATCACTGTCTCTTGCCTTTAGCCAAAGCATACACTAATGCAATTGTAGCAAGACGCAATTTAGCTTTCTGTGATAAGCAAAGATTTATGAGTAGTTTACCTTTTTTAATCACTATTGCAGATCTGCAGACATATGGTAATAGAAGAATTGAGCTACTACATAAACTCAACACAATAATGGCATTTATTAGAGATTATATATGTGCTGCTGCTTTAGTTTGAAACAACAGTTGGGCCCAAATGCAAAGCAGGAATCCTGTTTGTGTATTTTGGCTCACTATTCTGTTTTCGACTCTTTATAACAATAATTTTAGGAATCCCCAAAAATGTGACCATCAGTGTGTGAGACACCTCACATAAAAGGAGTAGCTGCAACGACTGGATGCTACTATTTTTTTACCCGTTAGAAAAGATAAATGGATTTTTACCACATGACTAAGACTTTAGTATAGACACCAAGCTTAAGACCAGTTTGGTGAGTGTTTTAAAGTGTAGTAAGCTTCAGGATCAGGTTTTTGTAAAACAGTCTTTATACTAAACAAAGTGGAGAAACTCTTGTCATGACAGTTAGAGGTTTAGAAATTATTACCATCATAATTATTATTATATCATTATAATAAGTCTTCTCTTGGAGGACTTTAGACAGCCTCTCATGTCTTTCTCAGTTTTTTCCCACTGAGGAAACCTTTGCAAGAGAAAACTCTAGAGAAGCAGCAGAGCACTTAATCAGCTTCTTATTGTGACATGTGCCATGGTAGAGATATCATTGTGTCTATTTCCAACAAAGCAGCCAAGGTAACATCAATACGCTATGAGTCAACAGGTAATCATGCAGAACGTGCAGCGAGGTCTGCAGATGAGATGAGAGAAATCCAGCTCCTAGATGCTGTTTTAAGCTCCAACTTGCCTTAATTACAAACCTACTTGCAACCTTCTCTGCATTTGCTTTACAGTGAGCATATTCTTATCTTGCAGAGACTTTTTGTCAAGAACAAAGAGCTAATGTTTCAGTTTAACTTAAGTATCATCTGCCCTCCTCACACCCTTCACTTTTTAAATCTTTTCCCTTTTTGTTCTTTCACAATCAATTTCTGTACTTTCTGTATCTTTCTCAGTCTCCGTTGTAGTAGATATCCCTCTGCAGAGAGGGCGAGTACAGTAGGTCTGTCAGCCCTGGAGGACTGAGAGAGATCAGAAGACATGTCAGAAGTCTGGTGGGTCTTTTCCACCTAGACCCCACTCAGGTATGTGGATAAAACCTAAAGAGAAAACGCAAATACAGCCCGAGGTCCACACCACAGGTCTGTAGCCAGGGGAGACAGGAATGCCCCCTGACTGCAGTCAGACAGACGTCCTTGAATAAAGAGCGATATCCACAGGGTGGATTGCCATGTAGAAAGAATGTAATTCTGTGTGTGTTCCACAGTACTATGCGAAGAAACATGGGTAGCTGTATGCACAGTGGGAGGGAGAGAGAGAGGTGATAAATGGACAGTGTGCTATATGTGACCATTGTTTGAGTTGCCAAAGTGCTTTGTTGTTGGCCAGTGATTATCTGTGCTACAGAACACTATGATGAGTTTTCAGTTTGAAGAAGATGGTAGAGGAGGAAAAGTGGGCAAATAAAGGTCTTTCCTGTTGGCTACGTGTGATGACTTAGCCAAGCCAGAAGACTTATAGCACAGTCTCACACATAAGGCCGGGGGACCTGGATCACTTTGAAACCAAAAAAGTAGAAGTAGAATAAAACAACTGGTGGCTGCGCCAGAGCCCCCAATGTATTGTACTGTATTACAGTGCCCCTGAATGGCCTCCGGTCGGAGGTGAGCAGTGGCAATTTTAGCTGGCTCCTGACAGTGGACAGAAGGCCTGGTGAACTGGACGACAGTGAGGGTCACAGGTTCCCCTGGGGAGGAGATATCCCAAAGGGGGTGGGCAGATGGGGTCTGGAATGAGAGTGTTCTCAGACAGGTGGATGGTTGTCACCCTTATTTTGCCACCGCCAGCAAGCAGGTGGCCTCTCCCTCCTCCTCTTCCACTCAAGGGTCACCTTGACATGGCACTGCTTCCCCATGGGTCCCATCCCTTCATATACACTCTATACACACACACACACACACACACACACACACACACACACACACACACACACACACACACACACACACACACACACACTTGTGCTCACACAGACACGCCAATGGTTCTCTGCTCCTCTCAGTCAACCCCAGCACCTGGGGACTGGGAGTGTAAACAGTCGCTCTCAAGGTTGAACCCAGGTGTTTCATTTCCATTAAGGCCCTCATCACATTCACAGCCTCCTCCCTCTGACTTTGGTCATAACACAGACGAAATAGTCATTAAATTTTAGATTACCTTCTCTTTGCCTTTGTAGATGTTGCGATGCACAGGGTCTATTTTAAATGTCTTTCTATGAAATAATTATCTCCCAACTCTTTGCACTCGACGCCTTCAAAAGAGGATGTTCCATTGATGATTTTTGCCCTACATCATAGCTTTGCTCTTGCCGCAACTCTAAAACCCAATATAGCGTAATTAAACTAACACAGTGACATCAATAAAGACAGAAGTGCTCTGTAATTACAGTCTGTGCTAGGACATCATAAGCAGGCAGTGTCATCACCCTAACGAAGGAAATAAATCGATGGCAGACGGACAAAGCCCCGCTTTACAATCCCCTTCTCCTCTGACACACAAAGCCAACCATAAACACGAGTAAGGCAAGAGTTTAATGGCAATCTTAAAGTTGCGGAGGCCACTAGCTTGTCTTTACTGCTCCTGCCCTGCAATACAATGGGTGCCTTGACACTTTAACCATTCCCTTACTCTCCTTCATTAGCTGGGCTTCTCTCTGTTTCTCCTCTAAGCCTGCCTTTTCCCTTTCCCTCCTCTTCTCTGTGGTGTCTAGTCTCCTCATCCTCTGGAGACACATGAGTGGCAGGCCTTCCCCTTAATAACTGTGTATTCCAATTCTGACACAGTTGCACACAAACAGACACACAGATATAAATACACACAAACACGCGGAAAAAAAAAAGTTGCACGATTCAAGATTGGCATTCCCACGTTGCTGCTTCCTGCAGAGAACCATGTGGACAGCAAGGCTAAATGTCAGAGAAAGATAGTCCACACACACACATACACGCAGGGTCGCTCCCACAATCCGTACAGACAAGACGCCGCACACCGATAGTGTTTGGAGTGTGAGGCTAAATGTCAAGGGATGATGTAAATTCTCAGGATTGCTTCCAGAAGTAGTTTATCACAATGCCAACGATGGCAAGATCAGTGTCTCATTGTCCTCAAAGAGCAGGACAGTAGCACTCCAGCACAAGTAGTAGACAGTGTTTGTGTTTCTGCAATCAGTAGCACGTTACAGCTTGGTCATATCATGATTACTGAGTAGTGACAGTTTGATAACAGAGTTTTAAAGAAAATGATTAATACCCTGTAAATAATAAAGTAACCAGGAATTAGCAAAAGGGTATACCTGGCTAATATAGAAAGAAACTGATCTAACAGGGTGGTAAGGGGCCAGAAATAAAGACTGAACATCTAATCATGTCAAAAAACATTTAAACAAAGTGTTGAAGCATGCAAGTATAGCAGTATTTTTGAAACAACTACTACCTATAAAAATGATGCTAGTGTTAAGGTTCAAAATTGAGGAAGGAGAGTACAAACTACTCTTGGTCCAGAGGATCTTGGTCCAACAATGATTTTAATGAACACACGTGTGGGAAGACACTCTGTACGCAGACAGCCAGTAGTCCTCGACTTAATCAAAGCATGAACAGATATTTTATAGCATCAGGGTTTGTTTACTGACGCCCCTTCATGCGTCACCGGTACATTTTATACATAGATCAGATCAACATCATCATGACTTTTCACCTAGAAAATCATCTTCTATTTTCATGGCGTGGTACTTTCCGTTCTTATCTTGT
Organism: Rhamphochromis sp. 'chilingali'; assembly: GCF_963969265.1. Taxonomy (NCBI): domain Eukaryota; kingdom Metazoa; phylum Chordata; class Actinopteri; order Cichliformes; family Cichlidae; genus Rhamphochromis; species Rhamphochromis sp. 'chilingali'. The sequence continues at coordinate 21,075,887 of NC_137939.1, read as the reverse complement.
TCCTCTTTCTTGCCGAGACAACAAGGAACGGTTCCTCTTTTACCGAGACACTTTTGCAGTTACAACCAGACATGAGTAATCTCTCCTCTAAATAAATTTAACTCTATGTGTGTGTGTCACGACCTCACATGCTCTTTGTGTCACCTCTTCACCTACTGTCTGTGTCTTGTCCTCAAATGCTCTTTCTCAATTCACCTGTTGCACTTCTGACCTTTTACCAGACCAGAAGCTCACTGAGACTATGTGTATGTCTTCTACTAAATAAATGTTTTAACCAAGAACCTCTACTTAAAAGCTTAATATAAAATGATCTGATATATAAGTGTTTTGTAAGCATGTATTGCAATTCCTTCTATGTTCTAGTTTTCCCTCAGCATGGATCATCTAGACACTCTCACTAGATGAAGCTTAAGACCTTTAAAGAACCTGAACATCAACTCAAATAAGCACAGATATGCAATATGTATAAAATAGTTATAACTGCACCTGGAATACAAAGTTAATTTAATACCTGTATGCATAAAACCTTAAAGCCTTCTTAAAGCTATCTGTTACATTGTTAAAGCCTCGTCTTAGCCTGCTGCTCAAAATAACTTCCTGCTTTCACTTCTGCATACAACTTCCTGTCAGCCTGCAACTCAGTCTTTCTGAAAGAGACACTGTTTAACCCCTGAATGCAATATAAACTCCAGATTATATTATTAATGCAATGGTAATGATGACAATTATTTAACAATAGCAGTAAAATAATTTCCCTGCTCCACACTCCCTCTCTCGACCTCTGGAACACCAGAGGTCGCAATACATTGTGTCCTCGCTCAGACCCTCTCTGGTGGTTTAGCAGGCCTCGAGATCTCCAGGATCCTCGCCCCTCCTGTGGTCGCTGAGATCTTCTGCAAAGGAAACAAAACACCTTTTCTTGCATCTCCCTAACTTATCCTTTTTGGGACTCTTTAATCAAAAGCATGATCCTAATTATGCTCTTAACTTATTGACTTGTATTTATGTATATTCTTCAACGTTCCTCATCCCTTTAAAACTCTTCAAGCCCTGCTTTCACGTCCGGTTGCTCGCTCTATTTTTCCCTTATCTGATCATCAACATCCCGTGCACAAATTGTCGCTGCTGCAAGTTCCTCTACTCCAAAAGATCCAAAAGAAAACAACCATTCTAATCAATTAAGTTTAAGCATATAAGCAATTACTCCTGTATACATTTCATCATAGCTAAATGCTGCCTTGAAACAACTCCTATGTGTTAACTTCATTTTAACCTCACATTTCCTATGTTATAACCCGTTTTTGGTATAGCCTTTTTATTTCATTTGCTCCCTTTAATGTAACAATACCTTCTAATTCTAGTTTATCAGACTTCACCAAAATATATGCTTTCCTTCCTCTTTGGTCCTTCTTTAAGTTCAGTTAAAAGCTAAATGAATTTGAGGCCTTTTGCCTGGAATCAATACTGTCATGTGTGTTTCTTAACTCTGTGTCTGTAAGCGTGTGCACTCCTTCAATAACTTCAATAACTCATCTCAAAAATGCAATATGTATAAAAATCATTTCTATTTACAAGCTCTCCCCTTTATCCTAAAAATACCTCCTATGTAATATCTGTATGTGTAAGCCTACATTATAACCACTACTTCTAGAAATCAAAAAGAAATCAAAGCTGTTCTACCCCTTCAACCCTCACTAATTTTCCCTCTAAGACTTATTCACAGCTTTGAAAAACCGGCATTGTATCTTCTAAACAGGATTCAGTTCTGTCATGGTCCTGGGCCATGTTGGCCCAGTATTCTTGGTTCCTTGTATTTTCGCTCCTTATTTAGGCCAGGTTTTCTGAGGTGTCCTGTTGTGGTGTTCCCTAAGTGTTTTTTCCCTTTGTGACTCTTACCCCCTTGTGCCCCTCTGTGTATTTATGAGCTCTCGTCTCTCTTTGTGTTTATTCCATGTTTCCCCCAGCCTGTTATGTCTGTGTTCTCCCCGTGCTCTCTCTCCTCCTGTCTGAACCTCTGTGTACTTCCTGTTTTACTTTGACAGTCTCTCGTCAGTATGCGTAATATTGTGTTCACTCCTGCCCTGTCTCGTTATGTTTATCAGTGTCACCTGTGTTTCCCACCTGTGTGTAATCTCCCTATGTTCTCTGGGTGTATTTCCCCGGACCTCCCTGCATCCTCGTTTCTGGTTTGTGTTATTAGCTTACCCAGTTTAGGTTTCCGGTTTCTTATTTTTTTCAGTTTCAGTTTTACCATATCCAAATGATCAAAAACCCAAAAGGTCCTAAAATGATCCTAAATTATTAAACAATTAAATTAATAAACCCTAAACCCCCCTTTATCTTGATACATTTCATGTGTCAAGATACTATACAAAACTTAAAAATGCTCAGTTTTCCCCACTCATGATCCAATCTATGTCATAAAATAAACTTAAAACAGAACAGTTATCAGTCATGTGTTTCTTCAATTAATGATAACTGAGTTTCATCAAAAATATTTCCCCTTTAGCATTTGGCATTCTCCCAACAATATACTATAATCCCATAATCTAACCCCAGTCAACAAAACAAAACAGAAATTTTCTCTGGTAAAAGCAAATTAGTTAAAAATTGAGATTTGAATGTTTTGATATATCATGCCACAACCTTCAAAAACACATAAAAATCATATCAAAATCATCAGTCATATCATATCATATCATATATGATATAAAGTGGCTTTCTTTATATTCCAAACATCTGCTTTTTGTTAAAAAGTAATACTGCTGTATTTGTTTAGTGATGTAAGTTTTTGTTATTTTGTTACTTGTTTCTCATTCTTTTTACTTTCTGTGTAATAACCATAAATCAGAGCTGCGTAATGCTAGCTGTTGCTTTCTGTTAATATTAGTATTTTATACTAACATTGCTTTCTTATTATTACTTTGGTAATTCCATGGGTTAACCGAACTATTACCTCTTTATTATCAGTCTATCGCTATAGTATTTCAGTTCTATTACCAAGCTGTAGTGTCAAGTGTTGCCCAGAAATCTATAATAATATTTCTTCTCAGCGTCTGTTCTCTGCATCAAGGTTTCCAGCTGAGATTAGTCTGGGCTATATCCAAGCGTGTTACATGCAAACATGAGGGAGTGTATGGACCCGACCCAAGACTCAAATCAGAAATAGGGATGCCTGCCATAGTTGAGTTTGTATAAAAATTCTTTAAACATCCAGAGTAGTCTCAGGGCGACAGTAGTGCATCTTCCTTAGCCTTCTTTCCCCCTACACATCATTTGTTAAAATGAACCAATGCTAAATATGCCATTTACAAGAAATACGAGTAACTAGTGAGTTGTAAAGTTGTGTATACCACTAAATGTACGTATCACATCAATTAGTAAAACATATTTAATTCAGGAGTGTGTCTCCCTGTTGCCTTGCATTATATGCGGCACGCAGCCAGAAACAAACTCTAGTCATTCTGGGCTGTTGCCTGGACTCCCCACCCTAACTTGCTGCCTACTTGCTGAGGTGACTGATGAGCAGACTCACTGGTGTGTCAAATATGTGGGAAATAGTCAATCAGCTAGGCCGGTGTGACAAGCCTGTGTATTTCTGTGGTTTGGAAATGCTGTTTCAAAAAAGTGTGTGAAAGTCATGCTCGGTGACAGACTAAGGATAAACATTTTATGGTTTTGGAATAGGAGAGTTACGCCTCTTCCTTCTCTGGAAGGTATGGTTAGATGCTAATTTTATCTATAGTTAGTTGACCCCAACCTGTGGGGTATTTATTGCGCTCTTGTACTACTAGGGCAGCTGTGCTCGAGTGTATTTCTGTCTGTCTGTAAATCTGTGTGTGTGCATTGTGTAGCTGATTTTTTATTTTTTTTTTACATAAATGAGAAAAAGATGGGAAGAAAGGAAAAAGATTATGTTTTGGACTGGAAAATTTATGGAGGAGATACTGTTGATGTGATTTAGTGTGTGGGTGCTCCATGAGCCACTGAACATGGAAAATGAGAAGGCAGAGGTGGCCATGATTAGAGGTGTGCCTTGTTGACTACTTTATGAGTGTATTCAGATGTGTGTGTACATGTGCACATCGATGGCTTCAACTTAAAGTTGAGCGGCCAAAGGTAAACATAGCAGGACACGCACAGTCTATCATCTTCATTGTCTGGGTAATAACTGTCAGTGTTGGTGTGTATTACCAGGAGAAGCTAAGTTGACTTTTCTCGTGCTTTGCTCAGTCATGCTGTGTGTGTGTTTGTATTTATGTGATTATGTGTGAGGTCCTCACCCCAGCTGATGTATCTGAGTGATCTCAGACATGTGTTAGGGGCCAAGATGAAGGGTCATCATATATAAACACACCCAGGGAAATAGAGTGTGAGAGAGCGTTGGGGCTCGTGGGACCACGTGACTAACACTCTCACCCATGAAATCATATAGTACCCAACATGTTTCTTCTGTTTGCCTCCATTCAGTTACTGGAAAAACTGATTATTTGGTCTTTGAATAACATCAACAGAACATGTCAGAAATAAAATTGCAAAGAGTCCACAGGATAACAGTGGCAGTAGACAAGAATAAGAATCAAAACGCCAGGGTTCATTTATCCATCTCCTTAAGCCGCTTAGTTCAATCAGGGTTGCAGCGGCAAAGCAGAGGGTCCCAGACATCTATGTTCCCCACAACTTCTTCAATCTCCTCCTCATTTTATGTTTTGGCTTGTCATCTATGATGATAGGTGTGGGAAGGGTACATGGAAAGCATATAGACTAACCAAGTACACAGATACGTGGCTTCAGGTTTTCTAGTCATGTATAAATTTTCACCAACCCATAGATAATTCTGTTCTGCATTTTCATTATTAGTTTTTCCTTAGTGTTACATTTTAGTTTCCTATTCAGTTTAGTTTGAGTTAGTATCCAGAGTGTATTTGCTTGTTTCAGTTCTTATTGTTTAAAAAAATATTTAGCTTCAGTTTAGTTTCTGTTAGTTTAAAGAGTTTTTTCATTGTTATTCAAGTGGCAATTTTGCATTTTTTTACTGTCATTGGTAAAGAATAGTGCAAAATATTAGTTCATTAGGGCTTTTTTCAGAAGTTTATTTTTCATTTTTATTTCAGTTAACTAAAGTGTTTTTCATACATAGATTTTTAGTTTAGTTGTATTTAACCAACCAGAGCATTTTTGACACGGGAGAACCTGCTGAAAAACACGGTGCTCTGGAGAATATATTTATTAGAATATTATAATGTCTATTCAATTTGTATTCAAGTATATCTCTTTGTTTTGACTTTGAGAGAAGAATATGGTCAATCTGTTTAAGCCGGATCCTCTACTTGCACATTTTCATAGTCTGCAAAATGAATGTTGACACACTCTGAAATCCAGTGTGGATTTCTACGCTTCACAATCATTAGTGTTTAGTTATGCATTTCCATGAGGATTGTCTGCGTATTAGGCCATGCCTGGACAGCAGTCCAACTACAGCAGACCTGTTTACAGTGCTGGTTTGTTGTTCGTGATAGATATTTTAACAGCGTAGCATCCTTAGTATCAGTAGGAATCTAGATGCTAAGGATTATAGGCATCTCAAACTATTTTTTTTTCTTTGTCAAAAAGCAGAATCGGCTACCAATTGTCCTACTTATGTCTATTTTTTTTCTCTTACTTTGTTTAACCAACCAAGGTGCAGTACAATCACTGAGCACAAATGCTCTTTTTTTATGCTACACACAGTTGCACACATTCACAGTTGGAGGCTTCCCAATGCAACTGCAGTTTGATCTCATGGCCAGCTAAGCAGCTTTGATCTGTTTTGTACAAAGTTGGATCATACTGATTGTCCCACACACTGCTCTCCTGCAGCTGTGCAAAGGCTAGTCAAAGCTCAGTTTGATGATCAATACATTAGGTGATTGCAGAGCATTTGTTACATTTATGGGAAAAAAAATCAGTGAACATTACTTGTAATTGCCAACAACTAAACAAGAGCAACCAGCATGTATTATCTTTCAGTTTGGCTGTTGTGAGGAGAAATCATGTTGGAATTTTCATTCAGGTTGACATGCAGTACACTCTTACCACAGTTCTTTATGTTATGGCTCAAAGAATTTAATCACAGACGTTTGCTTTTTTTAAAAGTAAGTAGCTTATCTTTATGTTTTTAATCTTTTTGTGGACAACAGCTCTCCCTGCTTAGTTAAAAAGCACAACAGTTCCATTCAATATGTTTAGTGTTACCTTGAGAACGTGAGCCCTGCAATGCAAGCAATGCCTGAAATTCGATTTGATCTGCATGGCCACCATCACTTGACCATGGCTGATGTCTGTCCTTCTCCCCCTCACTCTATCTGTGCCTGAGCCGCCGTTGAGCCCAGGGCTCCAATTAAACCCATGATGCCTGGCTCTGGTTGGTATGGTGACCAGACAGGGCAGAGAGAGAGCTGTGATTCCCAGGTGAAAGGTGGGATAGACTTTCTGATTCGCTCCAGCACCCAGATAGAGTTACAGCTCAATTTCAACCTCTCACCCTCATCGGTCTATCCTCATGACTAAAATAGGACCAAGGAATGGAAGGGAAAGGAAGAATAGCTTCTTCTTTTCCTACTCAGCTTTCCTGCCTGTCTCTCTTCCTTTACACACTCCTTTTTTTTTATCATTCCCTCTTTTCAACCACCTCCAGCCCCCACCATAGCACTGTGCTGACGTTTTTTGTGACAGAAGGGACTCTGAGATGTGCTTTATAGCTTGGTCAGCTTGTAAAGCAGCACTTCTAAGTCTGTAGTTCTGTCTCACTTTAAAAAGTTGAGTTTTTTGACCTCCCTGGCGCTTTATCCTTCTTTTTTTTCCAGTCGCGCTTACTGCTTGTACTTTGTTCTTTTACCTTTTTTGTGGACAAGGCAGGATTTGTGAATTAATCATAAGTGGTTCAATAACTGGCCTTAGCTGTGCTCCGTCACTGAGGGATCAATAGGGGAAGTTCAGTGGCACTGACTGCTCTGGAGGAGAGACAAGGCCCTCACGTCCAGGTGATCCATTAGCCTGGTCTGGCATTAGGCAAGATGTAGAAGAGAGCCTGCTCTCAGCCCATCCTGTATCTATAGAGGCCTCTAGAGAGACATACAGTAACCCTAATTTCAAGGTCTTCTTGTGATGCCCATATTATCTGAAAAAATATGAATACAATATCTATTTCACAGGTGTTTTATACTCACAATCAAAACGAATAACTTAATATATCTTCATAAAACTGCTGCCAATACGCACAGACTTAAGCTCTCAATGTTTTACAGTTTGTTCTGGGTTTGAATCTCTACCTTTTGCTTCTTCTTTTTTTCCCTTTCATGTTGTCGTTTATATTTTTCTGTTTAGGACAATCGCAGAAGTTTATATTGCTTGTTGAATGTGGCTTTAGGAGATTGACATGGAGAAATAAAAATCTTTGATCTTTCCCCCTAAATTGGGCTCTTAAAAATACATGACCACATCATTAAGTTGGTGTCTGAATCCCCCCTGCTTCTCATATAATAGAAAGGAAGATTATTGTTACTAATAATAAAAACCTGACCTTTTCTTGCTGCAGTCTAGTTCGACTTAGATTTAATTGCATTAGTATTTTCCTACCAGGGGAGAACATAAGCTGCTAAAACAGCAACTTTACCCCATGACATAAAATAAGGCTGTACACAATTCCCTGCTGGCCATGCATTATTGAAAGTACAAAAGCATCCTCTTTACAAAGTGTCATAATAAGGCAGTGCTACAGGACTTAAGTTTACACTTGCACGATGCACACAGCATGTAGTTGTCAGCAGGAGCTGGGATGTAGAGAAACTTCATTCTGATGGCACCTTCATTTACAACGTACTGAGACACACCATGGATGATTTGTGAAGATTAGCGGAAAGCATGTGAGGTATGAATCATCGTCTCCGTAGTCGCTTTTTTCCAAGTAAGCATATGCATACAGTACTGACTAAAGACTGGAAATAGCATTCGCCACAAACATGATGTGGAAGCCTTTTGAGCATGCATTTGAAAATCATCAACAGTCCAACCCAGTTAAACACATTATATGCACTCTCTCTCTCACAGGTACACACAAACATGCAGTGACAGTGTGCATTTCAAGTGAATAAAAAATGTCTTCACAGCCAAAACCTTACAAGCACTGAAATTCAGATTCCGTGTCACCTAAGCTGTACATCAAAGCTGCACATTAGTCGCTAATGCTATGTGTGTATGTGTTGACACAGAGAATGGAGAGGTGTAACCAGTGTATGACATGGCTATTTGTAAATAACATCCAAACCTCATCCACTGGCAGCAGCTGAGAGCTTTAACTCTGAGCAGTGATGGCAGCCTCCCTGAAATGTGCATGAAACCAGCTTAGTGCTATCAGTAAAGCATCACCGCCAATCACCAGCCACCCTCTCATTCCGCCGGGCTGCTGTGGACCAGATAAGAGCCACGCCACCCTCCTCCCCTACTGCTTCCATCCGCTTTATGTTGTCCTCCAACAATTCACCCACCCTCCCACAGCAATTCACCCTTATCCTCTTTACAAGGTCTTATAGGGACAGAGACACTGATGTGCAGCTACAACAGTAATTTATATTCTTTGTAAATTGTCTGTGATTTTTTCATTGAGATAAGTGTGGGGGAAACATCTGTTTTGTGCTGGAAGGCAGTGGGCCGGAGCTTGAGTTCTGTGGCAATCACCAGCAGTATAGATAGAGAGGAAGAGGGGAGGCACACGATCTGTCTCCCTATCCTGAATTACAACTCCAGGGGCCTAGCTACCCTCTCATTATTACTGTTGTATTTAGCTGAACACTGGGTAAATAAACATTGAGCTCCATCTGTACAGCCTTGGAGATCAGTATCTGACGCCATGTTTGGAAAACTTAACTTCCATCATTTACTTCAGTCTAATTCGTGTCAGCCATTGTTTTATACTCTTAAATTAGTTTTTTTATTAAAAATATTTAGAATAAAATTCAAATGTGTTTCAAAAAGTCTGCAGAGGTGAGAAAATAACACCCTAGGAAAAATAATAGATCATGAGATATGATTAAAAAGATGCATGACTTGTTCCAGCTGACTAACCCACCACACAGCCCTCATTGTCTTAATTATCAGAATGGTTGAGGGCTGGAGTCCTGAGCCGCTCAGGACTACAGCAGTAAGGCATTACAGTGACCAGGTGCTAAGGCCTCATTGGCAGTCAAAGAGGAACGCGACCTGCGGCATCTCGACATACGCACACTAGCGGGGGAGTTGGAGGGTTTCAGAGCAGTACAGACAATGAATCTCAATCATGAGGCCATGGCAGATTTACATTTAAAGTAGTTTTAGTGTACGCCCCACTTCCTGATGCATTCGTTGGCAGGTCTGAAAGGAGCAGCTTATCTGCGAGTCATCAATTGCACGTGATGCGTCCAGATAGGGGCTCCTGACGCCAGCACCTTTCTGTTCACACATCTAGCTCAAAGATCATGTGCTGTCTAATAGAGCACCATTGCTTGCCATGTAATTACATTACATGCGAAAAAACGCTGCAAAGTTTGGACAGCTCCAAGTGTGTGCATGTGCTCCCAATCGCATGCGTATGAACACGTGATTTATGTTTTAACTGTGATTGACAGAAACTGTAATGACAAGCATCAGTGTGTTATTGATGGTCTGTCACTCTTCGTGTTAATAATGTTATCCCCATATGGAGCAATGGGGTTACTGTGTGTTGTGCTTCTGTTCGAGTGCCCAGGGGCATATTTATCCCTCATATTTATTCTTAATAGGATTGGTTTTTGTGTAACACAAAATACAGGTGTGTATATGTGGATGTGTTTAGATGAGTAGTAGGTAGAAGTGTGGTTGTTGACACAGTGGGGTAAAGGCTATGATGGCTGAAGGCTCCGATGGGTAATTGAGAACAGCAGGTGTCGCCTCCCTCCTGAGCCACTTCAGGCCCCAACCAGCTCACCCTCCGATCTTCAAAGCCTCTCCAGCCCAGCTCTTCTCTCCTCTCCAATGTCAGTCGAGCTTGCTAGGGAGAAAAACAGCATGTATTGCAGCATGGTATTAATCAAACCTAGAGCATCACAGGGAATGTGGCGGAGTGGGCTACGCCAGTTCACCAAGACTGAGATATTTCATTCTTGTAAGCCTTTTGACAAAAATACATTCAGAAAGAAGCATAACCTTTACTATTATAACCTGGACTACCAATTTAGTATTCTTGTCTTACACTTGAGCACACCTGCTACAATTGAGTAGTTTTAAGTCCAGTAAAAAAGTAATAACTTATACCATGTATTATGAATAATGTATGGCCTACATGTTGTGTCTTTTTTCATTTTAATCCAAGGCGATTCACCAGAGCTGTGGAGAACAGAAGAATCTCTTGTTCTCACTCAGATTTCGCTTTTTGTGTGCATGTAGCTTTTCCCTTTCTGTTTCTGTTTGTGCCGAAAGGCCTTTAGACAGTAAAGCTGAGAATGTGAGCAGTTTTTTTTCTTCCTTACCTGCCTTTGGGCCCAGGTTTCCCTGCTTTGGCTTTGTTACCCATGCTGATCACGTCACCAGCCTCATAAAACCTCCACCCTCCCCTGACTTTTTCAAATCAACAGATCTGATTGAGTGAATGCCATTACCTGGGTAAATGAGTGATTCCTAAAGGACTGGACAAGGCCTAACACCACCCTGAGGGTGAAGCTTATTATCGCTGCAAACTCCAAAGAAGAGAGAGGCAGCTGTGGAGCTTGTGTGCACTTTTTTAGAAGCCTGTATTTCCATATTAATCTGCCACATTTAGGCATCTGAGACAGAGGGCCTCCTGTCACGCTTCTTTGATAACGGAGCAGTTAGCTTTTTCCCCTCATGTATAAATATGTGTAATTCTGATAAGATTAATTGAAGCGCCTAAGTATACAGTAGTAAAAGATGAGGGGGAGAGAGAGAGAGTGGGAGACAGCAGGAGGGAAAGGAGACACATTATGCCAAAGCATGCATTTTAGACTAGTTTTTGCCTAAGACCTACCCCAGAATGGGTGCCTAGCCTCTCTCTTCTGGGCCCTAAGTGCCTTGAATTGAAAATAGCATCTACCTAACAGTCCCTCAAAAATAGCTGAGCGAATAAGTTTTTGCGCCGAGCCGATAAATACGGCGTGGAGCCGATAAATACGGCGTGGAGCCTCTGACACCGAAGCCTCACCCCAATTTCCAGTGCTCTGGAGGAGATCAGATAGCCCTGTGTCATTTGATTTTCTGCCTTATCTCATCCGCGCCCATCTTTTTGTCTCACGCAGAGCTACATTTTAAGAAGCACACACTCCTTGTATCTTTTGAAGGACAAAACCCAGAATGATATTGAAGCGAATAATAGCATCAAACTTTTAGAGGGCCATTCCTTGTTTGATTGCTACCAAAAACAGGAATGGCATCTCAGATGAGTGTCCTTCAAGTGATATTTGGTATGCAGATCTGCAGGAGTACATGATGAGATTACAGCAATCTGCAAAGTTCTTAGCTCCAGAGTGCCATTTATGATCGCATCTCAACGATGGGTGACGTTATGGATGCTGTAAACTACAAAACAATTTATACTTTGTGTATATTGCATACAGCCATCGAGGAGTTCCACTTCTCAAGCTGACCAATAAACACGTCTGTTTAATAGTTGATTTCTGCAAAGCATGCAAAGTACCGAACAAGACAGGGGAGTGAGTAAGGAGAAGACAATAGGAGAGAAGGAGGTGTGGGAGGGTGTAGGTGAGGGATCCTGAGACAGATGAAACAAGAGGGAGAGAGTGAGCAGGGAGCGAGGGAGGAGACAAAGACATTCCCTGGTGAACAGCTTGAGTTGACTGACGGCGAGAAGAGCAGGCTTCAGCGAGGGAAAGGGAGGAGGAAAGGGAGGAAGGGAGATCAGGAAGGAGTGAGCACATCAGTGTGTGAGTGGCGTCTCTCATTAGAAGGTGCTGTCAGGGGCCACAGAGGGGGGACTGCAGGGACCCCAGTTCCCCTCTTCTCCTCCCTCTTTACTGGCCCCTGAGATCCAGCAAGGAAAAATGATTGATGAGTGATACCAAGATAAACACACGCCCTGGCCCCTAAAGGCAGCCCTGCAAAATGATGCATGCAGCTTTATAAATAAATCTTGTGGAAAAAAATTTAACAATAAACAACAAAACAATGCAAAACAACCATTGGTTTTTCTTATTTTGGTTATTGCTACAGAAGCCACAAATCAACCCGACTTTTCCCCCCCTTCGCTTTGATGAGAGTTTTTCCTCTTTTTTGTGTTTCTAGTTTTACATATCTGTGCCTGTGTGTGTTGTGTGTGTTTTATGTGTGGAGCAATGAGCAAAACACTAACAAGGTTCACCAGCTGACTGGATGGTTAAGCCCCCTTCAGTTACACTGCCTCCTCAGCAGCCTGGGCAGGCGGCTTTCCCACTCATTCACTGTGAGGCAACAAACACCGATGCAAACCTGTTCTCATTTGGGAGAGCTCCAAATCATAGCAGCTGTGTGTGATGTGTTTATACTTGTATTACTTATGTTGTGGGGACCTAACCACATTTACATTCACTTTGTGGGGACTGTCTCTGCTTCTGGGGATAAAATGCAAGTCCCCATACCACTAATCATTATAATTTCGACTGGACTCCTGGAAGACTTGGTTCAAGGTTGGGATAAGTTTAGGGTGAGGGGACGTTGCCAGGAAATGAATTTGAGTCAAAGCCATGTCCAGTGATGGAAACCCACCACTGCACTGTGGAGGTATGGACAAGTGTGTGGGAATCTGTGGAGAGTGAGCACTATGTATGGATTCATACTGATGATTCGTAACCACTGCACAATACACATAAATACTAATACATAACCATGTCTAACTGCTTCCTAATTGTTGAGAAAGTCATAAATGTTTTATGCTACACTTTCTGTTAATGTTTAACACTGAGTGGCAAATGCCTCTGTTACAAATCGAAATGGAAAGGCAGATTATCATCATATAGTACATTATATCATTATGAGCCTACAGGCTGTGGTCTGGTGGAGGGAGAATGAATTATGAATGGAGTGTGAAGGAAGATCTCTTTCCCCTAGGGACTTCCAACACCACAACTCATTTAAGTTGGATGAATGAGAGATAAGGAAGAAACCCACTCACCCCCCATGCTGCTTTCCTTACAAACTGGCCTTCATATAATTTACTCTGAGAGAAGGAGTGTCACTTTAACTCCTCACAGCACACACACTTCTCATTGGAAAAAATGTATGCTGAAGGGTGCTTTGTTCATTGTCAAACTGTGCATACCAATGCTGAAAAACACCATAAAGAAGTCTTGTCATCTAAGTCACTGGTGCATTTTCTGCCTGGCGTAGACTCATGTCAGGCTTCTTTGTACATCTCTAAAATGAGTCCCTGAGCTGTGCTGTAGCTTTGCCTAAAAATTCTTCTCATCTTATCTTATCTTTCTCTCTTTTGCTCTTCCTCTGTCTCTCCTGTCTCGACGGGTCCAGGCCGCAGAATGGGTCGATGATACTGTACAATAGGAAGAAGGTGAAGTACAGAAAGGATGGCTACTGCTGGAAGAAGAGGAAAGATGGGAAGACCACACGGGAGGATCACATGAAGTTGAAAGTGCAGGGAGTTGAGGTGAGTGGGCTGACAAGAGTTTGGATTTAGAGGGAGTAAATGGGAAGAGAGGTGGGATAGGGGTGGGCACGGGGGTGGCTACGGGGGTGGGTGTGGGGTGGGCGAGAGCCAGCCTTCATCCTGACACAGACAAACAGAGGTCTACAGTGAGCTCTCCCTTGGCTGTAATGGAGACAGCCACATGCTGCAGCCGGCTTGTGTCTCCAAGGAACTTCACCAAGAAACAATGCAGCACAACAATAGTTTTCCCTGGGAAGCCAGTCGAGTGGAACCGATTGTTTGTACCTTATTAAAGCTCTGGATGTTGCCTTTGCTCCAGAGAGCCTACATTAATCTTGCTGGCTCAAAGCAGTACTGTGAAACTAGTGTTCCCTCACCTCACTCCAAGTCACTACCCATACCAGCTGCTGCCATAAAAGCCCACTTGCGTCAGTGCTTGGCTCACCTAGCCTCTCAGTAGACTTAAGTTGGTGACAGTGTTGCTACCCTGGCTGATCTATTAGCAGTCATGTTAATGAGTCATGGCAAGACTCATCCAAAGACTCAAAGAAAGTTCCTCAGCATTTGATTATTGCTCAAGTTTTAGTTCTGGTCTCTTTCTCACATTGACCACAAGCAGTAATGCTAAAAGTACAGGAGTTGAGATCAATGATAAGGGTGGGAGATTCTGAGCTTTCTTATGTGAATGTGCTCTCATGCACACACAAACCCAAGCACACAATTTACACATACATACACCTAACCGCACACCTCAGGGAGTGGTGCTGTGCATCTGTGTCACACTGTGTGACAAAGACAAAGCTCGGGCATTCTCCCAACAGGGGCTCTACTCTGTGTTTCTACTCCTCTAGATATTTGTCACTCCAAGAAAATGGCCTCTTCCCTCGCTTAGCCAGCTCAGTGTCATCTCTGGTCCTACAGTGGTCTGATAACCCATTGAGACTACACACATCAGTCCTTTTGAAGCATTAAATATGATTCCAGTTTGCGGCAGTTTTGGCTGTAAAGAAGGTTTAGTAAGCTAAACCTGTATTACTCTTTTTCAATTAATGTGTGAGTTCAGGCTATGTTTAGGCACTATTTTGTGTCTGAGCTCTGACTTTATCAGTAGCCACTGCATATATAAACCAGTACAGAGAGGAACTCAGAAATCCTTCGTCCCTTTGTGGTTTCGTTTCTTAGGGGGAAAAAAATGCACAGCAGCCAAGTGACATCTGTCAGAGTTATATGGTGATAGGAAGGCAAAGTGTGTGCACTTCCACTGGATATAAAAACTAAGTTGACTGTAGAATCCCAAACTCATAGAACACCTTTCATCATGCCTGTGTGGCACAATTCCTTACAGTCCAAAGACATGCAGGTTAACTGGTGATTGTAAATTGGCTGTGGGTGTGAATGTAAAAGTGAAGATTTGTCACTCTGTATGTGGTACGCCGTGATGCACCTTTGACAGGTCTAGGGTTTAAGTCCCATCTCTTTCTCAATGATTACTAGGTGCAAATGATACTAAGCTCAAATAGTAGTTAAGAAAACTGAGGAATGGTGCATGAGAAAAGTGTAAACATGACCACTCTTATAAGTAAATCATAGTTCGAGACTTTAAATATAAACAAACCTACTTTATATCTAAAGCAGAATATTTACTGCAAAGCAACAATTGATATTAGTTGAAAGTGAGCTTATGTCTTACTCTTTCCTGATGTCTGCTATATCATCTGTACCCATATCAGCATCCACTGAGGCAGTGCCTCCTCAGAATACTGTATTATATTTTCTATTTTCCAGCATCTATCCTGCTCAGTGCTTCAGAAAAGCAGCTGTTTTTTCTTTGGAATAACTTCCTCAATTGGAATATCACTGTCACAGCTCAACTCACTACAATTCTGAACTACAAAAAAAAAAAAAAAAAATCCCAAAAGTTAAAACAGTTCTTCTTTATTAAATTCATTGCAGGCAGAATTAGTCAAACATATATGGCAAGAGGTAAAGTCAGCAGGCTTTCTAATAGAGTACACAGTTAACAACTGCTTCTCAACTGCTTAACATAGAATACATATAACTTGGTTTTAAGACCAAGAACAATGAAAACGTTTATGGCATGTTGGATTCAGCAGTAACATTTCTGTCATTATCCAAATAATACACAGTGATGGCTAAACACTGACAGAGATGTCAAGCATAGTGAGTATTTGGCAATCACATAATAACTATCAGTCACTGGGAGAAAAAGTAAGTATCTGATCAGTTGGTCAGTTGGTGAGTGGCTGTGAGAGGTTACTGGCAATTGTTAGGAGAAAATGGGCGCAAAAAAGTGTACGGTACTGCACCGAAAACCCCCTTTTGATCGCTTTGGCCGCTAGCAGATTGCTGTGGTCACCCATAGTTTGAATGGAAGATGCTGACTTGTCTGCAAGTACGTGCCAACCACTTGTTTAATGGTAGTAAAACTGTGACGGCTTAATCACAAATCAAAAACACAGACCATTCCCCGTCCAAGTTCTGCCTTTTAAAAACCTGTTGGTTTCTGCAGTAAGGCACAACTTTTATTTGGAAGCTGAATGTTCCCTGTTTCTAGTTTGAAATGCTCATTTCCAAGTTTCACTATTGCAAAGTCATTGGTTAACTGATATTTGCAAACAAATCAGCGTCTTCCTTGGAAACTACCAATGACCATGACAATCTGGTAGCACCGTCTTTGTGATTGATTTCTACAAGTGACAGCCGGCAACCTCCAGAAACCACTCATCAACTGGTCTGGGTTACACATTCTTCTCTATGGTGATGGGATTTTGCCAGGATATCACTGACCAGTCTCTAGGCCTTTGTCACTGAGCCCAGTGTTTTTTGTTGTATTCTTCTACTCATTCACCTAACTGTACCTGTATCTTTTTTTTAATCCTACTGTTTAGTTCCAGCAAATCACGAGCCTGCCACTGAGCTTTGATAGTCCACAAGCATGTAGCCCTAACAAGCACTTGGGCAATTACCAGAAATGCATCATGCATTAGAGAAGGGAAATTCTTTAGCAGACACTATTTAGCTTGTGTCCATCAGTCCAAAAAGACTGTCATGGGCTGAAAAATTATAGTACAGTTGCTGAATATTCAACAATATGAGATAAAGAACATACTGAACTGAAATCATTATGAGTCACATGCCATGGCCGATGGCTCTTGTTGGCACACTTGTCAGTTACTTGGAAAGTGTGTAACTCACCTTCTTGTGATTTTGTCTGCAAGGCCCTATGCCTTGTAACATGTCTAATTTACTAGAGCTAATTGCTGTATTAGCAGCAGAGGTGGCGAATACTATGAACGTGAGCTAGGTGCAGAGGGAAAGCAGAGGAAGAAAATGACTTAGGACTGCAAGGCCACATGAGAGCTTGTAGAAATTGGCCCATAACTGCTATTTCATATTGTGTATATAGAAATACAGTGCGGGTTTCATCTGTGCTGACTTATGTTGCTTGGACTCTGCTGTGTCTTTCTCCATGTGCACGCCACCTCTTGCAGCCTTGAAAGACCTGGGTCATGTCCTTTAAACACCTCACACCTCAAGAATGGCAGATGAGAAAGGTGATCCATCACTGCTGTAACTACACTATGATGGATGTGATGTTTACTGTAAGCACATGCTTGACATAAATGACTTGACTTTTGCCCTCCGTTCAGTGAATGTAGGATGGGATAAAGAGCTAGCAATTTCTTCCCAGTACTTCAGAACAGAAGAGAATGATGTTTTTATGCATAATTCATATTACACATTCACAAGCCAGAACACAAAGAATTGGCATAATTTGAGCACATTCTCACTTGTTTTACAGGAGATTCTTTACACCGTTCACACTGTGCTGTAGATGCTCTGATTCTCTAGCCATGCAGTGCTTAATGGAGGTTCTGTGGTTATTACATGGGCCAAGTTTAGTGCACACTGAGGACAAATGTTGTGGGTGGGTCAGGCTAGTGATGTTCAGGAGCTCTGGCAAGGGAAAGGCTGTAAGCCTGGGAGCGAGGGGCCTTCTGGGGCCTGCGAGAAGCAGCCTAGCATGGCAGAAGTGGATGTCAGTGTGCTGCTGTCCTGTCTACTCCACAGTGCTTGCTCAGCAGCCTGTGGAAAAAGATTCCACTTGTTTCTGCTTTTTACTATTTTGTGAGCTTTTCTCTGTTTGTTTTATTTCTGTCTTTTAATTCATTCACAAGACATCTCATCATTCTCCTCTACTCCCACCTCTTTTTCTTCTTGCTAATCCCATCCCCTCACTACTGTCCAAGTCCACAGTCCAGACGGACAGAACCTTGAGTTGGGCGGTAATGCTCCCTGTTCCCTAAAATTGGAGCGCAGGGCATGTTGCGGCATTAGCGCTTAACAGGCCGTGAAATAGCAGCCTGCCTTCCTGACGTCTCCCCCATCACTCCAGGTGAGTTGGCCAGACGGCTGGATAAATGAGCAAGCAGCACCCACATCAACCAGCATGCATTTGGGGAACCTGAGGAGAAATGTCCATCAGTGATTATCTCACCACACCCGGTGCTTACCAAGCTCAAGTTATTCACCCAACATCCAAAAAGACCCTTTCAAGCACTTCCAGTTACTATCTATCAGTCCGAATCCTCTTTTGCAACAGGCCTTGATAAACTATGTTTAAAAAAGAAAAAAATATCTCATCTTTATATTCAGCATGTATGTCTCACATGTTCATAGCTCTCACGTCCTATGGCTTCCCCCTGTGAGATAGAACAGACCTTAAACGCTTTTATTTTGGGAAACTCCAGCTGATCTCTGTTCTGCTTCTTGTCAAGCTTCTACCCCAATGCTACCACCTTTTCGTTCTGATTAGCTGTTAATGTGCGCTCAGCCTCCATCACCTCCACTCCTCCACCCCTTCTATCCTATCTTCCCATTATTCCTAAGCTTTAATAAACTCCCTCAAATACAGATCGATTTTCTCTTAAGTGAAGGTGGCAGTGCCTCTGACTTATTTCATTACCACAGGCTAATTATACCGATTGAAATGAGCTTCTCTTCTTAAGGTGTGCTGTGCTGCTCTGTGCCCCCGTGCTCCTTACACTTTAATGCTGGTACAGTTCTCTACCAATTCCCAAAATCCCTTGCCTGCATCTCTTCCACCCCACCATGCCTTCATCTAACTCTCTCATCCTCCACCACCTAAATAATCAGCTGGTAGTCCTTAGGTCCCGTAACTTGTCATTTTATGTTGGATCCACCCTAATGTGTGATTTCAACTGTGCAACTGTGCAATGAAGGAAGGTAATGGAGCATGCTGGTGGCTCAATCGCCTCTGTTCATTGATAATAATGAAGACAAATGTCAAAACATTAGTTGCTAATGTTGTAATGGAGTGGATGCTACTGGATGAGCACTGGATGCTACACTGCATTGGCTTTCAAAATCACATGACCTTCAGTATTTAACTCCTGCTTGCAAGTATTCTTGCCCTTCCGTTTGTAGCAAATCAAACATATATTTAAATTTGTAGGACTGTAATATTCCCCCGAATCCAACTTTTAAAATCCAGTCTGTCTGTTCATTTTTTGCCCAGCTGGTTAAAACTAACATTTCACTATTTCATGGCCAAATGAGTGGGTAGAGTTGGTAAGTTATAGTGAAACTGGCTGCATATCTGTGAAATAGGGTTGCTGTGGGTGACTGTATGCGTTTTAGTAGCAGTAGTAACACTGATTTACAGATGCAGTAGCTGATATCACCAGATTGTGAGGCCAGATGTGAGAGGGCACTAAACAAAACCCCTTTTTCTGTGAGGAGGTGACACAATGCGTGCTTTCCCTCCTGTCCCTGCTCCAAGTCAACTGTGAAATTAAGATCACATTACTGATACAAGCAATGCCCAAAGCAAAAAAGTTTGTATTTTACATTTTTATTCTAACTTACAGGCTGTCTGCGAGACAACAGTCAGTTGCCTGCTCTGTAAAGGCACTAAATTGATTACTTTTCCCATCGTATTCGCTCTTCTCCTGGAGTCGACTTTGTTATTCACTCTTTTTTTTTTCTCACTTGCCTGAGAGCACACTAGCTCTTCCCTTTTGAATTACCTGATTGTGGAGGAGTTAAAGGCAATCTATGAGCAATATTTTAAAGAACTGTTTCCATGGTTATAACCTTAGGCTCTCACATATAGTAAAACTGAGCGGCTACATGGGCATGTGAAAGCAGTTAAGTTACCGGTCTTCTCATTTCAGGCTCAGGTATAGGGTAAACCTAAGCTTATGAAGAGAGAATATAAAAAAGCTTCATGGCATATTAATGAACAAAGTCAAAATCAATCAATACAAATAAATTATTAAGGTCCTTAAATGTTGCCATGGACATTAGAGTGCTAGACCTAAAATAGAAAACTATTTTGTTGTTGTTTTTCTGGCACATTTAATTATCCTCTCTCTTCTCCATAAGGGCTCAACTGTGTTTGTTATGCTGTTATCAGCGACTGAATCAAAGCCTTCTGACAAGAAGGTGTTACCCTTAAGCCTTAGGAACCTGCACTTTACTCATGATTTTCCTTCAAGCTCACCGTAATTAGTTTTTGTCCCTTTTATCAAACAGTTTCCAAATCACTCTGGAAACATTAAGCTCTGTATTTCATGCTGACCCAGCTATCATTGGACTATTGGACCATTTCGGTCCATCAGCCTATTTTGGGTTGGCTCAACATTAGAAAGGTTGTTGTATGGAGTGATGATATAAAGAGTGTAATATAAAGCTGTATATTATCAATACCTTCCTTAATTTAATTTACAACTGTTGCAAAATGTTGTGGTGTAGTCATGCTGATGTCATGGTCGGCTGTGTGGCAGGCAGGATGAGGACCCAATCGCAAAACTCACGGACTCAAGGGATGAACTCAAAAGGCAGCTTTATTGCTGACAGGAAAATACAAAACTGAAACTGGGCACAATAAACTAATACTTGGAGAGAGACACAGGGAAATCCATGCAGCATGAGGGAGACTACGACACAGAACTGAGGGAGACGCAGACATAAATACACAGAGGGTTAACGAGGGAAGTGGGAGCACACGGGGAACACAGCTGACACAGATAATCATAACGAGACAGGGCAGGAGTGAACACAACATGACGCATACTGACGAGAGACTGTCAAAGTAAAACAGGAAGTACAGAGGTTCAGACAGGAGGAGAGAGCACGGGGAGAACACAGACATAACAGGCTGGGGAAAACATGGAATAAAACACGAAAGGGGACAAGGGCTCATGAATACATAGAGGGGCACACAGGGGGTGAGAGTCACAAAGGGAAAGCACACAGGGAACCACATAACAGGGCAACTCAGGAAACAGAACCTAAACAGGGAACTGAATACAAAAATACAAGAGAACTAAGAATACTGGGCCAACACGGCCCAGGACCATGACAGCTGAGGCATCTCCACAGGGGTCTTTTTCTGTGTTGTGTTGAGGAGGGAGGAACTCCCCTCACAAAACCAGACACAGACATATTTTAATTTGTTGTTGAACTTAAGGACATTGTCTCTTATTAGACTGAATTTGGCTACCCACAGTAGTTCCTCAAAGCCCTCCGAGGTCTCATGGAAAGGAAGAACTATCTGGCAGCTTCAATTCTTTCATTCTCCTGTGGTAAAAACAATTTGGAAAGAATAACATGTATAAAGATGACCTAAAGCAATATGACACAGCAAAATGAAAAAAAAAAACAACAAGATTTTGAACAGAAAAGAGAATGCTTAATAGTAGCAGAGCTGAATGTTAACAGGCAACATTTCTGTTTTCTACCTTTTCAGCGGCTCAGACTAGAATGCTCTTCAAAGACACACACTCAAGAGAAAATACTAAATCTTATAGTGAGTTGTGTTATGCTTTAAAGGTCAACTCTAGTCAGGGCCTCAGATCATTCCTGGCAATGATTTGCTTAAATCATAGGTGGGAGAAAAAGAAAAGCAGGCGGTACCAGCTTTTGCCTAGTTTATACACTTTTGTAACATTTTTGTGTAGAGGCAGGGACTCAACGATTGCCTTATTTATGTTTAAAGAGTAGTTTTATTATCTTGAAAACCTATTAAATGAACTATAATGTGTACTTTACTTTCTTCAGGATATGGAGGATAGGCACCAGAGCACACAAACTGTTTGGGGAACCAACTTTGACAGGGAAACATTTGGCTAAGTTCATTCGATTAAAAAATAAAAATAAATAAATAACATTTAAATGGGCAATACAAGACAAATTCATAAATAAATAAAATCCTAAATAAACCATGAATATATACTGGGCCACCTTTACAGACCATACCACAAATTTAAGGATAAATAGAGTATTTTAAACAACATAAACCAGTATGCTTAATTACAAGAGTGGGGTCACACTCTAAAGCTACAATATATGGATGAAAGCAGTGGGCCACTGAAAAATTACACCTAGTGCTCAGCCATGGTTATCCATGCCATGAAGCTCCCAGTAAACTGTTTTATGAGACCAGTTATGTTAAGACCAGAGGAGGCTGCAGTTGATAGATTAAGAGTGAAGTTAAGAGTGATGGCATCTTTTGTAGACTGTGCACCACAGCACTGCATGACCCCACTGTAACTGTACACGATTTGCTGCTAATAATAACTATTCCAATTTTGTTGTATGCTTGTGTCAGTGTCAAAGTCTTGCTGGTCACATGATTGCTGCAGAAATGCTAAATTTTTGTTAACAGAATAATTAACTTGAGCTCTATCTGCTGTAACTAGGTGTTTAACTTTTTATTGCCAAACTGTATGACTTAATTTAGCATTTGTAATGCCGATGCTAAGGGTATGCCTTTACCTAAGCCACAAGTTTCCATTTTTACCCCTCTGTCTTCATCATGTTCCTTTAACTTTCTGTTTGTGTGTAACTTTTTTGCTCCATCTGCTTCTCTCTTTTGAAAAAGCCACTTAGGTCTCTGTTGTTATGAAGCCATTATTACAGTGAAAACCAGCCCCTATGTCAAGAACAGCAGTTTTCCTCCGATCCCCTATGGCCTTGGCAGAACCGTGTCTGCTTTCCTCAACGTGGCTATTTTAATTTCTCTCAGATAGGGTTTGCAACACTGGAGTTAGTGTTTAGGACACTACGGGGGGCCAGCAAAGGTGTTAAGGAAGAGTCATCCAGTGAGTTTATCTTCTCTTAACTCAAAAAGCAAGTACAGCATCACAGTTTGTGCTTAATCTGCAAAAAATATTGAAATGTTAACAGTTAAACTGAGATGAATTTGCTAAACTCAAGCATCTCACTTGCTGGCTTCCTTTATCTTTCTTGTTGCTTGGCTATTTATTCTGCTGGCTTCTGCACATGGCCTATGTATTATTAACCAGCAAAACAGAGGTTTAAATGTAATTTGCTGCTGTGTTGCATTTAATAACTTCAAAATCAAAATGTACCAATGCTCCAACATTCACTCTTCAAAGGAGGTATAATGAGTGGAACTGCAAAGTTCAAAGAGAATACTTAAGTGTTTGTATAGAAATATACAGTGTGAGCAACTGTGCTTCCCTCAGAGTGATATTGAAAGGTTTGATATTTTACATGAAAGAGTGCTTAAATAGTAGTTTAACACAGGAAACAGGTTTAACCCTTTGCTTTGGGCAACGGAGGAACTATAATAGCAGATAAAAGTCTCTTCATTAGCGTTTTGTTCATTTGTGTTATCCATCTTTTTCTCTGCTTTCTATTATCTTTTCTGTTTGTGTGTGTTGCTCTGTGCATTCCTCTCTTTTTCTGTATGCTGACACATCAGCGTACCAATGCTGTTGTTTTTTTTTTAACAGTGATCTGATTAGATGTTAGCTTCATCATGCCATGCAGCGCGTGCATCTTTGTCTCCGCTCCGTCTTTGTTTCGTGTTGATTTTAAGGATGTCTCTTGTTTAGCTTTTTGTTGCTGTTTTGATAGTTTTTTGGATTAGCAGCAGACTTCTGAGAAATTTATTGCACATTTTAATGTGAAGAGAAAATGAGTCATTTGTTTAAGCCCAAGGGGTGCTAAGCTTGTTCTGCACAGTGTGCAGAACTCCCCTGTTCCTGTCACTACCGAATAAAGACGCATGCATGTAGAGTGATTCACCTACAGAATTCATTGCATTTACGTACATGTATAGCTTTATTATTAGGGCGTTAAATTTGTCTTACAATATGTATATATATATATGTTCCATAAATGTGAGGGAATTTCCACACTGAACACACACACATAAGCAAATTCGGTAAAACCCTCATTTCATAAATGGTGCCTGTTATTGCTAGAAAACGTTTAAAGACAGCAAAAAAAATCTCCTGTATGATAGATGAAAATGGGAGAGATAAAAATGAATCAAAAAGACTGTAGACTGTGGAAAATAAAAGACTGATGAAAAAGAGAGGAGGGAGCAAGAGAGGCTTAGAAGGTGGATGGATGGTAAGGGAGGAAGGAGGGTGGAGGGGGAGAGGCCAGTGTTGAGCGGGGAGGAGAGAGAAAGCCGGAATGAACGATATATAGCCCCTGGCAAACAGAAAACAATTGTTACACTGCCTCCCATAACCCACTTCAACCTTAAACAGCAGATTTTTTTCACTCAATTAATTTCTACACATTGGAGCAGGAGCCTTGGCTGAAGCTAGGCTTTTATGTGCTTCTGCTGCTGCAAGGCCTTTGCACATCTCTGTCTCTCTCTCCCTCTGTCCCTTCTCTCTCTCCCGCTGTATCTCTAGGTTTTTTTTTTTGCTTTTTATTTTGCTTTTTTCATCAGAAAATGAACATTCTGAATTGGAACGGCCTTGAACACTTTGAGAAATGATATCTGAATATATTTTTATATATTTTTAAATTGCATATAGGACACAAAAAAATGGCAAAAACTTTTCTTTGAATCCCTGCTAGGACAAGAAATGACATTTAACCTAATCAATATCATAAAGCACAGCAATGCAGAGCTATGAAAACTCCTCTTCCTGCACCATGAAGTGCATGTAAAGCTTGATGGGAAGAAAGAACTTCAAAAGAGGCAGCTTTCAACATTGATTCCAATCATCTGTTAAGAAGAAATACAAAGAGATTCATACTGGAAGATGACAAGCTTCATACAGAGAGCTAATAAAGATAAAAACACAAATAATGAGAAGCAATAATAATTACACCCAGGCCATACCGGGTCATGGTGGCCCTATATGAATAGCAGGTTGACTTGCCTGAGGGCAGAAAGAGGGAGAGCAGGCAGAGACAGATGGACAGATAGATAGTGAAGGGCATGACTGAGCTGTGTCTGTGTGTGGTGAGTGAGGGCCAGTCGGAACAACATGAATCATGGCTCCAGTTGAGAGAGGAGGAGATCAGATCAATAACAGCCCAGAGGAGAGAGAAGAGCAAGAGAGAGAGCAAGAGGATGAAGGGTTGACACAGGAGGTGTTCATCACTGGACCACCCCGACTCCCAGCTTGCTCACCTTTCCTTTTTTTTTTATCTCAAACTATACAGTTAATGTATTGAGCAAGGCAAGGATTCATTTTCTGTGTGGCAAAAAAGTAGAGACACAGCCAGTGCGCTGATATTCTAGTATAGCAAAAAAAACAACAACCATATATGAACACAGGTTGTACAAAAGCATAAGGAGACTTGATTCACTAAAAAAATATACCACATCTTGACTATTTAAATGATTATTATCAGCCTTTTAATTGTTACCTTAAGTCTTATCATCTGAAGAGGTGGGGTTTTTTGACTTAGTACTAGAGGACAAGAGTCAGCAGTGGTCATTTCTCATCAAATGACCAGTATAGCTTGGGGAAATGCCTTTTTCTAATGTATGTCTCTGTGCCAAAGGGTAGTGGCCAGTGTTGGAGTGGCTGTCTGGATGTTTAAGCGTTCTAGCACATGAGTGTACGATGGCCAAGTCCCATTCTCCACCATTGTGGAACAGGCAAGCAATTTTTCTCATCCCTCCTTTTTTATATAATTTGGTCGATAAAGGTGAAGGACGTTTCATCGCTATTTCTCTCCCTCCCAACTCCCTCCTCCTCATACTCTCTGCTCTGTCTCAGAGTGAAATCCAGAGATAAAGCTGTGGCAGCGCTCCGTGTTTAATGGAGCTTAATCCCACAGATTTAAGATACGGAGCTGTGAGGCAATTCCCCCATGCCCATCTTCACTAACACAGAATGGTCATGTGACTATCTAATTCTGCCCTTTCAGACGCAGACAGACAGGTGGACAAAAAAGGACAAAAAAAACAAAACATAAGTATAACTTAGCCAAGGACAGATGTGTTACTTTTATTTATCAAACATTTTTTGGGGGGAAAGGGTTGGACAGAATAGTCACTCACTCATTCGCTCACTCTTTCTTATTTGCTGTAAAACTAGACATTTTTCTGCCACTTTTTCTTCAACTGTCTCTTTGTAAAACGTGGCCATGTCTACTTTGGCTGGTCAGTCAACCTCCCTCTTGATGTTGGATTTATAAATTAATCTGCAACACAGAGAAAATCTGAGCCAAAGTGATGAGTTTGGGGAGCCATAACTGAAAGCTTAGTGTCCACAGACAGGACTCCGGCCACAGCATCACGTCAGCACACTTGGAGAAAGTTAAGTGGGGTTGGCTGGCTTGAGACTATTTGGAGAAGCCATGTGCAGGGAAGTATTATACCCACCAACAATCCTCCTTAAGTGATGAGCTGACACTAAGCAATTTAGTATTCACCCTGCCAGTGAAAATATCTTCAATCCAAGTGCATAAAGCTCCCATGACAGGAAATATGCCAAGCGCTCTTCTTCCATCTGACTCTTTTTTGTTTCAGAATAGCCACTGTATGGTTCAATTTACCCCAAGACATGCTTGTCAGGCCTGCTTGACATGAGCTCTGGTGTCAATGTGTAAAATAGTCCACATGGATGATTGCAGAGCAGCAGTGGTTGTTAGTGGCTGTGAGTAGAGTTTGAGAAAAAGGAAATGTGCATGTTGCCAAATATGACTGGTCTTTATATACACAGAGAAGTAGGCTCAAAGCAAAAAACAAGAAACCAAGCAGGCTTGGTTATTTATTCAGGTTTAACATAGATTTCAAAGAATCATAGATTTCCTTGTCTGCTCTTATTCCACCTTTGCTCTTCTTTCCTTTATTTTTTCACTCGATCCTTAACATCCTCGACATTGTTCTCCTGCCTTTTCCCGTCTCTTGCCCTCCTTTCTTTGTTGCCTCTCAGGTATAAGACATCTAATTGTCATGGGAGCAGAGGAAACAGTGGAGTGAAAAGCACAGAAACACTGTATAGTTATTGTCCAAAACAAAAAGCGGGCTTGAGCACTCAGAAAAGCCACATACACAGTGGCATCCGGGTGTCAGAGTAGTACGGCAGGCTGAGTGTTTCAAACTCTGTCTGTGGTTGTTTATGTACGCGTGAGTGTATGTTTTTGGCAGGTGAGGGGGCACATCGTCCTTTATAGCTGCACTCTCACTGGCACTGTCACTTCAAGGTCTCAATCGCTTGCCATTCTGGGTCCCAAACACTGCCAACGCAGTCGATCCACCTCTGCCAAGGTCCTCTTCATCCCTGTGCTACTGCTCTTCTCTCTCCTCCTTTGCATAATTACCCAGGTAATTGTGGAGTAATTGACTGCATCACCTGCTCCTAGGAAGCTCTGGCATTGTTTAATAAACAGCTGGAATATGCGCCACATGTTGTTGGAGAGAAAGGGGAAGAACATATTGGGGCAGAGGGGGACAGGAGGAGGACTGAAAAAAAAAAAAGGAGTGGAGCTTAGTCCAAAAAGCAGACAGTGCTAATTTCCCAAACATAGAAATATAGATATAACATTTTCTCAGTCAAGGCTGAAGTTGCTATCAATGGAAAACATATAATTACCTATCGAAAGATGGGTGAGGAAGGCAGTAACGTGA
Organism: Rhamphochromis sp. 'chilingali'; assembly: GCF_963969265.1. Taxonomy (NCBI): domain Eukaryota; kingdom Metazoa; phylum Chordata; class Actinopteri; order Cichliformes; family Cichlidae; genus Rhamphochromis; species Rhamphochromis sp. 'chilingali'. Next base: position 21,048,321 of record NC_137939.1, on the reverse strand, counting down.
GTGGGAGATGGATAGATTTATAGGCACGTGGAGGAGAAGAGGCAACAGAAAGTGAGAGAGAAAGTTTGAGGCATAAGAGAATAAGATTCGGGGGTGGAGGGGTGGGGGTTAAGCGAGCCTCTCAGGGCTAATGACATTAAGGAGGTTTGATGAATCGACACCCGCTGAGTGTTATTGACGTCCCCTGAGCCTGCCCAGGCAGAGCCAGCCTCCTAGGCCTGTTATTGGCTAGCGCTGCTCCTCAATTAGACTGCCTGATTAGATTCCCTCGGTTGTGCCCTCTCATGGGGTGAGCAGGGTGGCATGATGGATGTGATGGGCAGGATTATCAGAGGGGGGTGTCACCCGTGCCCCGCCTTGGGGGCACCAGACGATGGGTTTGACCAGTTGTCACAGGGGCATGTAGGCGGAGGGCACGGGGCGCGGTGCGAGTCTCTTATTGAGGCTGTCAATCATTGCCGCTTACAAGACAGAGGCTGTGTCTCTGCACACAGATGCGCAGGAGTAATTACTATTCCATCTCCCTTGGCATCTAGATATATGAGGCTGTTCGCAACCACTGACCTCATGTGGCAACCCTTCGCCATCTTTGAATAAGTTTGAAAATGCTCAGTTTTACATATCCTGTCCTTCATTCACTAATCCTTCAAAAAGGGACCCTAAATGTAGTCGTGCTTCGATGCCGCAGGCCCGGAGTATTAAATTAGTGTGCAATTCTTTTACCTAAATGAGTAAGTGCTGCTGTCTTCTGTGTTTCTGCATTAGTCCCTCATGTTAAAGACTTTGGCTAGGATATGTCCTTAACCCTATTTTCTCTATTTCCTGGTAGTGACAGTTTCATACATCCATTCATCAACATCTTGGCTCTTATGGTGCAAAAAATGGGGCAAGTCAGGTAAGTGTCCCAATTCAGCAGTTTTGAAAGGCAGTAACTAATGATATCTCAGGAACGGGGCTGCTGCTGTTTCCCTGAGAACTTTCCTTCCTGTTCCATTGTGTGTTTGTGTGGCTGGATAGCTAGCTAATGGCCTGTCTCTGATGAATTAGAGGGTCTGACACCCAGCAAACACACTCTCTCAAGGTCAGATTACCATATCTGGGGGGTTTAACAATTTAACACAGCCCCAAGTCAGACAAGTTGGCTCCAAAGGAAGAAATTGCTTTTAAAGCAGAGAAAACATACAGTGATATCTGCTACTGATGTCCCCAGCAGTGGCTGTGATGTCAAGTGTCCATTTATTCATCTCTCTCAGTTAAGGCACTCTTGCAGTTGTGCACTCGGCAATGTTATCCATTTTCTTTATTGAAAACTGCTATTCAACTCTCCAGCCTGTGTTAGAGTCCTCTAACACCCCACAAAGTGCTTAGTGAATGTGCTCTGCTGAAACATTTCCATATTTCTTCACAATTGCATCAAGCTGTTTTCAAATACAGGGACTATTATGTTCCATTATGGAGTCTAACATATTGTTTAATGCATTGTATTGATTTATCACTGATTGTGGTCAGTGTATCAGCCTAGTTGTCAGGTGGACACTTTCACACAGATGTACACTCCGGTCTGTGTGCGTTTGACAAATTACAATTTTTTTGCACTTCAATAAGTTCAGTTTGAAAGAAAGTAATTGATGCTACATTTAAGTGCCAAGAGTGAGCTTTTTCTTTAGGTAGATTAAAGTCAATATAAGAATAACTGTGTGGCTAGTGTAGCACTTTTTACAGCATTGTAACTACGTGCTTTTTTGGACAGCTGTATAACGTTTATTTATGCACAAAAGAGGTCAAAATACACTGAAATTAGAGAAGTTCAGTAATTCTACTGAGACTGTTGGAGGTCAGTCAATATGAAGAGTAAAGAGCTGTGTATTCAAGTGAGAATAATAGAGCTGAATAAAGCAAAAAATCTATATAAAGTTATATCAAAGGTAATTGGTATGACAAAATCCACACTTGAGTACACTTAAAAGCAGTTGCACAGTGGCTGGTAGACTGGATCATGAGTCTTGAATAGAATAATTTGAAGAATGCAGAATACGTGAATAGTGATGTACACTTCCATGTTTCCTTTTTGACGGTCAAGAGAGGATCATAACCTCAGAGGATTTATTAAATATTGGGTAAAATTCAAAAACAAGAAGGTCAGGTTGCGTTTCAGACAAGTTCTGGAGTAAATTTCTAAAAAGTGATGAAAGAAAAAGTAACCTCTATCAAAATGATGAAGAAAGTGGGCAGAAAAAAGTACAAGCTCATGAACCGAAATATACTACCTCATCTGTTAAACATGGTGGAGGTTCTGTTATTGCTTGGGCATGGCTGCCAGTGAAACTAGCAGACTGGCATTTATTTATGATTTCACTGATGGCAGAGGATGAATGCTTACATTCTGTGTCTTCAGATTCAGTCAAATGCATCAGAATCGTTGGTTGGCATTTCATCATACATCATTTGGACAACGATCCAAAGCTTACAGCCAGAGCGACCAGAGAGCCTTTAAGGGTGAAAAGGTGCTATTTGACTGGCAAATCTAACTGAGCTGTGTTTGACTTGTTGAAGGCCAAAATCAAGCTGAAAGTGGCTGCAATGAAGAGCTGGGAGAGGATCACCAGGGAAGATAGAAAGCATGTGCTTGAAGTATACTCCTCAAAAAATTATGAATTGGGATTTGCTTTGGCTCTGTATGTTTCTGCCCAAACCATTTGTGTCACCCTAAATGCACTAAAAGGGACCATATTTCTTTCTGTATTGATACAACTTACTCAAATTAAATAGAATCGTCATATTATTTTCAATCCCAATGTGCTGAAACAGCGAGCCTAAAGAACAAAATGTCTTTAACCGTGTAACAACTGTGCAGGGTGTGTTGTCAGGAACACAATCAAACAGACACTTTGCAAGCATGAAAATTACATAAATATGGAAACTAAAAAAGAGAAGACATGAACTCTTATATCTAAACCAAAAATATGGACAGGCACGCATGTGTGCTCATAGAAGCAGAATGTTATACGTAAACGCATACACACATCCACCCACACACCTGCCATATGTGTCTGCAGGGAGCTGGCTAAAATGTTAAGCTATGTGCATGGCTGCCTCACGTCGACGCCTCTCTCCTTATTTCACAGCAGCACCTGGTGGTGACAAAGAGCACAGAGGAGAAAGTCTCCCAGGAGAGGGGAGGAGAGGAGAGTCTGTCCATTCCTGAGACAACAGACTATCCCTATCCTATCATGTACTACCTGCCTGTCAATCCAACTCAGGGCAGCTTAATTTCACTTTGAATTGACGATGTTCGAGCCCATGCCAAAGTTTGAGGGATTTTAGACGCACTACCTAAGCCAAGGAGCATAATGAATGAAAAGCCCCTTCCCAAATTGATTTCAAACTAAATCAAACCCTGGTATTCAATTATCTGCCAGAGCTGCCACTGAGGAACTTTAAAAGTTGTATAGGCGGAGAAAAAGGAGAGAAAGTGAGGAGAGGGAAGCAGGACTGTCGGAGCAGAATGCAAATGACTCCATCCTTGCATAGTGTCAGAACAGGTGGCCCAGTGGTAGCGCTGGGGCTGATGAATGAGCTGTTGAAGTGGAGCCCATTGCTACCTCTAGCTAGTGGCAGCTCCAATTCTGCCTAGTTAAGCATTTGGCCTCCTCTGCAGGAAGGCTTAATTGAAGAAATCATCACAGGGACAGGGACAGATTTGGTGTTACGGGGACCAAATTGTCTGTCTGCCTAACCAGACTGTAACATCATAATAGTTTGATAATATCCATCCACTAATCACAGGAAAAGTATTCCATTACAGGATTCAGACCAGGACAAATTCCCTTTGAATTATGTTGCACCCTTGTGATTTGCTTTGGTCCAAGCCTTGTAGAAATGTCCCCCGCTTTGGCAGTTTTACCTGTTAAACTCTAAACCTAACAACGCATTTGCTGCAGTCAGAAGTCTATTGGTGTATTACAGGCTCCCACTGTTGCTTAAAAAACCCCAATAAACGCAGTTAACAGAGACATACTGCTGCTTTGACTAATGTAATACATCATGTTGAACAGTACGTGTTTCGCCGCTTTTTCTAACATGCTTTTATCACTCAGTTAATTACTGCTTTAGCATGGTTTAATACAGGATTACAAGTGCTACGGGAAGACAAAAAATGTGGCATCTGCTTTTGTTTTTTCTTGATTTGTTATATTTGTTTTAGTTGAACACTGCCTGGTGGGCATTATTCACACCAGACAAGCAGACCGTGAGGCAGGGAGCAGAGGGAGCACACTCGATTGGTTTATCTTAGCAGAGACCAGTGACTTTTTTTTATTGTATCAGGGAGTGAGGGTAATTATTGGTAAATTACAAAAACCTGTCCTGTCAGCGATATCAAGCAGAAACCAATCAAGTCATTGACACTGCAATAGCGATCCAAAAAACAAGTAGCCTTTGGCCCCCTGCCGCACCTGCGCGCAGTGTATCAAATGTTTGGCCTAACTAATGAATGACTGGATGCAATTATAATGTACTTTTTCTAAAATCGGCCCTGCCATAGTGTTAATTACATAATTACTGAAGATGTCAGCTCCATGCGGGAGGGTGGAGTATCAGTACAGAGAGTGGAGCTCACAGGGAGGCAAGTTGCTTTGCTTTCAGAGATGAACTATAGACGCTTCTTTGATTCATGATGCCGGCTTTGTGGAAAATATCGCCTTTGCCAAGTTAATTTTGAAAAGGCCAGCATATTTGGGCAGAGACAATCAGCCTGACCTTTCTGAGAACAGCTCCAGTTTTCACTCTTTCACCTCTTTTGTGTTCAATTCCCCTTTTCTCTCTTTCTTTCTTGCTTTGTTTCTTTCTTTGTTTTTCGTTCATTTCCTCCTTTCTTTTCTTTACTTTCTTTCCTTCCTTCATTCACATCTCTCCTGTCTCTGTTTGTTGTTGTTGACATACAAATGCGTGACAGTAGCATCTGCTAATAGACACAACAGTTGTTTATCAACGCATTCCACTGTTAGAACGGCCTTCCTGCTTCTGTTGGAATATTTGTACAAATTTATTGGAGGCTGCCTCTATTAGACGCGGGCCTTTGCTGGGAAACGAGTATGCCTCTAGTTTAGACAGACAATTGTATTCTCCTGCGTGTGTACTTCACTAATCAAGGCAACGCAGATGACTTTGCCGTTGTTCTGTGTGCTGTTATATCATGCAGATGATTGGAATATCAATTCATTCCACATTTGCAGCCTTGTGGCTAATTTGCAATGGCTGTATATCAAATGTGTCATGAGGATGGGGCACCATATTTCCCTTACAGAGAATATAGAACAGAATTTATCATTTGCCATTCAATGCGTGGCTCTCCCTGGTGCCATTTGCAATGAAAACTGAGCAGTATGTGTGTGTATGAGAGTGAGTCAGAGAGATAGACTGTAAGTAAGTGTTAATGTATTTATATCGAGTGCGTTTGAGAGTATTTGACGCTGGGTCTGGGGCTGCAGAGAGACCAGGTATAATGGGACCAAGGCACCCAAAACAGGATGCTGATGAGGAGCCATGCTGAATAATCATGTACCATCACCTCTATTCTACAGACAGGAAGGGTTCTCCATCACAGACACAACCCCACCTTCATCCCACACCACTTTCCATATTCAACCATCCCTAGGGATGGATCAATCAAGCTATTCCTATTTATGACCCAATGCGATACCTGAGGACCGAACTGGTACCAGTGTTAAATTTGTACGCTGAATTAGTCAGTATGATGAAAAGATGGAGAATTATTCTTTTATGTGAGAGGAAAGATCAGGCTCAACTTAAGAGACTTGCCTAACTTTGCAAAAATAAATAGATTCAAGAAATTAATTTACTTTGGTATTTATTAGCAACATATTAAATGAAAAGAGGCCCAGGATTACGGTGAAAAAGTAAAGCTTGATTTATTTGCAGTGGTCTCATTCCAGTTCAAAGTCAGAATTATTAGGCTGCTGCACACTGCTTGCATTTACACTTTACATTTACAGCTGCTTTCTCCTTTTTCCTCTTCACACACAATCGTGTAGAGCAGAAAAGAGACAGCTGAGGTAAAATGCTGTTGATCGAGTTGACAACAATATATTATGTTACCGTAAGTATAATAAAAGCTTCCCAAATGTTACACTGAACCAGCATCCATGTAGGTAATTGTCAGATTTGTTCAGTCAGCTCGCTTTGACCATGGTCTGCAGTTAAGTAAAAAGCTTTTGCAAACTCACAAATGGAAGCTGTTGGTGTAGTTGGCGTGAAATACCTTCAAACTGCTGACCCTTTGCTGTTAGCTTCCTCCATGGTACATTAGCTCTGTTGCTAGCTGCTGCTGTTCCGTGTTGAAGTAAACACAGAACAACATAAAGCAGAATGGAACTGATCGGACCGCGGATCAGCTCATTGTCACCAATATCCGATTCACATATTGGATTGTTGTATCTCTGCGTGTCCCCTGAAACTAATCCAACTAGTCAACATGTCTTCATTTTGAATTTCAAGCAAGAAAGATTTTTAGAAGAAGAAACAGAAGGCTGGAAAGGTTTAGGAAAGAATAAAAACTTGAAAATCTCATAAATAATTAGGTCTATATTGCATATATTGATTATACATCATGTATGAAAAGAAGTAAAAATGGGTGGGGGTTCACAGCTCTGTAGAAGACTACATGATCAAGCTGTTTAAAAATTTAAGTTTCTTGATTTGAAATTCCAAAGAACCTTTGGAGCTCATCATCTATTGTACTTATTACCATTAAAGATTTAGAGAATCTACAGAAATCTCTGTATACAAGGGGCAAGGTTGAAAATCAATCTCGGTCTCTATTTATTCAATTCCACAATGGGGAAATTCACTTATTACAGCTGAACAGCTGAATGATGGTAACTTAAAGATATATTACGAAAAAAATAAAAGAGATATATAAGAAAAATTGTGTACAAAAAAGCCAAAATACTACATTCTTCTGTTCTTTTTTTTAATTATATGTACTAAACTTGTCTGAAATAGATAAAGGTATGTACAGTTACTCTACTCTACAGTTACTTTACATACTTTTTCATATGTACATAAAGTGCAGTAGGATCGATAATAATATACATGGATTTTTAAACATTTATTGTTCCGTTCATGGGTATGGTACAGCACTAATGCTTAGCTACACATTTGTTAAGGCATTATTAATGCTGAATGACTTGCACCAATTTTGGAGCAACATATGCTGCTATTGAGGTGTTTGGGGTTTGTTGGTGGTGGGGTTTTTTTTTATCAAAACAGTGCAGAATCATATTTTACACATATTTCAACAGCATGGCTCAGAAGTAATCTGGGTGCTTTGCTGCCTCCAGCCCAGACCTGCCAGGAGTAGAAAACATTTGGTACATTATGAGCTAAGATATATACCGAAAGAAGCCCCAAACCTTTGTACAGTTCAAACCCTATATCAACCAAGAACTGCAAAAAAACATTTCACTTTGAGAACTGCAGTAATTGGTCTCCTCAGTTCCCAAATGCTTTTTCTTTTTAAAAGAAATGATACGTTACACTGGTCAACCCGCCTCTGTCCTTGCAAGTATTTTTAAATTAAAATTGAAAATATTATTCAGTTTCAACATTTGTGCTATTTTCTATTAAATGTTAAAGCGATTTCTAAATTATTGTTTTCTTTTTTTCTTTTTTTTAAATTTGCATTTTTTACATCATCCCAATGGGGGGAAACAGGGTTGCGCATACTGCCAACAGGACAAACTCTAGGAAAACTTTTCTAAGATTGGAAAATAATTTACCTTCTCCCTGTTCTCTTTTATACTTCCACCACTGCTTCCTGCCTCGGTAGTCTGCTGTTTTCACAGGAAATTAGCCAGATGTCCCCTGAGGTAGATCTCGTGCGCAGCAAGATATCTGCCTGTCAAGGTGTTCTACGGCTTGTGCATTCATTTGCTGCATGGAGTCTCTCACACTCTATTCCCCCTTCTTTTACCTGATGCCTGCATCTGCTCCATCATCTAAGGCTAATTCTATATGCTTTCTCACTCCAGTGGACATCTAAGGCATTGATACACATTCATCAAGACCTGACCAACAATCTTTTATAAATAGTTTATTGTTCTTGTCTTCTGTGAAGGTTTGGACAATCACTATGCTAGAGTACTACCTTGAATTTCGACCTGTATTCTAGGTGTTATAACCCTGGGTAAACAAGACTTGAGATCACTCTTTTGAAGAATAATTGTTCTGCTATAAGAAGGTCTAGCCCGGTCCCTGGCCACAGTGGGTATAAGTGCTTAAATACTCCTTGACCTGAAGCACTGTATTTATCACATTTTGTTTTATGACCCCATAAAACGGTCCCCTGATGAATTTGATAGGTTATGAAAACATTTCCATCCACTAACAGTAACAGTTTCAGAGGGACAAATCTGTACAGTAACTTTTTCCAGTTGCCATATTCTACCTCAGGCTAGTAAACCAGTCTAAGTGCTTTATTCTGTTCTTGTTTTGCAAATCTTTTTCCTTTCCCAGTTGAGGAACATTGTGATGAGTGACTGATAAGGAAAGAAATTATTAAGTGAATGGCCCTTTTACACAAGAGATATAAAAAGAAAATAAACCAGACATAGTAGGAGAACACAATAACTCTATGGTTGTTTTTATTTTATTTTAATTTTTTGGTGGCAATAACTTTCTTTATGTGACTCCTTTTTAGACCATCTTGTGTTCACACTTTCGTGGTTATCATCACTTCAGGCCTTTAGCTAAAGTTGGGTTCAAGTCATTGAAATGGGTCAGATTGTGGCCCATTTTTGCCCCTCTCCATGAGAACAGAAGGTGGATGTCATTCACAGTGGGGGAGCCCAGGGAGGAGCAGCACCTCTCGGGATCTGTCCTCAGTAAAGAATCGCTGAAACAGGGAATTCAGTGGCCCAAGACTTCTGCAACACAAAGGACTGTCCTCTTGCTCTGGCACAGAGGGGATGCAGTCAGCAAAGTACCTCTTATAGCCAACACCAGAGCACTGGATTCATTGTGTCTTTTGTAGTCTTTGAGCCACTGTGCTGCTTTTTTTTTCTTTTTTTAAAATTGTATTATTATTTTGCTTAACTCATCCAGACACCTTGGTGTGCCAATGAAGGATGGAATTTTTTATTTATTTTTTTAAAAGAAGCCATTTGGGGATGTCTGACACAGCACGTTGTAATTGCCAATTAATGCTAACTAGCTCTGAGGGAAAAAAAATCAGTTCTCTTGTTTTGGTGCAGTGGAAAAAGGACTGAAAGGACAGGTCTGTGGGATCGAGGCTTTAAACATATAAATATTGCGTTTGTAGAAATGCTTGTGTTTTTTGCCAAACATGATTAAGGAAAACATCTTTTAATTAAAGATACTGTGGTGCTCTTAATAGGTTAGATTTTTACTCAGTTATGTTATAAGTTATTTAGCAGTGAAATGGTAGATCACATTGCTATCATCAATAATCCACTGAATAGGTGTTTTGACAACCCAGCTGTTTTCTTCAGTGCATGAAGCCTACATTGTAAAAGAAAAAAAGAGAGAGTCACGTTCACACATGCTAATACACGTACAACACAAACACACAATGCAACACACTATATTTATGCAATAGGACACATTTGAGACCTGACTGCCAGAGCAAGGGGGAACGTGACAGGGGCTTAGGGGTCTCCCGTGAGCTTACACCTCCTTATTTTGTTGATTGCCCCATGAAATATTAACAGTGGCTGCCTCCCCTCTGAATAAGTCAGTAGAGTAGTAAGGGGTGAGGCCTCACACAGTGTTTAATATGTGCCCCTTAAGGCCACTGGTTTGTCTTAAAAAATAGTTATTCTTTCTAATACCTCTTATTTACTTTACAAAAAAATTGTCTAAGCCTCTCCTTAATTTCTTTATGTCTTTTTCATTCATTTTCTATTGTGTATTAGCTTAAAAATTACACTATTTTTTTACACGTTCTCTTCTTCTCTCATCGGCTAAAAAGAGTAAGACAAAAAGTGAGATAGAATACAGGAGAGTGTGAAATAAGCAAGAAAGAATGAGCGCTGGGATTTTGTGGGCATTACATTATCAGATAGCCATAGCCAGTGCTTTGGCTTCTTTGCCTCAGCCTGTTGTTGTCCTCCGTATTTTTTTTTTTACCCGTGCTAAAGGGAAATGGTTGTTGAATGGCAATCTGTTTTATGAGGCATGCAGGCGTTTTCTGATCCATTTGTTCTGGCTTTCCCTCTCGGACCAGACCAACCATTTAAAGGTGACTACAAGACAAAACAGCAAATACCATGAATAAATTAATCAGATGCTTAGATGTTTATTTTTATGTAGATTTGGTAGCGTTTGGGTTGTTGTGCAACCTTCAGACGAACCATATTGGTGAAGAGGACATATCAATGCTCTATTAGATGAGTCTTTGCTATTCCTTTTATAGAAAGTCTGACAGTGACAGTAATAAACCCTATTTGCTTCCCTGTTTCCATTCAACCCACGTGAATTTGCACACCAACTATTTCCTAATCCACAGCCATCTGGCTGTAGATGATTGAGCGCCTTTCCAGAGCATCTTGCAGTACGTTCACTTGGCATCAGAGAGTAAAAAAAAAAAAAAAAATCTAATTTAATTAAACTGAAAGAATATCATTAAGGTTCTTAATGATGATTAATGTCTAAATAATAAAAAACTTTTATGAAGTATTAGGTTATTATAGTTCTCGCTGGATGTGAAATTATTCTTTCAGGTGCAGAACTTTGTTATAACAAATAGCAACCCTCATTACTCATGTCATTGGCTTCTGGGTTAGAGATTCAGACAGATCGGGAATCCATTTTATCTCTCCACTGGATACTTTCTTCTCTGTAAACTATAGAACATTCGGCCATCTACTCAGCTCTGAAACCCGCTGACAACCGGCTCTTTGTAGTTTTCTTCCTGTTGACTTATTTTCGTACTTTCCATTCCCTGTGTTAAAACAAATGGCAACGGTAGGAAAGAAAAAAGAGCTGAAAAGTTGACATTTAGCTTAAATGGAGGTGGAATGGGGCACAGGGATGCGGCTGTAACGATGCAGGGGAGGCTAGGGCTTCTTTTCTCTTCCCGTCCTGCTAAAACAAGATTTATGACCTCACGAATACCACCATATTTTAGCAGCTGATGTACACTGTGGGTGGTTTATCTGGGATTGAGGGCTCTGCTGTTGAGCCTATCACTGTTGGGTGTCTATGAGTTACAATGGCAACATGCAGCAAAAAGGACAGCGTATTATTGGTCTGTGGTGTCTCCCATATCTTTTGAGTCCAACGTATGACACATTTTCACCACAGAGCACTAAGCATTTGTTCTTCTGTTTGTTTGTTTTTTGCTTTTTTTTCTTACCAGATCAAAACTCAGAGTCAAAGAGAAAAATTCACGGCTCGAGGAGGAAAAAGAACAAAATAAAACCCTATAAGTCAACCTCTTTTATTCTCCAACTAAAATTCCTTCTATCCATTTTTCTGGAGGAGCATGGGGAGTCATGGAGCACTGAATGAAAGAGCTTATATTCATCTGTGCTCCCTGTTTTGTGTGTCATTGCCATACCCTTTTGCTCTTCCCTCACCACTTTCCTCTGGCAGTGTAATTGACAGGCTTCAGCAGTTAAGACCTCCAACAGCTCTTTCTTCATTTGGAGACACTTTGTCGGTTTTAATCAGGGCTTTAATTGGCAGTCTGGCAGTGGGTGAGTGGCACCAGGGGCTGGGGCAAAGAGGGGACACTGACTTTCCTGAGATAGTCATTTGTGCTCCCCACCCCCCCTTCCTTCTTGTCCTTCTCTCAGTACTGCTCTCTTTTTCTTCCAACGCTTTTTCTCCCACCTGATTCTGACTCTTATTTACTCCTGGTTCCACAAATATTTAGTCATAAATCAATATGTTTATTTTTCTACTCTGTGTTTTTATTTTATACCTTTGTACTATCTGTTATCCCACAGAAACACACTGTTACACACAGATAAAAGAGTGTGCTGATGGCATTACTGATATAACACACACAATCCAAAATATAACACATTCCAGTCGCTTTATCATCATCTGTAAGAGTGTGTGTGTGAACAGTAGCTGAGGGTCCTGTGGGCTCTCGGTATTGTTTTTAAACTGGGCTGCTATGTGTAGCTGATTTCTGATCCCTATATGGCAGCTTGTAGGACAGGCCAGTATGTGCTTCGCTCCTGCCAGTGGTGCTGAATCTAGGACACCAGGACTCTTGTCTGTGATTCTCCCTCCCGCTGAGGTGTTAGTAATGCCAGGGGACAAACTAGAACGGATTGAAAAAGCGTGAAAAATAGGTGGTGGGAGGTAGAGAGAAGTATAGATAGGCTGAATAAAGAGAATATGTCCCAGAATTCTTTGTCAGAATCTTTTATTGGCAGTTGAAGTCCTGCTTTTGAACCAGGCGCAGCAAAGCCATGAATTGTCTGTCATTTTGATGACATGACAGTTATTGTCAGTGCTGCCCGCGCTAAAGCGTGCCTCTGTTCTAGTTTGGTTGTATCTTGCTGTTTATAGACTTTGCGTATTTGTGCATCTGTGTCGAAGCACAATCGCAGGCTGAAAAAACACCCTATAATCAACAAGCATCCTGTGTATTTGCCAGGCCAATTAAGAGTCATTCATTTGCTAATGAAGGCCCTGTCGAGGTCTAAACTGCTCCTAGGGGCATGCAGACATGCAGTCAGCACACACACGCAGCCCTCAGCGAAAGCTCAGCGCCACCAACATAGTCATCAGCCTGTGCCCGCTGCTGTGTGCGTGCCTCGCGTTGCCCACTCAGCACATCTCACCAGCAGCCGCTAAACACTAAAAAGTATAATTGAATTCATTATTTCCTGTTTTATGACTTGTTCCGCTGTGGTTTTAATTCGTCCTGTAAAAGATGAGGCAGGCAGGCAGGCAGTTCTTCTGTATTGAATTCCCTCCAGTTCCCCTCTCCCAGGCTCCTTTGTTCTGCTACCGAGCCCAGGATTTTATGAGGTGGGGCTCTCCTGTGTCGTGGGAGCCGTCTCTACCGCTAATCAACTCCTCAAGGTTGTTACCTCCATGCCATGCAGGAGGAGGTGGAGATGTGCTGCCAAATTGCGCGCCTAGCTGCCTCTTTAATGGGCTAACTGCTTGACCTTCACAATGACTCCATCCTAACTCCGCTCTGAAGAGACGGTTCATCTGTGTATTGATTTAGTCATGAGAATATAATCTAAAAACATTTCTGTCGATATTTCTTCCCTGCCTTCAGCCTCCTGGAGTGAGATGATGTTCAGCAAGGTTATCAACAGCATCTTTGTGTTCATTGGAGACACACTGTATTTTTTTGCAATAAGAAGCCTTTATTTTAGACTTTCTTAGACGCGTACTTGGCGGAGTCGTTGAACAGTCAGTACCTCTGGGCTCTTCACTTCAGCCCAGCGACTGAAGATGACTGCAGTGCTTCCAGCAGTGGCTGCCTTATTGGTTCCTCTGACTCCAGAGACATTTTCCACTCTCTTCCCCCTTTTCAAGCTTCCTTTTCTGTCTTATTTTTTGTCCATACATCAATCCTGTCATCATTGCTTTATGGTCAGAGTCTCTGCAGGGTTGCTGACCTCCTAAACGCTGACCAAAATGGATTCAATGCATTCCTGGACTGAGGACAGTATCCCATGCTGTTATCAAATAACAAAAAAAATAGGTCTGTGCTAGCACCTCTTGGTGACAGAACATTGATTGACAGCTAATAAGACTTTGGCTGTCTTTGTTATAACTGTATTCGGTGTTGTTTCTTTGGTTTTCACAACTGTCGCCATATTTCTCCTTTCTGTTCCCGGACTGGACTGACTCCTGCTCCATGCAGCAAATATGACTTGTATTTTACTATTGGTGTGATCTAACAGTTTTATTTCATGGTGTCAACATGAAATTGGAATCAGATCATAAAGCATTATGGTGCTTATACAGAGATGAACAGCAGTGTAAATCAGCAAAGTGCACTTCTGGCTCAGGTAGAATTTAAATCTATTGTGAATTTTTAGTACATATGTATTTAGTGGTTGGGACGAGCGTCAGTGATGACGGTAATGATCATAACAGGCAATGTACCATGTATTCATCTGTTTGTTTTAAGACCTCAATTTGGCACACCTGCCTGTGAGACATTTTGCTGTGCATGAGAAGCAGCAGACGAATAAGAGAGGATCCTGTGTCTTATGCAATTTGGAAATGTAGGCCACCTGGTTGGTATAGGGGTAAATGTGGGTCTTCTTTTGTTCCTGCCATGAGTGGGTCTTGCTCTGATGATGTCATGTGCAGTTGTTTCTATAGCGGGATCCACTGTGGGCGGCTGAGCCTGGCACAGAGGTACAGGGGGGATTTGGTAAGTGTCATGATTTCACTGAGATTCAGCAAAGCCCTAAATACAGGCTGAGATAAGCTATGTGTCAGAACACAAAGTGAAGAAAATCTGGAGACAATAAATATGCAGAAATTTAGAAACAGAGAAAAAAATGCAGGAAAAGAAATCATAAGTGTGGGTTTATATATGATATAGATGGGATATAGATGGGATATGCAACAAGACCCCCTACACGGAAGTCCTCAGTACCTTTGGACAATGTTTATTAAGAGATAGTAAAATAAAAAAATAAGACAGGTTGTATGTGATATGCATTTGAGTAGTTTAGGGAGGAGGGGGGTATTTTCAACACATGCCTGGCACGTACAGCTCAGCCGAGCAAAGGAGCTTTGTATCCTCCTCACCAGGGGAAATAAAGAGAAGGTGAGACAAAAAAAACTTTTCCATTGCTCCAGGCTACTGTTACCTGGTAGCCGCCAAGGAATTTAAAATATCATTCTGCCGCTGCATATTTTCTAGAAATCTGTGACAGACACACTTCTCTCTTAAATGTTTTCTCTCTCACACACACACAAACACAGATTGCCAAACCTTCACGCACAACCTAGAGTGGGGAGAGAGGGAGACTCCCTGGCCTCAGGCAGCAGGAGGTGGTGGCTTTTGTTTTGGACGTCGCTCCTGTCGATGTCTAAAAAATTATGATGTTGGTTTCTCACTGTCAAATAAGCTGCTTCTTTGACTCCCAGCCATTTGCATAGGTAGCGTTATTCCACCAGGAAATATGGGGCAGCTTCAAGAAAACTCCACTTTGGAGAAGCGGGTGGAATAAAGGCGGGTGGAGGAGAGTAAGTGATAGTGATGGACGGTGTGATATAAATAGAAGTGGTGATGGCAGGATAATGCATGGCTCTTTCTGCTGGGCCGAGGTTTAGGCCTGTCAGTGAGACAAGGAAGAAGGGAGGAGGTGAGGGGAGAGAAAGAGAGAGGGAGAGAGAGAGAGAGGAAAAATGGGGGAAAGGAGGTCTGGGTGTCTTTTCCAGGTCACCGTTGGCTCCTAGAGGTGCGGAAGAGCCCTTGATTAATTATGATCATTATTATTATCATCTTGGCCAGTGGCATTAATCACCGCCATGTCAGAGTGAGAACTGGACAGGGGGCAAGGGGAGAGTAGGAGTGGGGCATTTTGGACATAGATTGTTGAGATGCTAGACACACCTCTATCCCAGTGCCTCTCACGTGTCGGTGCTCAGCATCCATATGTCGACTGTCAGTGCAGCATCTATCAAGGTAGGCCTGTTGTCAATCCCACAGCTCCAAAGCAAACTGACTAAACGCAGGGTGATCAATGGCGGCTCTTTACTTGAACCAGATGCCAATAAAGTCAGCCAAGTATGAATTGACTGCTAACCTGACAGCCAGCCATCCAACTGAAAAGACTGTTTGCAAGGTCATCCATGGTTGAACTGTAATGAGTGGCTATGACAAGCTGTGTTAGTGTCAGCACACAGAGATTTGCAATAAAGCAGTTTATCTCAAATGAGTGCTGGGTTCAGGTATTGTCATCAAAAATCATCTCGAAATAGAAGCTTTGATTCCACCTCCTTATTGGTACTTTGTAGGCTTGCAGACTTTGTAAGCTTTTAAACAAATTTCATTTGTGCGTTTGATTTCTTTTAAATAAGTTTGTAATGAAATCATTCTAACCGTCTTTTGGATGTTGTCAGTATTGTGATAGCTTAATACAGATGCAAATGCTTCATCATATTTAGCCTTTCACTTTCTTCATCAATTTTCTTTAACGGACTATGTTGTCTATTTTTCACCTTCACATCTCCCCTGCCCTCCATGTGTGCTACACGTAATGATAGACAGCTCCACGCAGCCGTGACAACATGAGCTGGGTGTTCGTTGCCAGCCAGCCGGCAATACTGGGCACTCCACTCTATCGAGACGTCTCCCTGAGTTTTATGAATACATGTACACAGCTCAGAGCGGCGGTGGATTTGTCTTTATAAGTCTGGGTGACACGTCCGCAGCGGCCCCACTTCATTTATTCCACTTGCGTAGATTAAGGCTGGCATTACAAGTAAGGTCACACCATGCATCAATGTTACCGCGACACCACAGCGCTGCTGAGCATGCTCAGGCGTTGCCATTACTCCGCCCCAGTTTCTCCACAGGAAATTTCTATTAATTGCTTGTTTTTTTCATCTTCCTCATACTCTGATTTTCCTTATCCTCGACCCTCATATTTCTCCCCATCACAGTGTGTTGCTCTGAAGTTTGAACAGGTGTAAACATTGCTCCAGGAATGGCTTTGAGCCTCATACTGTGTCAGAACAGGTGCGCTTCTGGACAGGAGGTGTGAGGCAGGTGTTAGATGAAGCCTCGGCTCACGAGTGTAACTGTCAAAATGTCTGTGTTCCCCCTTCTGTGATGACATGTTAATCCCTAACACTTGGTCTCTGTTGGGAGCTTCTGCATCACTAAGTTTGAAAATAAACAGCAAGACGAGAAACATCCTTCACTGACACCTGAAAACTCACTCGTTTTAATTAATTCCAAATATCGTGCCCCACAATCACCCCCCCCCCCTTTTTTTTTTTGAACCATTTCACTTCTTCTGTCTAAAAAAGCCCCTAGATGTTAAAAAACCTGAATGATGCTACATTGTAAAGTAGGTTATCTCAAGCTAGAAACACATTCTTGGTTAGATTTCTCATGAGAGGAGAAGTTTGACTTTGTAAATGCAGCTCATTGGTAGCTGGTGGGCCGAGGTCCTCTCAACCTTAACCTGGCCTCTTTTAGCGCGGGGACTCAGGGACAGCAACAGGGACGGTCATTTGTCCTTGCAGGTCTGAGTCCTTGTGAGGCAGAGAGGAGCTCTTAGCTGTGTTGGTATTTATATCAGCCTGCTCCTTGTTTATCCAGGACTTTACACGAGCTCCCTTGGCCTCTTAAGTAGGGACTATCTCCTTGAAACATAAACTTGACAAAGTGGAGGGTGGCAGTTGTCAAGGGCTACTCTTTGCCTGTTTTCAGTGCTGTGGGTAAAATATAAAAGTCTGCGGAGAAAAAAAAAAAAGCTGAAGTGGCATAGCAGTTTGATGTGTATTGTTTTGTTGTTTACTATATCTATCTTATCTTGTATACTATATCTGGTGCTGATTTGTGGTTAGATGTCCTGGCATACTGTATGTGTGTCAGATGCCAGTGTCTCAGTCTTCTGCCTGTTGTCTTGTGTGAGTCTCTATCACAAGCCCGCAGTTGTATTTTTTTTTTCACAGGCTGTTGGGAGGATTTATTCATCTTTTACTACTTCACTGAAACAGACTCGTAACTCACGAATGAACTCCATTCCACTCCAACGCCCTGGCTTGCTGTGCTTCGAGCTCCATCCTTAGCATCTTATAGCCGTCAATCAGGCTAATCTGCTCCTGCTCACGTAGCCACAAAAGGCTTTGACATCAAAGAATGGCAGGCCTGCCGTCGAACCGTACTCCCCAGCTCTAAGCTGTCCACACAACATCTGCTCAGTCTAACACAGTCCCAAAGAAGGGTCACAGGCAATTTACAAGCAGATATAACTAAATATGATATCCTCAGTTTAATATGTTGTTGGAAGAGGTGTTTGTAAATAGTAACAGATAGGTTGTTATCATCGTTAAATAAAAGCTCCTGCTTTTTAGCGCGTGTCAAAAGAGTTTTTCATTATTACGGTTGGCTTGTTCGCGAATGTTTACAAAGAACACTCGCTTCATATTTTATAGGCTCTATTGATTGTCTTGTCACCAAGCTTTTTCCTTTCGTAGTCACTCAGGTGATAAGATTTCTCCGTCGCCAGCCTTTTGTGTCTTGATGGTGGGAGTTTATATGAAGTAAGGGCCATCACTGTCACCCCCGCATATCTAAAGATGACACATGGATGGCTGCATCATGTAAAGGTGGCATTTGAAGTGACACAGACATGTTACATTACCAATGCAATGTTTGCGGTATTGAGATGACCTCCTCTGCTCTCATCCCAGCTCTTATCCTGCCTGCCTCACCTTTGCCAAACGCCAGAGCTGTTTGTCATGGATGATTTGGTAATAAAATGAGAAAGGTGTTGAGTCAGCGACAGAAGTCTCCGTTCCACCTGGCCCTCTGTCATCCTTTTCCCCTTTCTCACACACATGCTCATTCAAGCACGCACAAGCGCGCTCACACAAACTCTCCTCCCATATCCGTTGCACAACTTGCGCGTGTGCGCATTGGCCTTGACGTCTTTCTCTCACACATACAAGCACAGAAGCAACAAAATACGTGTAAAGGTATACATGTATCTTAAGCACCATAAAAACCGTACCTTCCTCTTTTATATCCCCTGTTCTCTTTTCTAATACCAGATGTTTCATCTTCCCTCGCGTAAAGTTGGCCCCAAAGACATTTGGTAGTGCTGATTATAGCACACATTAATTTGCTGTTAAACAGTTTTATACAGCCAAATTATAGCGTGTTACATGCTATGCTAAGTGCTGGTGTCTGCCAAGTGCAGAAATACATACTGATATTAAAAATCACAGTGCTGTGTAACCCGATCTGCATTTATCATAACTCACATGACTGGGCTGGGTCAAATGACTCAGCAAGGCAAATAATTGGTCTAATGAAGTGCAAAAAGGAGTCTGTCAGAGTCCTTTTTCTGTGCCAGACACACATAACTTCACCTTATTGTAGCTACCGTTACTGACTGATGAAGAGGAGAGGATGGTAATAGAGAACCCAGGCTTGATGGGCTCTTGGGAGCTTCAGCCAACACAAAAGGGCTTCTTGTCATTGTTCTGGCAACTTAAATATTTATAAGAGAGAAATTTTGTTGTGCAGGAATAGTTTGAGTACAGTTACTATGCATGAACTTTGTATGGAATACATTAGATACTGCTTACTAAGCTGTTTCTGATTTAAATTTGAATAGTAGATACTTTTGAGTGATATAGTACTGTTAATCTTGTGGTATTCAGAGCTTGTTGTTACATAGTGGACTGACAAAAAGTGGTGACCTAATGATGTTTTGGCTTCAGCTACACAGCAGAATATAGAGAGCTTTATGATAATCTGCACCATTGTAGTAGTTGAGGATCATGCATTATGCAGACTTTATGCTGTAAAGCACCGTTGTAGGATGCTCTGTGGACCTAACCACCGTCTGTTTCTTATACACCCTTCATGGACACACACACAAATGCATTCAAAATCCTGCTTATTCACATTACTCATATTGCACTTACTGTACCATCCCGCTGTCTTACCTAAGCAGTGCTGATTTTATCCAAGCACAGAGAGCAAGTAAACAACAGTTACCAAGCAGCAGCTCCTCAGATGAATATTGTATACACCTAGTCTGGCTAAGCGTTGTTGTTTATGTCAGGGACAGTGTTTATGGTGCTTGGTGGGCCTCTTAGTGCAGTTAAGCTTCTACAGCATCCCACTATGGCCATCAATTTCTGTACAAGATCGTCTGGGTTTGTGGGGTTTTTTTTTCCTCCCCTTCTCCTCCTCCCTTCTTCCGTGCTCGGCTGGTGTTGCCTGCCTTCTCCCTCGTCTCTGCTTGCCCATCTCACCTTCCTTCCTTCCAGATGGTGCATTTCACAACCTGCTAGGCACGATCAATCAAGCCCAGATGCAGACTGGGCTATTAAGGTCAGTAATGATCGGCCTTTGAGCGTTATGGGCCCGGCTCCTGTTGTAAAGCCATGCATCAAACTCTGTTCCAGCGCTCAGCTCGCCTGCCCTTAACAAGCCAGCTTAAAATATCGGCCGGAGGATACAAAATGAAAAGGGTACAACCTTATCTCTCCAAAGACAGGCCGCTGTAGCCCCAAGGTGTAATAAAACTACAGAACTTGGCCGTCGCCTGGAGTCATCTCTTTTATAAGCAATATCTTTCAAAGATCAGCTAAGCGGTGGGCTATGGGTGCTGGGTAGCGAAATGTAATGCATCACACCATGTTCCCCTGCACAGGAAAACCCTCTGCTCACTATTCAAACCTCTTCAGGAGAGGTAAGTTCTTCCATCCTTGTCTCACACATCACATGGGATTTATATTTAATAGTGTGAGAAACCCTGGAATTGAGAGGGATTTGACAGGCCCTAAACCCTGCCTCCTCTGACCAGGTACAAATGCATGACAAGGACCAGAACTAAATCACACACCAAGGAAGGAGGTGTTTTGAGGTCCTGGAAAACAGCTGCTTTGTGAGACACAAAACCCCAGTTATTTACTTTTAAAGGCTTTAAAACCTCCTTGTCTAACATACGTTGCGGCTATACTTGTATTTAGACCAATTTATTCTTATTTTACAGTCTTTTGGTCTATGTAATGATTTGAATAGTATCCATGAGGTGCCAAGAAGCATCAACCAAGGCTCCATCTGGGGAAGATGGGTGATTGTGGGATTTTTGGATGATGGATGTTTACGTGAGGAAAGATTCGTTTTTTATTTGGTCTACAATATCCTCATTAACATTTCTAGTCCACATGACATTCATTGATATAGATAATTTAGGGTGGAAAAAACTACAGAGGCAATGACAAAATTGTATAACTCACAGTAATGGCATTGAATAAGGTCTCATTAGTTCCCATGAGAAATATACAACTAAATAATACCTCAATTATATGTCAGTGTTGCAAAGAATAGCCATTTGGTTATAAATATCTATCCAAGATTAAGCCCAAAAAACCACAAAAGC
Source organism: Rhamphochromis sp. 'chilingali' (assembly GCF_963969265.1). Classification (NCBI taxonomy): domain Eukaryota; kingdom Metazoa; phylum Chordata; class Actinopteri; order Cichliformes; family Cichlidae; genus Rhamphochromis; species Rhamphochromis sp. 'chilingali'. The sequence goes on along the minus strand of NC_137939.1, from coordinate 21,027,205 downwards.
TGTTTTATCTGTCCTTTATTGTTAGAAGTTTAGAATAAAGTAGACCTGGGCTACTCCAGGAGCCTACATTTTCTGACTGTACAGTAGCCACGGTTTACTTATTCCATCCATCTGTCTGTACAGGTAATTACCAGTTTTGAGCCTGATTTAGAAGTGAATTTCATTTCCCTTTCAGATTTGCATAACCCATTTTTGTAGGAACTGGAACAAAAATAAAGACCAGCTAAGACTCTGTGATTGTGCCAGTGAAAATCTAGTTTTTGTACGGAGCAAAGGATGGATCTCATAAAAAGCAGTAATATCTTGGACAAAAGCAACAGTCACCTCAGCCTGGTACAGTGTGTTATGATTAGTCTTTGTATGCAAGAGCGCTGCATGTGCTGCCAGCGTGTGTAAACATGATGCCTTACTGTGTATCAGCGAATGGGGGGTCAGGGTGTTTTGTGGTTGGCTGAAGATGCCACGGGACCCTGTCCCTGGTTGGCCAGTGGCCTTGATGTCACCCTAACCACAACACACGCACCAACGGGCAGGGAGTCCAGGTCAGCCCAGCCAGTCAGTCTGGAACCTTTGCACAGGCTCATAAAACACAGAAGCACAGAGCAGAAAATTGAAAGCATCACTGAGGTGCCATGCCTGTGCTGGGGAGGAAGATAAAAGTCTTTGGCCAGGGTTGGAAGCATCTTAGCTGGAGATGCATGCTGGGGGCTATAGGATTTAATAACCTAAGACCAGGGGTTGTGGGGCTGCAAGCACACAGTTGCAGAGCACAGTAATAGTTTACAGTTGTATGACAGTAAACTGCAAACCCCTATGATTAATAATATAGCTGTAAGGCATGACATGGCTGCAGTGTCCTCTGTATCTGTTACTATTCTGTGTTATATTTTTTTATAGATAGTTTGCAAACTGCATCTTGTCATTCACTGTCTTGGACATGAGACAAGTTGTCATGTTACAGCCTGTCATGAGTCTGTCTCCCAAGATCAAATAATGCCTACCCAGAGAGACACGGGTGTTTGTCGTATTGTGTGTGTGTGTGACATTTGGATGAAGTCATCACAGCTCCTGTTTGATCGCCACAGCCCTTTGTGGACATCACTATGACTAAAGCTGTCATAGAAGCAGAGGGAACATGATTTATCCTCAGAGCCACTCCTTCATGCCACCTTTGGCATTCTGTTATAACATAACTAGGCAATAAGCTGATGGATTTTTTTCCAATTTGGTCCAGGTGTAGCTCCTGTTTATCTTCCTTTCTCTGTTCCCTGCAAATTATTTTCTTCCATGCTGTGCTGTCCACCACTCCCCACACCACACACCTCTGTCTTACCAGTATCTGTTATTCTCCATTTTTTAACTGCGTGTACTCATAAAGCTGATGTGGATTTTATCAGCAGAATAAAAGTGAATGTTAGCCTTAGTGCAGTGAGCCATTTCTTTAACTCCCAGCTTGACAAATGAGTTGTGACCTTGAGTAATAGTTGCCTATTATTCACAAGGCACCTGAGCAGATATAAAGATAGCTTTCCTTTCACAAAGTGGAAGGTATATACAGTATGCATTCACATAACAAAAGTTAGAGGTGGAAAAATAATGCGCAGCTTGCATTTATAAATGAACTTTATTCAAACCAAATTAAACTCAAATCAAATAAATGTTCCAGCATAACCTGCCCCAGTTCTTCTGTGGATTTCAGCTGTCATTATCTCGTTTGCTTCTTATGCAGAATTTCTTCTTCTTCTTATCAATGAAAATAATTCTTTATGACTGTGCCTATGTGATTGCATTTGTTGTCAAGCTTCAGGATAAATCTTTTGCACAGTTCTCGACAAAATTCTTTCCTTCTTTCACCTAAAATCGATTCATATGTAGCAAACCTACAGTGCCAGGCAAATCCCCCCACCCCGTTTTCATCATCAGCTATGTGAACAAAGCTTCAGTACCTTGATACCCACATACAGCCTCTAAATCAAATGCAGAAAATGTGATCTTAGAGTGCTGTGTCATTTAAAAGTAAAATACAGCCCATGTTAGGAACCAGTTTTACTGTAGCACTTGGTTTTCATTTAGTTTTAGGTTTAATACTGCAGTATATTCAAGAGAATATTGGTTCAACCATTTCATTTTTCAAGTTTTAATCTGGTCATGGTTTATTTGAAAACTGGAAAATGCAGTCTAGTCATTAGGATTTTTTTTTTTTATCACACTTAAAGCTCCCTACAGACTTATAGAAGCTATACAACTTTTTCAATATATATACAGATATATATACCTTATATGTAAGCTAAACATATAATGTAGTTAATGGAATGCGACTAATTAATTTCTGTGAAATTATACTATTTGAAATGCGTAATCACTTCACTTTCTCACACTCACAGTCTGAAGTATAAACAGTCATTCTTTTGCTTTTGTTTTCAACTTACACACATACACAATCTAGTGTGCACTAAATTTGTTGGGTGCTATGAATAGCTACAGCCATGGAAAATGGTCTGCTTTCCTCATTTGAACTGATGAGCTTTTTTGCCTTTCTTTGTATTTTCAAAATATCGCTTTTTTTTTCTTGTCTTTTCTTTTTCTTTTTTTTTTCTTACCTCTGCCGGGGTCTTTTGAACTTGCAGAGTTTCCTTCACTAGTTTTTCTTCTGTTCATGATTCCAGAATTTCAGACCATCAAAAAATGTTGCTCCACCTCCCCAGTTAGTGTCTCACTTCCATTTGCTCTTTGTTTTTGATGTTGCCTTAATTGCCATGTCTAATAACTTGTGGTGCAGACACAGATTTTATATGCAAATGGTGAATTAGGGAATGTAGATATCAATTCATGGATTAAAATGGTAGTGCATATCAGGCTTTAGCGTTATAGATCTGATATAAAGAATGTGTATACACAATTCAGTCTTTGTGCATACTCACAGTTTTATGAATCTGGCCCACATGGTCAATACACAAGGCGAAGAAAAAACCTAAAGCCAAGGAAAGCTAAAGGAGAAGGCTGTTAAAGCTATGTATTTTATTGACAATGCATGAATAAATTCATTTCTACAGCTTGCATTTATAAATGAACTTTATTCAAACCAACCTACAGCGGCAAGTTTGTTTGGATGAGAGGCCTAATTCAGAGTGAATTTTGTAAAGGAAGAATGAATGAAATTCTAAAGTTATGCGCATACAACAAATGAAGCAGCAAAGAGAAAACCAACATTGATTTTGAGAAGAACTGGATCTATGAATAAATAGAGGAAAATGTGTTTTTCATTATTTAAATACAGGTCTGTTTCTTTGTAATGCAACCTTAGTGTAAACAGTGGAACTAGAATTCATTTGACTTCTGCATCATTCTAGATTAACCTCTGCTGTTATCAAAACAGTTCAAGCTCTTTCTCCTGGGTTCGTTCGTAGGGAGATGGGGTGCCCGCTACAGAAGTCAGCATGAAATTGTAATCAATGAATCTCTTAATGTTGACTTCAGTGGCTTCAGTATTTACTTCTGTACAACAGCAGAATACATATGATGGTATTAGGTTCAAGGTTCTTTATTTGTCACATGCATAGTTATACAAGTATAACACACAGTGAAATGTAGCCTGACACGCTCCTCGACATGTGCAAAATTATTGTTCACCTGCACTGTGTTGACGGTGATCTGTACACCCTGGAATCTGATATGGGCCATATGGGAATAGTATGACCAGACAAAAAAACAAAAACAAAGTAAAAAACAAAAAAAAGCAGTAAATCTGAATTGAGCACTAAGGTTTCATAGCCTAAATCTCCACCATGTAACCCCGACTTGTTTCTGTGACAGTATTACAGGTTCCAAAAACCTTTATTTTTCCCACTATCCTGTCTACCCATCCTCCTGCTCTGTCACCTCTACCCTTCAGCCCACAGAGGGCTCTTTAACTTCCCAGGGGCCAGAGCATGACTGCTTGACCACTCTGCTGAAAGGCATGATGGGTAATAAGTGGAAATGGCAGTGATCCGGCTCACAGCTCTCGCTACTACTGCTCCCGAGCTCACAAATGCCAGTGAGTGAAGATGGATCCATCCATGGTGTGACCCCAGTAAGGGCTTTGCTGACACACCCTGTCTATCTCCCTCTTTATTGCTCACTCCCACTCTCTTATTCTGACCCTAAAAGACCACCTTACTCTCTCTCCCACTTTTGTTCCTAACCTTATCTCCTTCTTATCACATATCCTCTCTTGTCCTCTTCCCTTACTTTTCCTGCACAGTTCCACATAGCACTGTCGGGCTCTCATTTCCATCTCTATTATATTTTTTTCGGCCACTCCCTCCCTCATTCCGTAGCTTATTACCTGCTATACCTTGCCTGTCCTTTTTGTGTTTTCACTCCCTCCATCTCCTGTTTTCTTTTACCAATGCAAGCGCAGTTTCCTCTCACTCTTACTTTCCTTCTCCCAAGCTTTTTCTTTTCTCTTTCTATTACTTTTCTATTACTTTTATTCTATAACCCATCTCACCCTTCCCGCACCCTGACCCGCTCTTTTTCTCCCTCCCATTCTCCCCCTTCTCTCGGAGCTGGGTGTGCAGGCAGCTCCTGAGTGGCAAGGTGACATTGTGTGTCATATCAGCATTCCACGGCAGTCCCCTTTCTCTCCAGAGAGTAATTATTTCTTTCAGAGTGAAAGGTTCAATTTGCTATAAAAGAACAAGAGCCTCAGGTATAGAGGGAGTGAGGGTGGCAGTGCGAGGAGGGGAAGGAGGGAGGAGGAAGTGATAGGGTGGCAGAGAAAAGTGGGGGAGAAATCGGACGAAAGCTGGGAGTGGAAAAGAATTAGAGGGTGGGACAAGGAAGCAATGAAAGAGAGGAAAAGAAAAAATAGTGAGGAGGACAAGCCAAAATCTACCCTTTGCGTAATGGACACACTGCTCTCAGACGAGAGCTTGCGTGTGTAATCTAGAGATGAAAGAGAGGTTCTATGAGGTCCTGGGTGACGTCATAGCTCCCTTGTACTTCTGTCTCGTCCAAGATTACGTCACCCAGCTGGAACTGAGCGAGGCTCACAGCACAGCCTGGCACAGACACAGAGGCCAGAGTGCACGAGTAGTGTCCAGAAAAAGAAACTGAACAGTGATTGAAAGCAAAGACATTTGGGCCTTGATGCTATCTTCTGAGCTCTGTGCTGCTCGCTTCAGCCCTTTTTATTTTCACCAGCTTCATTTTTAGAATTAGAATTTGTGCTCTGGAGCCCCTAAAGGATGTATTTTAAGAGGTTGTGGGTGCAGGCACTGAGGTATTTGTAGGTAAGCTGTCTCATTTCCCATCCATGTAAATTCCCTTTCCACTTCTCGATACCCCCCACATGCTCTTTTTGCCTCTCCCTCTATCTCGCCCTGCCGGTGAATCCTGCTTCCCACAGTTACCTGCTGTAAATTGTTCCACTCTCTCTGGTGCAGGAGTGTTTTTTCACCCCAGTGTCTTCCTGTTGGAGTGTCTCTCACCACTGGGATTAAGGAGCCTCTCCAGACAGGCTGAGGCGCTTATTTAAAGCAGCAGGCTTGTCACCAGGACTATTTTAAGTGGGAGCTTGAAAGCAATTGCTGCCGTGTTCCAGCACAATGTTGGCTATGAGTTATTATGCACTGCTTCAGTGGTAAAGAGCAGTAGAACCAAAAAGGCTTACCCTGTTGCTCTGACTGGAGCCTATAGATGAACAGGAGAATGGGGAAATGGGAAATGGTTGAAGAAGACTTTAAGACAAATGTTGCAATTTGTCAGTCTTTGTAATACGACCGGTAGAAGTTTTTGCTTTGTTTTTTCCATATAAATGCAATGACTATCACTTTTAACCTGTTCCGTCAAGTCATTTTCCTTGGGAACAGCAAGAGGCGTTCTAAATTGGTTAGCTGATAATTTCATTTTATGATTTCTAAAAAAAATTACACTGATTGCTCATAAGTACCATGCCCTCAGGCAAGTAACCTTTATATCCTATCCAAAAGCCGTTAATATTCTGTCCATATTAAATATTGTCCACCACCAAATAAATTGCATAGACTTTCCTCTGAAAGGAGCTTTTTTGCCTGCTGAATCTTTGGAGTCAGTCCCATCAACAGAAGAAGGAGATTCTTTCTAGGGAAAAGAGCTGCTGGATGCAGCTGCGTCTTGCTCTGTTGACTGAAGCGATTTTAATGTTTTATTGATTTTTTGATTTATTTTTTTCTGCTCCAGCCTCCATATACACACTCTCACTCTGTCTTTGTCATGAGGAACAGCCAAACAAGCGAAAACCTCCAGCAAGCTTTGATCTTGGTCCCCGTGTACTCACATCTGCCTTTTCCAAAACAACAATGCTCAGTCATTTTCAGACGTGCTTGATTTTGACTCACCTCCAGTGGTTCTGAATGATTATTAGTTCTCACTTTTATAGCAACAGGTATCCAAAACATCCTAGCATGACCATATAGTGTTTCACTCCCACTCTGCATGAACATAAATTGTCAAATTAATAGGAAAATAAACCAGTATACCGGTGGAACAGAATGACAGAAAGGGGAGATAAAGCTAATCTGCATGCCCCCACCCAGAGGTATCGGAGAAAGTGGGAGGCAGGGATAAAAGAAGATGAAGAGCGTGTGAGGAGTGGAGGGCAAGAACAGAGTGTTTATGAGGCAGCTAAAGCAGCATCTGACACCACTGAATGCAGACTGTTCTCTCACAGGCATTGGAGCAAACTACACCACTCCATCTCTCATACACGCATGCAACAACATCTCCAAGGTTGTATAAATCACACCACTCTTGTTACTGAACCAGCATATCCTGCCCACCACGAACAATTACCACCCCACCCCTTGCTCAGATAACAAAGCAGCCTATCTTAATAAGCATCCACCATGGGGAGCTAATGGTCTCACTGCTCCTTTTAATTTTATTCATACCTAACTATGAGATATTAATAATGAATGCAGAGTAAACAACAGTTTAAGATGCTGGCCATGCCATTGTGGACTAATTGGCTCATTAAATGTAACATTAGGTGGGAGAGGGCCCCTTGATTGGGAGCTGTAGGCCCCAGTCAATGCTAACACTCAAAGATCATTGATCTTTACCCAGCCTGCAATGCTCTGATTAAAGAGCAATAAAGATGGGGCTGGTTCCCTTTGGTTCCATAACATTGCCACGATTCCCTGAAAGTGCCTTTAGACACTGCCCAAATGCAGACTAATATTTTGTCTTTCATGATCCTCCCACTAAACATGGCAGGGTGAAACTGGTGCTGTAGGACCACACAGACACATCTGTGGCTACAGACCCCTGAGTAACAGAGGTGCTAAATGGTCTGAGGAAGAGATCGATGAGAAAGGGACTAGCTGCGTCCATCAGGTCCTAAGCACCCAGCATTTCACCTGACTCCCCAGGTCTTGACGTGACATGTGTGCATGATTGTGTCTGTGAGTGTTTCAGCTAGTCTCCTCTCTCACGCAGCTGCCGAGGTCTCTAAAGTGCTTCTGGTCAGTGCTCTACTTCCCATTTAAAAATTAAAGAAGTCCAAAATAGACAGGGGAGAAAATCCCACAATTATGCACTGCCTACCCTGCCAAGCACTGTATTTGTTGTAGTCAGTTGCTTCTGAATTTGGAGCTGGCAAACAGCCAATATACTTCTGTGTCCTTGCTAATGCATGGCATGCACAGATGTTTATGTACTATATGGTATAATCATTCATTGCTATCTGTATATACTGGTAGAGCTCACATATTACAGTAAACAACACAGACACCCCCTCTGTGTGCATGACTCCTACACCTTTCCAGAACAACCTGGTGGTAATGGTCATTAGGGGACAGAAGTGCTCCTAGCAGCCCAGTGGCATCTGGCCTGAACAGGCTAGCAAAGCAGTTCGCTGCCTCTACTGGCCAGCTATAGAGGGCAGTTTTATAGCAGCGCTCTGGCCCGGGCATTGACTCCAGGTCTAATAAACATCCAATATGTTATCCCACCCTCACACAACAAGCAGAGATGATGCTCTGTAAAAACACAACAAGGCCTTAGATTGGCCTGCAATAAAAACCTTTTTACAAACTTTGTGAACCTATATAAAGGACTTAGATAGCACAGGCAAACAGACCTTGACCAGCTGTATAGGGACTTAAGGTGTTGCCAGTAAGAGACTGTGAAACGCCTCTCAGTTTCCGTTCCAATTCAGCAAATTTTTCTACAAGCAATAATGTCGTAGTGCTAAATTATATTATCACCCAGCTTAAACTTTAGATCATGCAACAGGTCACCGTTGTCTTTTTCACTCAGAGTAAAATTAAGAAAAAAGCAGAGTTAAGATCATTCTCACCTTTGCTATCTGATGTGAAGGTTTTCTTCCATAAAACACAAGGTCACTATGCTATTATGTACAGTAAGCATCGTGTTGGTCTTTTATCTTCCTGCTGAAACGTTATTAGTTTTGTAAATGCTGAATGGTGACCAGATCTGGTTAAAGAAAAGGACTTGATGGTGTTTTTTCCCCTAGTTTTGTCAGTCCTGTTAAAATGTTGAGATTTACTGATCATAGCTTTTCATATTGGGAAGGCCATCAAGTCACTTTTTATTTCCATTTGCTCATGCTGCAGATATCTTTTTTTTTAATGCGCAGAATAGTTTCCCTCGGGGAGTACTATTTTCCTGTTGCCTTGGATGTTCATTTTGATAAAAATGCTAAAAGCCCAGCACTTGAAAATAAACGTCTTTCCTTCTTTAAATGGCTAATCCTTTTGACTTGCAGCTGCCACGTCCATGTTCACACCCAACAGCCATTACAATGAGCAAAGTATCTGGAGCAGCATAGCAAGAAATCAAACCTTGATAACGAGTGCCTCGAGTCTGGTTAAAGGCATGGGCTGATATCTTCTGTGCACAGCCTTCTTCCTTCCCATCTCTCGTCTGCACCCCCATCTGCCTCTCTTCCCGCTTCAAGCATGCCTGTGCTGCACCCTTCCTTTGCCCTCCACTGCCCCACCTTCCTGATCTCATCTGGAGACAGAGCAGGTGCTATGGAGAGATAGAGAAAGGCTAAGAAAGGCATCTCCACCCAGGCTAATGACGCCTGCTTCTTTCTGAGCTCACTATACTGAAACAGTTTCACTGCAGCAGCCAAGCTGAAGCCAGACGGGAACAGGAAACATCACAGAAGTTGAGGCAGACTGTAGATGGTCTCCTGCAGATGAGAATGAGATTGTTACCAGTGTATGTGATATGAGAAGCTCTCCTCACATCTGCCTACTTGTAGAGTCAATGGTGCTACACATGATTTAGATATGAATATGTGTGCCTCAAAACAATCATACTGCATCTCCTAACTCATAAAATTCCTGGGATGCCAACACAGGCTCCTAATGAATTGCATATAAGACACAGTTATATCACACCTCATATAGTATTACTCAAACATAGAATTTTTTTTTCTATTTCTTTCTATCTTTGTCGCTCAGACTCTAGTGGACATGCAACATATACTCTGGACCACACTATTATTGTGAAAAGGTGGCATTTTTCAGTGACCTTTGTGCTGCCAGACTGTGATATTCAGCCAAGGTCAGCAGCCATCAGCAGGAGGCTTGGAGAAGGAGAGGCAGTTGAAAAGTTCAACCAGCATTTGGACTTACATGCACAAACTCAAATACGGGTTATAATAGCCTACGCTCTGAATTAAAAACACTAGGCCACAGTGAGTCATAAAACACACCTTGTGATTCACTCTTCCGAAAAGTCAGCAGCACACACATGCCAGTATAATAAGATGAAATCTAATATGGAATCTAATATGATTTGCAATGTCCCGTATTGAAATATAGGCACGGAAACTATAGATGTGAAATATTTAAATTACTGTGCTTGCTGAGCATGGTTAAACTAACTTTGCATACTTTTTCAAAATTGTGGACACACACATACTTCCCATCAAATGAAATACAAAAAGGGGACGGTGGGATTAACGGATCAGTTCCCAATTTCCCTCAGCCGCCCAGCAGTAATCAGATCATCTTGCACCTGACGTGAGGCCTGAATTCCATTAGGCTTTATTAGCAGTAATTATCCCTTGCCTCCACCCCATGCTGTTCTCTCACTCCCCATCCTCCATCATTCCTTGAGATCCTGACATGCCCTCTTCTCCCTACATCCTCTTTACTCCTCCCCCATTTTTTCCAGTTGTTTTCCACCTGTACCCTCACTGTGAGTGTCATAATTCTTGTGTGTTGGGCTCTTTGGCCATTGGCCACATGTTAAACCACGTATTTCTGCTCAAGGTCACATGCATTCATGCACGTGCACGTACATTATGCTTTTACTCTTAGTGGAGCTAAAGATAAGGCCTCTACTATCCAATCAACACTCCTCACCACCCCAGTGGTATTGAGGGGCCCAAAGATGAGGTGGACAATGGTGTGCTCTTTCAGATAGTGTTTCTCACTCAAGCAGGAAGGAGCATGAGGACTACAGAAAAGGCAAAATCCTCCTGGGAACAGCTTTTTACTCCCAGTTTGTGTTCATTTGTCCCTCCGCTCCCCTCGGCTGCCTTTGGGAACGAGTCAGCACTTGTTTTATTGGCCGTTACTGTGTGTCAGGGAGCAAATCGGTTTTTACTCACAGGTGTGAGTGGAGGACAAGTGTGAGTGTTCCATTACTTTTTGTATCAGGTTGGAATTATCTGGGTGTGAATATGTTTGCCTCTACCTTGCTGTGTTAGTGCAAAAGTTTGCGTTAATAAAAGATGTGGATTTGTCACCAAGCAAGAACAGATTTTATATTTACTTGTTTTTACATGAAAAAATTAGTATATGTGTGTATATATATATATATATATATATGAGGTGTAGCAAAGTAGATGATGGAGCTGATTCCCTCTGTGCTGTTTATTATCACATTTTGTGTAATTATATAATTACTGCTAATCACCCACCTGAGGTGGCAGTGCTCTGCGGCAACACACTATTACAGAACAAACACAGCGACCTCAGCACATCTCACACTCATTAACACACTCCTCCCTCCCTCATTCTCTTCGCCACTCTCCTTTTCTCTCGCTCTCTCTTGCTCCCTTTCTCTACGCTCATTATCTCTTGTCTTTATTTACATGCATGAAAACACACATGCGCACACATGCTTGTGCACACTTTCTAATGTAATGAGGATCCCAATCACCGTAATGAGATGAATAGCATTTCAGCAGCAGATAGGGGAAATTTATAGAGAGAAAATCTTCCCAGCAGGTATGTTTCTGATGTGAAACAGAAAAAAGAAGAAAGCATCCCCAAATCACACCCGATGTTCTATCCCTTCGACAGGCAGTTGGGAGAATGGGGTAATAGTGTAGCGCTGCCATATACTGCACATTAGTTAACTGAATGTGCCAGTCTCCAAATGAGAGAGAATGAGGGGGGGGGGGGGGGGTGAGCGATTCAGAGGCAAAAGACAAATCTCACATTTCAGACTCCATTTCAAAGAACATGAAATTCAATATACCACTCCAATCTAGTGCACGCTGTCATTGCTTATGCCAGTAATAGCAATCAGAGATATTGTATTCACTCCTCTCAGCCTCCCAGTGTCAATTTATGTTTATGTTTGCCAGTAAATATATTAAATGTCATTTAAGCCTTTTCAAGAAGCTGATTGTTTTGCTTTTGTTTTGTTCTGTCTGGTTCTCACTGTTTGTCATCCCGCAGATCTTTGCGCAGGCTTTTATTAATCTGCAGGCTGGATGGCAACTCTCACTAGCACTCCCCAATGCCCCATTGTCATCTGGTTGTGTAAATATCCCTACTAAATTAAATTTTACCCTCTGCAATGGGAACAAATTGGAAAGACACATATACAAATCTAGGTATTGTATTTATACCCGTCAGTTGAAAATTGAGTGACATTTGAGTCGTGCATTAGTGCGGACACCCTCTACATTGTAATGACCACCCCTGTCTGTCCCTTGTTTTTTGAGCTATGTGAGGAGAATTCAGCAGTAGAGAAATGAATTCTTTGGATTAGAAGACCATGCTGACACACATACTGAAAGGCACACAAACAGAAACAAACTGTGTGCTGCAGTAGCTAGGCGCCCACTGAGAGGCATTATGCTAGCTGACAGTACGACAGGATGGCACAGAGAGACCCCCAAACATCTCGCCCACATAATGAGACAGGGCAGGAGCACTGGGGCTCCTTCATAAAGAGGAGGGGTGTTTATGTTGGGAGGAGCTATTGGAATGTGACAGTCCTGCATGCATCCCACAGAGGACATTCTGGACCCCTCTGTCACTAAGTGTATCTGAAGGATGCCAGCTGCAGACAGAGGCTGACATACACAGATCAACTGGCTCATATCTGCCAGGCAGAATGAATTTATCACAAGACAGAGACAGACAACACAGCCCAACCATGAACATCAGATGGAAAAGGAACTTTAATTAAGTCTGTGTGTGTCTGTGGTGTGTATGTGACAGATAACAACCTCTGTTAGGCTTAAAAAAGGCTTGAGACAGAGATTCCACTTTGCACATATTTTTTTCCCTTTTTTCTCCCATATTCCCCTTTATGAACTCTGTAGCACTGCAATTCTATCCACTTTAAAAGTGCAGGCGCAGCACTTTACTCACCAAAGTCTATTACTGTAAAGCACAACTACTGCTGGAGGCCTGTTTGTAGGTACAGTATACACAGATATATAGCCATCTTCATTCTCATCAAGTATCACTTAGGGATACACCATGTTTTCAATGAGCTAATGCGGTGTAACAACGGCTTTCAAACAGTGCCGTCTTTAGAGTAACTTATACATCTAGAAGGAGACGGTCACTGCCATAAGAAACCAGATGAATCTTCATCTGTAACACTGGCTCCTGTATTCATTCAGGCTCGTAAAATCAGCAGGTGGGTAAATTTTAGTGCAAATCTCTTGATTCTAGATTCTCTGTTTTTTAGTATTCCTCTTTGTGGGTATCTTACTGATCACTGTATCTCGCCACAATGTCTGTGACTGGGCTTCCTTTTGGAAGAGCAAGGGAATGTGTGCACACAGAGATGAGGGAGACTCCAATCCAATCTCATTTAGGCAGGAGAGGGCAGAGTGCCACCAGGAACCTCCACTCAGTTACACCTGAGGGGCCTCAGCTATGGAAGGAGGATATGCAGCTTTGCATACAAATTGCTGCCGGGAGCCATTCTCCTGCCCACCTTACACAGGGGTACAGAAACGCTGGTGCCTGATTAACATGAAGGGTATCAACTCTGCTCTGCAAACATGTGTTAAAGCTTGTGATTTTCTCTTTGAGAATTGTATCCATCGCGTGGGCTCGGGTGTCTAGAAACATAGACATGGCATTCCATGACATTTTATGCGATCCATGTGTCATAAAGCTGACATAAAGGTTGACATACAGCTTACTTGACGATGGATTGGCTGTCATAAACATTGATGGCACTACATAACAAATGATCCTAAATTTTCATGGCACTGTTGTGACATTGAACAATGTCGTCTCTGCAATCGAATCCGGAGCTCATTTTCCAAGCACTGACCTAAATCTTAGTAATGTCACTTCGACCAACATGTTATGATTGAATGACTCTGTGATCGTACGCTATTTGTCATAAGAAGTCATTATACAGCGTAAATATCATAATCAAACTGTTATTTGGGAAGCCTGAGGAAATCAACATCTTTCGGTGCCTTTGGGATCCAATTCTGCAGCATAACTGTACATTATGTTTTACTTTAAGACAAAGACACAATAGTCTTTTTGTTTTTGAAAAGGAAAATCTCCTCTCTTTCAAATTGTGCAGCAACAGCCCTTTTGCTATTTTCCCTCAATAACCTTTTTGACATATGGTAATCAGTAAACACAAATCTATATTCTGTTGTGTCCCGAAACCTTTTCCAAATTGTTCCGAAATAATAGCCTTCTTTCGCTGAGAAAGATGACATTAGACATCTCAAAATAAGAAACTAAAGCAGTTTTTGTATGCCCTTCTTCAGAGGTGTGGACTCGAGTCACATGACTTGGACTCGAGTCAGACTCGAGTCATTAATTTTATGACTTTAGACTTGACTTGAAAAAATGTTGTAAGACTTGTGACTTGACTTGGACTTTTACACCAATGACTTGGGACTTGAATTGGACTTGAACCGGTTTACTTGAAAAGACTTGATATTTTACCCCAAATATAAAATTTAACATGCATATTATATAGAGATTGAAAATGTGACGTCATTCACGGGTAGAACCGCAAAGGATTCTGGGAACTCGTGGCAAGCGGTACTAGCGCACGCAGGCTTTCAATTAAAATCAGTCACACAGCGATAAAAAGAAACACAAAAATGTCAAGAAGCTGTTGTATTATTAACTGCAATAGCCGGTCGCATGACAGCCACGGGAAGCCGACGGGTAAAGAGATCGGTTGTTATCGGATTACGTCGTTGAAGAGAAATTGTTCAAGCCATGTTTCCGAAGTAACAAAGATGCGACGGATGGCCTGGATTGCAGCCATTCAAAGATCAAATATAACGTCCCAGAACACTCCAGCTCACAGGTTAGTCTGCTCCAAGCATTTACACACAGGTCAGTCTGCTGTTGTAGTTAACATAATTGGTGATATAGGTTACAAGCAAGTCTGGCGCTGAACAGAAATTGTCGCGCTATGCTCCTTTATTTATTGTGCATAAATAGTGAATTGTCCTGACACAATATTGCGTTTCGCTTCTGTTATTATGGTACATTGACAAAAACATATGCTTTTATTCACAGGATAAAACAGGTTTTTTGTATCACTAATTGCCCAGTACGATTACAGCATACAATATTATTGTCACTGCTACATTTCTGTGATGCTACCAGAAATTATTTCCACTACTAATTAATTACCATTGAGCTCAAAGGTCCTATTAATAAACGGTTAAGGAATGTATATTTATGACGACGATTTGTGAGACTGGTAAACTTATGATACGTACGATGGTCTTTCGTTCGACACGGTGCGTTTCAAGGTCCTGCACCCATCTGTCGGTAAACTGTACCTGGGCTTGTTGCAGTGACCGGAAGTTACTAAACTTCATGAGTGTGTGCACTCACTCCAAGAACCGTATGATTATAAATATGCATATAAATATGCTACGATGAGATAGCTGACTTCATCTAACTAGCAAATGTTGTCCAGGCTATGTTGGTGATACAGTTTTTTTTTAATGTGTATGATATTTTTGTCATGCGATTTTAAAGCCGGTCCTACAACCGCATCCAAGAATAACATGCAGCTTATCTCAGAACTGTCGGTGAAAATTATTCTTGGAGCTAGGTTTAATTGAGCTGCATTTTAAAGAGGTGCAATTTCACAATTTGTGTATATTTTCTAAGTTCACTATTTTGTCATGTGTTGAGAAAAACACAGATTTTAAAATTACATGGTCTAATATTTACATTTAGCATATAACTGCAACATTATTTTTTCGTTTTTTTTTTTTTTTTAAAGACTCGAAAGGACTTGAAATTCAAAGTTTCAGACTTGTGACTTGACTCGGACTTTTACACCAGTGACTTGAGACTCGACTCTGACTTGCCTGACATTACTTGAGACTTGACTTGAGACTTGAGGATAAAGACTTGAGACTTACTTGAGACTTGCAAAACAATGACTTGGTCCCACCTCTGCCCTTCTTCTATTTGTTCATGTGCGTGTCTGTAAGCATGTGCATATGTGTATGTGTACTCACAGGACAGCCTAGAAACTTAGGGTGAGCCAAGGAGATTGGTAGATTGGTCCCATCCTCATCCGTATGCATGGCCAGGCATCCTCTAGAACTCTTTTGCTTTTAATGATAACTGGTCCCATGCATTGTTTACTAAGATGACAGGTCTATTTTCCTCTGATTTATAGCACTGTGGCATTCAAGGAGATACTGTACTTATTACTTTAAATGCAGTATGCAAAAACAAGTCAAAGAGACAGGCAGAGGGAGGAAGAAGGGAGGGTGTGGACATAAATTAAGGGTCATTGTTTCCCTTCTGCTCCAGACCGAGCAGCTGTTTGTTGAGGTCTAGACAGAGAGTTGAGAGCCGATCACCTTAGGAGGTCATTGCTGCGCTCAGCCCTGACTCACTTGGCTGCCAGGACTCTAGTGGAGGTGGTGGCATTGTCAAACTACCCTGTCAACAACATCTCTATATTTTTTGTTTGTGTATTTGGGCAAGTGGCCGGGCTTCCTCTCTGGATACTTACATAATAACAGAGGAGGGAAACTCCCTCTGGAGGTTGAACAACAGCCTCCCACTCTTTACTGTGATGCAACATGGATCCATCTAGCCCTGACCCTTTCCATCCCCACCTCTGCTACCAAGCAATAGGAAGGAGAGAGTTAAAGAGAAGGAGGTGGGATGTCATTGTTTTGACGGATTTAGTTACAGTAGCACAAAGATCAATTATTCAGCAGAGGCATGCATGGTTGCAGGATTAATGGTGCATGCAGCAGATAAATCAACCATTGGTCTCGAACCTTTCAGGGAGAGGGGAAACAGTACAAGACAAACATAGAAACGTGTTTGACGTTGGCATTTTATATCCATCCTTTAGTATTAGTAACCTTGAGATTTCAGGATAGAATGGGAACGGAGAACACATCCTGCCACAAATAACTGTCCAGATTTTAGGATATAATGTCAAAAAATGTCCACATTATATCATCCTCAATGCCGATTTGGCTCAGAAGGACAGAAGTGTCTCTCCGTCCTCAGACTGTGGAAGGATATGAAAAAGGAGGGCTGTAGTTGCTGTTGAGAGATTGAAACGCTGCTATATATTACAACCTCTGGAGACCTGTCGGCACTCCAACTTACCACCACCACCACCCCCACCACCATCCCCGTGTCTGTCTCTGTCTCTCTCTCTCTCTCGTTTTCACTTTGACTTTGCTCAGGGTCCTTTTCCCTTTCTGTTTTACTGTTACATTTCACATCACACCCCCTTTTTGTATTCATACAATGCATCTATCCATGTTCTTGTCTGGCTGGTTGTACTTGTATTTGTATATGTGTGCACACATCTCTCTACCTGATTGAATTTGCTACATTCAGACCCCCTCCTCCATCCTTGTCTGTTTTGGCTGCCAGGTTGTACCTGTCTGGTATTTCAGGTACGTTTTAGCCCATCTGAGTGTACCTATAATTCCCTTCCTCTATTTGTCTGCCTCCTTTATCTGTCTGTCTCTTTTATCTGTCTGCTCCCTAGCTGCTGCCCCAGCCCAATACAGCCCTCATGGCCTTTCTTCTCCTACAGTTGAAATCACATACCCTGGTCAGGCTTCTATCTTCAGACACTAAGCTTCACCCAGCCAGAATGTCAAATCATTTCAGTCTCAGTCATATTTTTTTCTCAACATAATTGTTACAGTGGGACTCTCATTCTGGCCCTGCCACTATTTCAGATTTCTTCACTTTTTAGTTTTGTCCAGAGTGTTTCCAAGAGTTTGCATGAAGCCAAAGTTAACCATTGATGTCCAGATTAGAATTTCAGATAATTAAAAGCAGAGGGAATACGGATGCCTTTGGCCATATCAAAGGGCCTTCGCTCCGCAGAAAGACATTTTGCATATGAGCAATGGTGGAGGAGTGAATAAAGGAGGGAGGAAAAGGGGGAGGAAGTCAGGGAGCCATGCTAGAAGTGGGAGGATCAAAGGAGAGATGGTGGCAGAGTGCTGTCCCCTGCTGTGCAGCTCTGATAAGGACAGGTTAGCGCCACAGGTCTCCTCACTGAGAAGGAGCCAGGCACAAGGCCAGGGGAGATGCATGAACAAGCCAGCTTACAAACATCTCATAATAACTCAGGCAGAAGAAGCCCTCTGAATTAAAATGTCACTTTTCATTTGCTTTCCTTTCCCTCATTTTGGCTCACTGGCTGATTTTTTCCTTCGCTCTCATTCTCTTACGCACTCTCTCTTGTCTGCCTTACCTCACCCCCTTAACCAACCAGCTCCCCCACTCACCAGCCACACATAATATGGACCCCTTCCATTGCATTCCCCACTGTCTTCATCACAGGGCTGGGCTCGCAGGCCCTTCCATCTGCCTGCTGTGAATCTGCAGCTCTCCCTGTCTTTCTTTGCCTGTCTATCTGTCTGTTGTTGCAGTCCTCATTTCTCTGAATCTGAGCTCTCCCAACACACACACAGTCACATTTATGATCACTGGCAAAGTAAAAAAAATTGCCTATTAGATCAATTACTCACCGATTACTATTACACAAAATAAATGGAATGTTTTGTCAGTGTTAAATGTGCCTCACAATGTCAGTATGGTTATCTTTTAGCTGATGGCTCTATAATATACTTTTGTTTTCAGTATGATGCTGTTGACCTTTATTTAAACCTGAAAGTGCCAAACTCAAGGGTATTTGCATTAGCAGAGAAACAACTTCATGTCAAGTGTTATTATTATCATTTTAAATTCAGTTTGTTGGTTTATTATTACAATTCCAGGGGATCTAACGCAGCGGATATAACATAGGAGGCAGCCTATACAGTCAGAACAAGATTGCTGCTGGTTTTATAGCACCTCAATGATCGATGTCATTACTGTCTTTGTTCTCGATCCTTTTAATCCTGCTGTTGAGTCTGGCTGTCCAAATTAGGTGTGCTGCCTTCTGCAGGGACTAAAGAGGGGTGAAGAGACTATAGTTGTAAAAGAAGCACACAGAAGCTGATGAAGGTGGTTTCTATGCTCTGAAGTAGACCACCATCTTACCCAGAGTGTAGGGAATGGAGGGGGCAGCTATCAATCTTTAATTGGGCACTGTGGGCCATAATAAAAACTTGTCAAAGTATGGTGGAACAAAATGAGGGAGAATGAAAGAGACCTACTGAGTGATATGGAAGGCCAAAAAAAACAACAAAAAACCCTGGTGAGCCTAGTGCGCTTTAATGCAGTGCATATTGGCAGGTGTCACTCTGCCTAATTTCACGCCTCCGTAAACCAGTGTGCACACAGACGATCGCCACTTCCAAGTCCCCTCACTTCCTCCCTCTAGCTAACCCCATCTCAGTCTCTGCGCTTTAATATATAATTGGTTGCATTGGCATGTTCCTCTTTCCACGTGAGAAACAGCTGTGGCTTGGCCCTTGCAGAACCTTTTGTCTCCCTGAAAGCTGGAGGTGCATGCCTGTATGCTCCATGTCAGGCAAAATGTGCAGCTTAAGCACTAAATAGGAGTCTGGTGACAGTTAAGGAAGCACACGGGCCCGTCCGTTCCATCTGTTACACCAGCGTCGTTTGATGTCGACTGATTTGCTTGTTCTTTTGCCTCTGTCATTTGTCCAGCCTGCTGGACTTTAGGCCAGTAGAGATGATGACAAGGGGTGAGCAGTTCAGCCAGCGGTGTGTGTACATATATGTGTGTGTTTGTATGTGACACAGTGGGACTTCCAGAGTTTGACACGAGGACATCCTGTGGCATCAGAGACAGAAACGAGTTCTGATTCTCGATGCCCTCCTGCGACCCTGTGCTGCTCCACAAACCTCTCCTTCCATCCTCACCCTCTTACCCCCCAACTTTCCTTCCTTCTCGTAATTTACCCGACCCGACACCCCCCCCCCCCCCCCCCCCCCCCCCCCCCATCCCTACTCACCCTTTCTCGCCCCTCCTTCCTGTAGTCTGTGTTTGTGTTGGGAAGATTAAGCTGCTCTGACAAAGCTGTGTTTACAAATATGCAGGCAGAGAAACAGGCCAAGCGACGCTGAATAGGAATAGAATACAAATTGCTTTTTTATCTCTCTTAGGGCCAGGGCGAGAGAAAATGTGTTTGCGATTGTTGCTCCTCCGCCTGTGAAGGATAAAGCCTCAGTACTGGGTTTGGGCTCCCTGTTAGCATTCATTCTATCCTCTCCTCTCTCTGTCTCTCTCTCGGTGTCTCTCTCTGTCCTCCCACTCCCTTTCTTCCCCCCATGCTCTTTCTCCTCTTTGTCTACTCCACACACTCTGTCTCTTTCTCCCCGGCAAAAAGATTTTTTCTTGCTGTTTCCTTGGTAATCATATCTCCTCTTCTCTCCTTTCTTCTCTCCTCCCTAACTCTCTCATGCCTCCTTGATCTGTGCTCCTCTCTCCCCTACATGTGCACTAGTCCCTCTCCTCTCACCTCATTCCCTTAATAATTTTCTCCATTCCTCTCTACCCCCTTCATGTTTTCATACACGCTGAATATTTTTCTCTGTCACTCACGCTCTCTGTCTTTCTCTCCATTCATCTATCCCCTTTTTTCTCCTTCAGTCAGTAGGACTCGTGATTTACAGTCTGTCTCAGCTCTTCCTTGCTCACACCGGAGATATTAGAAATTTTGAGTGCCTATAGATCACAGCAGGGGGAGAAGGCGTGAGCCTCTGCTAATCAGCCCTAACAGAAGTGTGCAGCATTACAAATCTGGGCTCTCTCTTACAATCAGGCAGCATGTCTGGCTGGCATAACCCACAGCAGGGAATCAGAGGTCTGTGATGTCATCTTCAGCAGGTCTCCATTGTGTGTGCATTTAGGGGCAAACAGTGGGTTGGATGTTTGCTCTTATTAATGCAGAGGACACAGTCCCCTTTTCTATGCTGTGGTACTTTTATCCTTACCTCAGCTAACATAAGCGAAGGTTAATAGACGGTCACAGAGATTCAAACAATGCCATCTATGCTTAATAAGAGGCATCAGTCTCATACTGTGATTCTGCCATTAATTTGTTATTTAAATAAGGACATGTCAGTTTTTAAGGACATTGTTGAATTTGAGATCTGTTTTGCTTGTATGCTTGCTGCAGCTAAATCTTTACCTGTAATCTTCTTCAGCTTTTCCCTCAAAGTATATGTGAATATATATTCATGTTCTGGCTTAATATCTCTTTGGCCAGTCTCCAGCACATGCATTTGTGTTTGACTAAGCGCAATTGAGAGACAGGGTACGGGAAAGCCTTCTTAGACTCAGCTGTTTCCTACCCACTAAAAATGACAGCTAAAACGTGACCTCCAACCTCGTGTCTTTAAGCTGTGGCTTGATAACCTGGCTGCTGTATGCATTACTCCAGTTTTAATGGAATGAAGTGTCTGTCATCATTGAAAGGGCCAGGCATGTAATGCAAACAGTTCCTCATTAGTCTTTTTGCTTTGTGACGTTTTTTCATTTCTATTCAACACCGGCAATCTCGAGGTCAGCTCAAAGGTTAGAGTGATAAGAAAGTGGTGTCTTGAGATAATGACCAGTTTCCATTTACCTTTTCACCTTTTACACATATACTTAGTATCCATTTGTAACCTGCCATCCCCCACGTTTGTATAATTTGCTAACCTCACGCAGACTTCTAACTAAAGCTATTTTGCTTTGTTAAGATGTTCTGGGTTCAAACAGAGATTTTGAGGACAGACCATTAGCACTTCAAAAAGAAAGACATTACTTGAGGTACAGTTATAATTTAATATGTAATAGATCTCCAAAGTAAGGCCTCTTTCTGGAGAAAAGTCAGCCTAAGGGAGCGAAAAGATATGAAAAAAAAACCGTGGAGAGAAAAGTGGACAGAGAAAGTTTGTTACCCTTGCATATGTAGGCTTCTTCTTATATTGTGGCTACTATAGAAACACAGTTTGACTTTTGAGAATCTGACAGAAGAGCTGCAAGGTTTATAGAGCTTTCTTTTGTTGACAGCCATCAATGACTTGACTGCTGTCGTAGGCTGAGGTCAAGGCAAGACGTCAGTTGGCTCTTTGTGAAATGTAAAAAAAAAACAAAAACTGCCCAGTATATCCACTTGTCCAGTCATTTCACCTCTTTTTGTGAAAAGGTTTTCAGCATTTCTGTTTGGCTTACTTTAAGTAAATTGGCCTTTATCCAGTGCTGCAATCAGAAAATATATAGCTACAGTAACAAAACTGATCAGGGTTTGTTTATTTGATGTGTTTATATGTATGTTCCTCCATCTGCAGCATGACCGTGTCAACTGAAATGCCACAGTAAGTGCAGACCTAAAGAGTTAAGTCATGGGCATTTACTACATCCCCCTTTCTCTTTATATTGATATGTCAAGGCACTTACCATCTAAAAGGCAAAACCAACAACTACCTATTTAAACACAAGCATGAATGTGAGTCTTTTACTGTAGATTTTATTTACTTAGCTACCTCTGTTATAAAGAATTTCCCTTGATGATTCTATAAGAAATATTTCCTTTGGCTGCATTTTTAAGGCTGGTCTGAATGTGTTCCACTAACACAAGCTGCATTTTCTTTATAACTGTACGTAGAACGCAACTGGGAAAAACTGTATTTTGCCTCCTGTACGGGCAGTGCAGGTGTAACTTGATATACTTGTGTCTTTGTGTGTTGGAATGTGGTGGCATGCCGTAGGGCCCATGCCACCCCTCCATCCCATTAGCTGAGCCCAGCCCCTGCCTGTCTCTGCTTTAACCTTGGCCAGCAGGCTGGAGGAGAGGGAAAGTAATTCTAACCTTAAAAACCTGCTGATTAAAGCTAGTTTGGTGGAATTCGATTCCACTTAATACCTTTGGCTGTGAGCCCAGCTGGCTAGCATTAGCATCAACAGACACAGTGTCTTCAGTCAGGGAGACAGACGTGCATGGGCATGAGCGTGAGCTTCCTCTCGCATGTGCGGAAACGTATCTATAAATCCTATATCCTCTCGTCTGTCTTTTTACCTCTGTATTCTTCTTCCCGTCTCTGATCCTACTATTATTTCTCCCCCAACTCGATATGTAATTCTTGTATTCCAACTTCACTGCCAAGGTTTTTCTCCGGAAAATGTCTTTCCTCGGTTTGGTCTTGAATTTCTAGTTTTCCTCAGCCTCAGGAATGAAGCTAGACAGAGTAAAGGTATTCAGTGTTGCAAGTGGTCAGGGGTTTCTCTCTAACTGCCTCAGTCCTGTTATTGTTTTTCTCTTGAACTTGATGTATAGCTGTGTTTACACGTCCAGCGTGGCTAATTAATTCTCCTCTTCGGGGCCTGTTTATCAACTGTTTGTGTTTATTTTACAATGAGTATGCTATTTTTAGAGACAGTCATTTCCATAACATTTTTCCAGAGCATCATTTGTTTTGCTTTGTTGAGGAATTTAGGTTTGTTTTCCATTTTTCTCCTCAGCTCAGGCGCAGTCTGCCAATTCATTTTGTAGCTCGCTCAGTTTTGACTGATTTAGAAGCAGCAGCTGGTCTAGTGGAGAAGACTGGAGAGATAAATCTAAGCCTCTTTTGATTTATTATGTATAATGTCTCATCAGCCGTTGCTAAGGTCTTCAGATGCACTGAAGAATTATACCGTTACATCTTTACAAGTTGTGGCTTATTTAAAGGTGTATAAAGAAGAAAAACCTAATAAAGAAAACATAGCAGGGATAAAAAACCACTGCCATAGTGCCAGTGCCATACCAGAGCTCTGCATTTTCCCTCTCTCATTTCTTTACAGGCATCTACTGTGTATTATGGGCATTCTGGGCATAGTGCCACCTTACCAGACACTATAGATAATTTGATTCCCACTGAACGATTGGGAGAGAGCAGAGCGGGGAGGCTGACTGTAAAGAAAGCAGGTGAAATGCAGAGCATTACGGTATCAGTCGAAAATGAGCTCATCCTCCAAACTGGAAGTGGCACTTTTCAGCCCTAAGTCATCTAATCACATCTGTATAGAGCCAGAAATCGTTGGTTGATCAATAGTCATCATGATTGCTGTCAATGGCCAGGGTAGTTTGAATTTTGCATGGTCCATGAATCTCTATTGAGTATGGATTTTGTGTTCCCTCCATGGATGGGGTTGTATAGTACTGCCTGATTGGCTGCAGTGTGAGCTCTATTTATGCTGTTGTGCCCCAGGCTGAATCACCTGCCCCAGGCATCCATATGAACAGACATATGCAAACATGCACACAAACAGAAGTACACACACACAAAATGATACATTCCCGCTAATGAAGCAGTGAGCCAGAAGTGGCTTCACTAGGTGGATATCCATGTCAACAACTGTTTAATAGTGCAAAGCAAGTCATTCAATACAGCCAGGCCTAAAAAAAATTACACAAAATCCAACAGTAGGTTATGCTCATCCGGAGCAATGATAGAGTATGTGCGAACAAATGGTGAGAAGGAAATATTAGAGGATACATGAGTCTTACATAAAAAGATAGAACAATTCTACTTGAAAGAGTTGGCCTGACGTGATAAAAGGGAGCTGGATGGAGGGAAGAAATCATAAACAACAGGGTATTATTTTACGAAAATGCCAGGCAAGTTATCCATGTACGTGCACATTCCTGTGTGCCACTAAGTGAATGTGTATGCATGTGCGCTCTTCACAGTGGGACTAACAATCCCACAGAAAGACAAATGTGTGGCAGCTTCTGACAGTAACACGTTTGCATCACGGCAGGAAAACAGCAAATTGCCAACATAAATAAGGTGCCACGCTCTGATTAGGACTGTCTTCACACATCATTATGGTCTAATGAGAGAGTTTCCCCTCTCTCTCAGTCTCTTTATAGCTGCATGTCTGCTTGCCGTATTGCCTTCACAGACTTTGCATTTTACTAGCTCCTCTCTTGCTGCGCTTGACACCTGTCAGACATGATGGATGAATGTAAGTGAGGTGTCGCCAGGGCAACAGGCAGGCCAGGGGCAGTGGTGGCCTCCAGAGGCAAGACAGGTAGCCAGTGGTGGCTCTGCTTTTATATCTGAAGGCTTTATTTAAGACAAACTGTCTGGCCTGATTGCCCCGTGTGAACTGCGGTCCTGCCCTACTTCAGATGACACCCCAATTGGGAGGGGTTTTAGGGGGCGAGGGGGTCGACGGGTGTTTGGGGAGGGGTTCAGTCCTATAATACCCTCTCATTGGGTCATGCCAGCATTTCATTGCCTTGGCCGCTTGCTTGAGTGACAACACCAAATGAATTTGCTGCATCAGTGTCTGACTTTGGAGGACACACGTTGCTGTAACTCTTTTTTCTTGCTGTCCGCAGTGACAGCACATGAATACATTATGGACACACTACTTGTGAATTCTTCTATAAACTGCTCTGTGTCATTCTTCCGCTGTGCCTCATATTCGCACACGACGCCACACTAATAATAGATCCACATTTGCGTGGCCGTGTTTGTGAGCACGTATGCAATTATGTGGGGGGGGGGGTTCGATGTTTTTGTATCAGTGTGCAAACGCTCTTCAAAATTACACATTGGGAAACTTTACTTTTTATGCGAGGACATGTGTGTATGTGTCTATAATTATGGTTTAATTGCTTGCCCTGCGATGTGCTGTCATCTGTCACAGCTCAAAGACAGCAAATAATGGTTCTGCTGCCATCACTTTGTCACCCAGACACTCAGCATGCAGAAAGCAGCAGAAACACCAGTAACTGATAGGCGTCTTGAATTACTGATAAGCGCTCAAGTATGATGAGCTTTGTGTGTATGGGCGTGCTCGTGCTCTCAACATTTTCTTGGTATGCCTTTGTATCGGGGTCTGTTGTGATTTCTTCTGTAAGTATGCATAAAGCTGTGTGCATGAGTGTCAAAGCCTGTGGTGTGTGAAAATGTATGATTCTGAGTGGGTGTCGTTTTGTGCTTGAGAACTCAATGTCTAATTTTGTGAGTTTGTGTGTGTGTGCAAATGTGTGTGTTTGTAAGAGTGAATTGGTGTTTATGTTACAGTAGAGTAAGGGTTCGCAGGCTTATGGATGTGTGTGTGTGGGAAAATGTGTTTGATGCCTTGTGTATATCGGCAATGACAGGTGCAACAGTTGTGTTATGCTTTAAGCTGCTTGTTTGTCTGGCACGCTGCTTTGTGTGGTTGAGAAATGGAGTAAACAGAGGGAAAGGAAAGCAGCCTGGGGGCTAATTTATTCACTCCCCAGTCGCCCTAGTCACAGAGGCCTGTTGCACCGGCCCACCTGTCAATCCAGAGGAGCATGCCATACCGTTATACCATCCAACTGTACACTGCCACACCACACTCTCAGTGGGCCAAGCGCTTTAGGCTATAGCAGTATTAACCATGATATATTAATAAACGCTCTGTAATCAGAATGAACAAGACAGCAAGTTTTGGGGTTTTTTGAGCGACATCCAGAAGTTTGCAATTTTCTGTGTGCTGTGAAAGTGCAAAGTCATATCAGTGCTGGCACTGAAATTTAAAGTCAAGCGTTACACAGACAGAAATTTGGCATTTCTGTTTGTAAGCACCTTTCACAGAACTTTCAACACATGACTGTAGTGAAATGCATAAACAGTTTAATGCCATATAGACCAGTGTCCTTTGTTGCATCACTAATCTCTTGAAAAGGGTCCAAAGTAGAGTTTGTGACATAAATGCTCACGAAACTGCACAGGAGAAATGTGCGAGACGATAGCTGTTGTAGTCGACTGTAGTAATGTGATGTTCAGTTCACTGTGGGTGTGGGAGGAAGTGTCTGCCCATTGCCAGCGTAAAGTAATGGATGGCAGAGCTATGGGAGTGGGAGGAGGCATACATCCTTTTTCAGACAGCTGTAATGGATGAGAGTACAGCAAAAAATAAGAACAGGAGGCAGTCTGCATGCATTCACCCTCTCAAACTCTCACATGCAGAGTTCAGTGGTATTGAAATGAGTTCACAAAAGATGTGAATGGAACACCTGGTGAAACAGTCAAGGCTAATTTGACTCTTGTTAATTGGTCATAAGACTCCTATGGGTGAACATTCTGGATATACGCAGCCTCACACATGAGTTTGTACTTGTGTGTGATGTATTTGTGTTTTAACTGTGTAATGTGCCTTTTTTTATCCATTTGCCCAGTCTGTGTTGCTGTACAGTGCTAGCTGTAATTAACAAGGCAGTTTGATGTTGGCAAGCTACTTTCTATATATACAGGCAAACTTCTTCTGTAGGCCATGCATAGTTAACCAGGTTAAAGAAGACAAACACATAGCACACTTCAAGGTGCCTATTTATCATTAAATAATGTAGTCCTCTTTCTGCCCATTCACAGCTCCCCAGGAAACCTCCCTTTACTTACTCAACAAGTGTTGAATGATGATGCTGTACCTTCCTGTGAACATGTGCATATGTGCATGTGCACTTTGACTAACAGTGTATGTATCACCACAGCTGGTAGCTCTCCTAATTTCTCATCAGACATTTATACCAAAGAGGACTTGGATGAAGCTCAGCCCTCTCAGCCTTCTCCTCTGCCTTATTCCTCTGGGAACCAGGCTTCATGTCTAAAGAACAATCCATTTTACCCTTGCCTTTTCTAAATATTGTATCACACAAAATCACAGCCTGTGTCCTAGCTGGTGAGGGTTATGGAAGGAAGGAGTTTTGTAGACTTTTTTGTTGCTGCTGTAAACAAGCAAAAGCCCTGCCATCCCTTTAGGTCACCTGGGAGCCACGGCCATGAGTCTCCCAGAGAAGGATTGGGAAGGAGTGGGGATGGAAGGAGGTTAAGTGCTGCCTTGCTGCTGTTCCTCAGTGCGTGGTGCTTCGTTGCGTTTGCCTCTGCTGCCGGCTGGTGAAAAATGTCTCCTGGCCCCTCCGCCAGATATCAGGATGCGTTATCAGCCCCGCCTAGCTCTTTTCACTGTAACGAGCCCCCAGGCACAGTATTATCTGTTTACGATAAGGATATTAATAACACTGTGCTTTAGTTATGTGCAGGGTTGCCCCACGGGGTGATGGGGGGGTTGAAGTAAGAAACACCTGAATCATTCTGTCAAAGGTACTTTCCAAGGAGGACAGGATATAAGTGGAAAAGAGGGAGAGGGAACCGGGGGAGAAGTCATATGGTTATGTAGGGACAGTGATGAAATGCTGGTTAACCCATCCAGTTTCTCCCATCAGCTCACTGTCTTTGTTTTCAAGAACAATAGCTTGGCCATCTGCCAGCAGGTCCTTGTGGGAGTTATCATACGGAGAGAAGAGGTCAGGGTTTCAAAGGTCACAGCTGCCATGGTTAGCTGAGATGTCGGTCTATTTCCTGGACTTTACTGTTGTGTAATGTGCTCTTTTTGTCTCCCTTTTCTGTCTTTCTCTGCTATCTCACTTCTGTCCAGTGTCTATATGGCTGCTACGTCCACTCCTCCATCATCCCCACCTTCCACCGTAGGTGCTACTGGCTTCTCCAGGTAAGAACTCCCCTTTGCCTCTTTTACAGTTCACCACGCTTCAGTTTACTGAAGACTCTAACTGCCAATTCACAAGAACTTGAATGAGTTGCGTGATATCACTTTCTATTTAACCGGAGCATTTTCTCGTGACAGCCAGCAGGGACACATCAACCTATCCCTCCACTACCCCCTCTCGGCCTTCTCTTTTCTCTTCCCAGCTTCCATTTTCCTTATCTTTCCCAGTCATTCAGTTTTCTGATGGCATTGCCCATACACGCCGTCCAGCACGGCCGGTATCTCAGTCAGCTAAAAGCTTTGCCATCTCCCCTGTCTAACAGCTGCAGTGATGGGCAGTAAAAGCATGATGGAAGAGGTTCCCTGTACAGTATAGTGTGCTTATTGTGGGTCGTCAAGTCTGCAGGCTGAGAGTGGTTGTAAATAGTAGTCCTTTGATCACCTACCCAATACGTCTCATCATTCTCGTTTAGCATGGCAGCTATTATTGTTGGAAGGTGTCTGATACAGCCATTCACACACCAACACACACACACACACTGTTTTAAGGGAGCATAAAGCATACACACAGAGGAAAGGAGGTTGTGGAGACTGTGTCTGTTTGTCTGTCTGTCTATCGATCAATCCATCTCTGTGTACAAGAAGAAAAAAACATCTGTGGGATAAATATACTTTGGCTAATGTGCCTCAGTTTAAAATTAAATGTGTGTACTGACTAGACTGAGAAAACATCATCACGTGCCATCGAGCCAATATCCCTTCCTCCCACAAACCTTACAACCATCCCTCCCCTCCCACATAAAATGATTGATAGTAAAACAGGAGAGCAGACCAGTGGGGGCAAAAGACAAAAGAGGAAAAACTAGGCTGACAAATTGCTTAAATACTCTGGGAACGCTTAAAATAATTTGAGCGTTCCCACAGTAAATAAAAGCGTTCACACAAAAACTGTTTGTTTTTCTATTGCTTTATGTTGGCAGTGTGTGTGACAGATGGAAATAATTACTCTAGAAGATAAAAACATGACTCCACCTTCCTATTGGGATTTGAGCAAGCAAACCCACTTTGGTTGACTTCAGCCTAAATAATCTGGTGTTCATCGGATTACTTGCGGTGACAACCACATACTGGAAGTCTTTCATATCGCACACAATAACCCTCTCTGTTCTCTCACGATAACAGTTTATTTTACCCTGCACTGTCCCTCACGAGACAAAATGAACATTAAGCAACTTTATTGAACTGCTCTGGCCTCTACTACCTCATCCATTGCACGGTGGTATGAGCAGCACCTCTTAAGGAAATCTTCAAGAAATCTTCAAATATTTTCTCTTACAGCTTTTTTTCAAATGTTTTGCTACATTTCGTGAAACATTGATTAAAGTTCTGCACACTGAACATCAAAAACAGCTCAAAAATGCAGCAAACCACTGTAGTTATTTCACAAAAAGCTGTAACTCACCCAAGATGTTTAACTCAAAGCGTCAAGATGAAGTTATTGTGTCAATGAATAAGTCGTTGCCAGCAAAACGAGAGCTTCTTTTTTTCAATTGTGCAAAAACAGCGTGGTCAAAATGTTTAGCTATCTCATTAGAATGACTGGAATTTTTTTGCTCATCTTATAATGTCACTGACATTGAAAGCCTACTGCACCAGTCTATTAGGTTTTACATTCTACTTTGTGAACCAAGAGAGCACTTACATTTGCATATAATGTGAAGAAAAACAGTTTTCTTTTCCCACAACAGCCACACAAGACAGACCGGTGCAGTAAACATGCAGCGCTGCTATAGATTATCGATACCCAAAAACTAATAAAAAAGTAAAATAATTATGGGAAGAGTAGACGTCCTGTCATGCCCATCTCATTCACCTCCCACCAAATGCGGTGCCTTGCAGTGGCTCAGAAGAAGTGCTGTGTGTATGTGTATTTCACCTTCCTATATTGTGTTTTCTTGTCTTGGCTACACTCTCACACATCCTTATTCCTCTTCCACTTCCACGGCAGCCCCAACAGTGTTCACAAATTGTTGTAACTCTGTTGTGCTCAAGCACTATAAATACAGTATGTTTTACAATACTCATACTAATGACTTGCTCCTGTGTACTCAGCAGAATTTGACATTTAGAGTGGCTATTCTGCATGTGATGAGCTACACAATGAAATAATATTAGCATATTTAGGGGATGGCCTCATGATGGACCCCACCTCTCGCCCACACTCTGCTGGGATAGACGCCAACGGTCACTTATGAATTTATTATATTTCCATATGCATATGCGAGTAGTTACTGGCTGTTGGTATGCTTTTTTCATTTGTGTAATGGCTGAGATCCCCCTTTGGCCATTTTAGTTTAAGTGATTGGGGACAAAACCCACAGTCCTTGTTCTATGCAAAAATACTTTAATATCAAAACAACAGAATCAAATCATCCAAACCTACATTGTTTTTGGTCTTAAATCACCTTTGTGTGGTTCTACTGTTTCCCTTGTGTAGTGGAGGGATAGTAAGAGGGGATTTCATACTGAAGACTGTATAACTTTGGAAGACACCACTTGATTTGACTAATTCAGACTGCTGAATCTTCAGATTTTGTTCAGCTGAATTTCAGAATGAATATTAGCACCGAAGGAGAACTGTGGATTTCATCTTCCATCACCGACATGGCAATGCAGTAGTAAGGAATCTCTGTGGGGCCAGTTTAGAGAGGAAGAATTTTTCAGTGATGACAACACCCTTAACTTACATATGGGTATAATGGCATTGTTTTCAGACAGGCCTAGAATGTGAACATGCTCTTTTTTCTATCCTCTCTAGCCGAAGTCAATTTCAGAGCTAGAGGAGCATGACTCGAGGATGAAAAATAGCCACATTTCCAGGGAAAGTCAGGGGAAAGTTGCGCTTGACACATACACAACACAAGGACACATGCAGACTTTCAGAAACATGTACACACCGAACTGAAAGTGAATAACACAGAGCTGAGGTCAAACTGGGTCACTCGCTTTTCAAAACTGCAACCTTCATTTTAAACCTCGCTTTCTGCCAGCTACAAGATAGACGCACATAATCACTCATGAAATTTTGAGAAGTTCACTGACTCTGCCTTTCTTTCCTTTAACTGTAGAGCATCAGTTAAGAACAACTGGTTAGTGAATCCTTGGCCCCCATCTCTTACACTGCTCAGCAGTTCTTGTTACACCCACGGCTCGAGCTGTGTGTGTGCAGCTAACACATCCACTTGTTCAAAGGAATAAGCACCTTCTGCTGCCGGATAAAAAGCATTTATTTACAAACGTGCATTTTCTTTGGCACTAAGCATTTCTGGAACCCCAGATTTACATCTCTTTTCAGGCAGTTTATTGCAGACCATCTGGGCTGACAAGAAACCACAGTCACAGTGATACAGTGATACCAGAGGTAAAGGATTACACTTCAGGCCATATCTCTGCAGATGCAGATAGACCTTCAGCACCTCTGTCTTTTCTTGCCACTTTCATTCAGACAACTGACAGTCAGCCTGGTTACAGTCTCTTTCGTATTCTCTTTCTCTCTTTTTCCACCTTCCTCTAGTCTCTGAACTCTCTGTCCCTGACTCCCTGTGTACCATTTGCTGTGTCCACATGAGATTTGCAGGCAGTAGTCTGTCAACAGCAGAGCAGCAAGGAGACTGGAGCTCCCAGAGCGGCAACAGGGAAAGGTCACCAGTGAGTGAAAAATGTAAATATTCAGCCATCCAGCAGCCACAGTCACGGAGAGACAGGGATGAAAATAACTCCTATTACACACCACCGACAGGGAGGGAACACAGAGGACAGAGAGGGTAGAAACAGACTGTGAATGAGAGAGTGAGATGGACACAACTTTTAAAAAGTTGAGCTGAAAAAAAACACACTGCAGGGCGAGTTGGAGAAAAAGATGCATTTAAAGATTTTAAGGAAGAAAAAACCTATAGTAGTATAGAGCGAAAGAGGACAGTGTGTCAGTATTTTTGGATATGTGTGTAACAGTGCAAGAAATCCAGAAGGCGAGAAATGAGAATGACAGACGGAGTGAGGTTAGTGAAAGGTGTTTTAGGTAGGGGGTGGAGGGGGTTAACCAGTGGGTGTGTGCCTCTTTATCCACTCTTTATCCACTCTTTATTGAGTCAAAGCCTGGGTAATGAGACAGGGGACAGGAATAAAGACCTGCGAGGGGGGTCTTCTCTCATTCCATTCATTTTCATTTGTTCTTTTCACCTCTCACTCTCAATCTGCTCATTCCTGCCACACTACCTCCACCTCTCTATGGCATTAGACCACTTAAGAATGTCTGGCCCATCCCCGCAAATGGCTGAGACTGAAGGAAAGTACCACCACAGTTATCTGGGGTTGCAAACAATGAATCCAAATTGCTGCTGAGACAGATAGCTGCTCAGAGCGGACTGTGTGGGTTTTTACTCCGAAAAAAGTTCCCATTTCAGTGGATTTGTTAAAAAAAAAGAAATAATATTAAAACTGGGCTCTGTGTGATACTGTGGTGTGTTTTCAACATTGCTAACAAAAAATAGGCGCACAATTCTCCATAAATATCCTGGGAATGTCTGGCCACTCTTTAAATGCTGTTAGTTTTTCCCAAAAGTGTGCATAATTAGATACACCTTACACAGAGTCTTTCTAGGTACAACGTGTCATGGCACACACATACACACACTCAGTAACACAAAGGATCTTGCCTGTCCTGGTGGCACTGATTGATTCTATTGCTCCGTGTCCCCTTCTCTTGTTTAGTGCTAATCGAATGTAATTCCCTGCTTGTGCCTCTCCATCAAATCAGACAGTGGAGTTTGTGCTGGCCGGCGGGGGCACAGAGGTGGGGATAATTATGATATTAATACGGAGGGGGTCTGAGGGGAAACTTCATTTGTCCCGCTGCCTGCCACGAACACAGAGAGGGGTCAATAGCCTCTCCCGCTTTTCCTACTTTAAAGAGGAGGAGAGAGGAATGAGATAATGAAATGACTAGTAAGGCAGGAGGGAATGCTGACGACCTTGTTTCTTCACAGCTATCACTTTCTCTCTCTTACCTTCCTCAGCTTAGGCCACTCTGCTCTAGTCTCTGTCTCACATGAATACATTATTAATATCATCATTCACTGCAGTTACATTTTTCTTATTACATTAGTCCTTCAGAGTATAATGACTTTGGAACCACTTGAATTAGTGTTATGTAGGAAAATGAGTTGTCACTGTTGTCCCTGTGATCATTCCAGCACTATTAGAAAGTATTTCAGGTATTTTAATTTATGTAATAATTCAAAGGTTACCTAATTGGACAGGCAGAGTGATAACTTTGTGATTAAAGAGAACTCTTAGCGATGTAGGCTCTGTGGTGCTGTCCATGGTGCTGAATCCTACCCTCTTCTTCTTTTAATCTTTTCTAACTGTTCAACACATCAGAGCCCCCCCCCCCCCCCTTTTCTTTCTTTCTTTTTTTTTTTTACACTTTTTCCCCCCCTTTTTGCTCTGTTGATGTATCAAAACCACCCGGTGCTTTTGAACTCCCAAGGTATTCACTTCCTATAACAAGCTCGCCAATCTCTTCAGATCGATACATCTGGGCCAGTTCTGTCAGCACATCATGTTCACGGGCCAACACCTACTCATCAGGCCTCATGCCTCATACTCAGCAGCAGTGAAGACAGAGGCCTTTTCCCAACCTAGTTAACTGAATGGGAAATGTTGAGCAGCTCCTTTGCTGTGCTGATCCGTCGGTTGGTGTGTAAGCAGGATACAGTAGCTCCAGAGTGGACATGCCTGCAGGCTAAAGGCAGACAGATGGATTCTTTATATCTACCAGAGTCTTCTATTCATTCGGATCAGTTTAGTTGCCTCTGCGTTGAGCACTGGGAGACAGGTGCCGGATTCGTAGTGGCTCAGGTGATGTGTGATGACGGAGCAGAGCTGTCAGGTCCAGATTCACATCAGATACGTCCAGACTACGCAAAGCTACATAATGAATATTTCACTGAGATAAATCATGGATGAGCCTGGGCATCGTTCTGTTGATTTCACTCAGAGGGTAGAGAGTCAGAAAAACCTGGTGAGGCTTTGACTGGCTGTCTACAACCTCAGAGCAAATGGAGGCAGTAAAAATATAATTGCCTTTAGCTATGCAGTCTGTTGTTTGTATCAAATGGAAATGCACCTCTACAGAGTATTAGCTCAGATTTATAGCATATGAATTTGACTGCAACACCTGACATTACTGTTCAATTCCAAACCTCAACGCCGGACTGGCAGGAGAACAGGTGGCAGAATGTGCTATGGGAGCGCACATCAGTGTCTGCACATGCTTGTCTTTCTAGGTATGTGTGTGTGTGTGTGTGTGTGTGTGTCTCTGTGCAACAGACTTTGCTACTCTGTTACTGCACTATGGTGGGAAACCATGGTGCTCTCGGCAGGATGCTGCTGCTGGCAGGCCCCTACTCTCGCAGCCATGAGGAGAACAGCTGCTTCACGAGCATGTCAGGGTGTGAGCCATGTCCCTGTGGCTCCCCTCATTTTCCTCACTTCTCCTCCTCCCGATGTGCAGTCACACAGACACAGTTCTTTTGACGCTAACCTTCTCTTTTTACAATACTCATAAACATTCAAATAAGTTTCTCCCCCTGCTATCAACTCTGCTTCTTGACCTCTGAGCACATCTGCTGCTCCCTGTTTCTACTCAGTGAGAAAATAGTTCGAAGTTTGTCTCTGCCCAGAACAGTAACACTGGGGCTTCTGACCTCTAAACAAATTGAAGGTTATACTGGTGCTTAATTAATGGCCCCTACTGGAGCACAATCTCTCCATATGATGAAAGGGAGAAGTTGAGCTAAACCCTAGAGGCACCGGGCACCTCCTTTCCTCCTGGCAGACTGATCTGTTCCTCAGTGCCTGCGACCTTTTCTCTAGGCCCGTCGCCTAGCCCACCAGCACCGCCAATTATCACAAATCCCCCGCTGCATTTGTCTTGCCATTTTCACTCTGCAGCCAAAGAGGCGTGCGTGACCATAGACTCATGCAGCCTCCTAACCATTCTGAATCCACACAGAGAAACAGAGGCCCACAACAGGTATGTGGTGCTTAAATAATTCAGTTATCCTGAAAGGTTAAGGCTCCGCCAGTAAGGCGAATTGACATTCATCTTGCTCAAGAGTCATGCACCCGATTTCGGGTAAAGTACCCATCGACATGTTTACATTTCGAGACTTCAAGATTGATATTGACACCAGTATTTTACGTTATTCTGCTCTGTTCACTGTCCAGTGTGAGCTAAAACAACTACAAAGTCCTGCAACCAGAGCCGAAAGCAAATATCTGAGTCTGAGTTAGCGAGTGCAACAAACCCTGCTCCTGATTTGATAATATCTTCTGTTCCTCTGTAATGAACATTCTCTTCAGCAACCATTTGCTGCCTCTACCATATTAGATAATAAGAAATCTCTGGGAATTGTGTCACCAGGCAGTCTTATTTGTGTTTACTTTCTGCCTGTGCGTGTGAGAAAGCACAGAACATCAGTGGATTCACAATAAATCTGTGCTGGGCCTATCTCATGTCAAGCCATGCGTCTGCCTTTGTCACTTTGCAGGCTCAGGCGTGATGGCAGAAGTGTGCACGCATCTCCCAGCTTCCCAGAGAACACTGGTCACAGCTAATGACCAGAACTGTCTGATTTGTCCTGCCCTGATTACTCCTCTGAGCCCCAATTAGCCGTGGATGAGGGCTGACATCCCGACACGATCACTTGGACGTGTCATAGTGGGAAAGATGAGCCAGGGAAAGAAAGGAGAGAGGTAAGGGGGGAAGACAGGGAAAGTGAATGTTACAAACAAAGAGTAGCAAGAGAAGTCAGCGTAAAAGCTCTGGTAGGGCCAGAGTCATTCATTCTGCATTCAGTCAGATATTGATCTCAATTCCCCTTTAACCAGCTACCACTCATCAATGTACAAACCAACAGCTCTGATTGCAATTTCTATAATTGGCAATTTTCATTGTAAAAATCAGTCTCTGTGAGAGTGTTAGCTGTATCTATTCTGAGACAGGTTGATTTCTCTGTGGGTTAGGGATGAAGAGACTAAGGACTGTTTGTGGAAAGGATATAAGACAAAGTATTAGGTCAGTGTGGTCGAATCAATTTACTAGCTAAAGTGAACACTGAAGTCCTGAGAGCCTCAACCATGTTTTATAATGAATTAAAAACAATGCAATTTCTTTTCCTAATTGTCAGTAACAAACTCTGTCATGAGCATTGCCATACAGTATCTGTTGCTTCCAATAAATATTCCTCTTCTTCTTTTCACTCCTGCCATCTTTCCCCGTCCCCTCTTTATTTTTGTGTCTTTATTTTTGTCTGCCACTGCGTCTCCCCAGGATTGCTGAGCTATTGCCCCTCTGCATGTTTTGAGAAAAATCTCTTTTTTGGCCTCCACTCTCTCCCTCTCAGTAGGGGGCAGTGCAGAAGTAACTACAAGGGCATATAAGCCTTCAGAGTCAAACCAGACTTCTTTTAGTCTTTTTTGATCTGAGTAGATGTCATATTGAACACACACGCACACACACACCCTTCAATGGAACGGCTCTGCTCCTATCCCTGTCTGCTCTCCCATCTCAAAACACACCCACGCAAACCTGAGAAGACACAGAGAATGAGAGGAGGAGGAGGGAAGAAGAGGACGACGAAAGCAAATTGCGGAAGGGAAAGAGAGGCGCAAGAAACAAGAGGTGGGAGGGGTGGCGGTGCTTTGAGAATGGGGATTAGAGTTAGGAGATTAGAGGTAGAAGATGATATCATTTGGTAGAGATGAGCGGGAGCAAACGAGCAGTGCAAATCACCTAACGTTAACGAGCTGCCTCATAAATTACTTCAGCCAAGTGTATGCTTCAAGCTGAATCTGGAGAGGGCTGCATAGTGCAAAGGAGGCATATTGCATGTACTAGTCCCTTCCAATACATAAAGGTGTTTTTTTTCCCACACAACCCATAGTCAAATCTTGGCTTCCTGGTTTAAGTCAGACTGTGTATCCATTATGTGGCATCCAAACCATCATACAACTTCCATGATATTACTTTATCGTGATCTTTGTGGTTGTTTGTCCTTCAGGCAGTCCACACATAACGTGTGTTGATTCTGTTCTTGTGAACGTTATATATCAGGGATGCCTTAAAGAATGCTAAAACGTTCACTAGATCTAGATCTGATAGTGGTGATCAAAACTTAGGTCAGTGTCACTGTGATTTCATATCGGTCCTATTTTTGGTAACACAAATATCAATGTCTAGATAGAGCTCAAGAATGCATGCACTAACTTTGACTTCTTCACAAAGACATCATAATTCTCTGCTTAAAACAGGAGAACATCGCAGCTCGGGATCATGAGACTATGACATCCCTTAGAAATCACAGGCTATGAAAAGGGTTTCCGTGTTTAGTGACTTGTCTTTTAGGAATAAGTCCACTTTCTTCACTTTCACTCTCTGGAAGACAACCAGGACAGCTGGCCTTCTGTCCCTGCACCACAAGTTCATTATTTTGCTGATACAGAGCTTCAGGTGAATGTCCTTGCATCATTTGGTGAAGCTCTTTATCAGCCTTTTTCACCCTATGAGCATATCCTCCACCATTGCAAGTTTTATACTGGAATCATATATGTCAGTGATACCCAAATAAAATAAATTAAACACTTTATGTTATCTAAGTTTCACATATGGGTTTGAGCAGATATTATGTAAACTGCATAATACTTGATCAGCATAGGAATGTACCACAATGTAATTTTAGTGTTCAAATTCCTTAAACCAAGTCATTTGACATGAAAATGTATATAAACCTGCATTTTTAGAGAAGGAAGACAGGCAGAG
Organism: Rhamphochromis sp. 'chilingali'; assembly: GCF_963969265.1. Lineage (NCBI taxonomy): Eukaryota > Metazoa > Chordata > Actinopteri > Cichliformes > Cichlidae > Rhamphochromis > Rhamphochromis sp. 'chilingali'. The sequence goes on along the minus strand of NC_137939.1, from coordinate 20,989,191 downwards.
TAGGGATATAGATGGATGACAACGACTTTTTCTGTTGTCATGTTATTAGGGGGGGTGAGGTTGTGTAGGTTAGAAGGGGAAATATACATTTCTATTTTAGCCAGGAGCAGAATGACTTTCACTGGCTCGATTCTAAATATTACATGACTTCCTGACGGCAGTGTGCTGTCTGAGGCTCTGTTTGGCCTGGTATTAACCTGTCCGGATAAATCAGCCGTTTACAAAACTCTATGCCTCTATCCAAAGTACTGTTTCTTCCCTCTTGCTTCCCTTATTTCAGTGGCCCTCTAGCTGCTTCACCTATTTCTTATGCACCATTTCTGCCTTTAGACGGCTTGCTATGGTGCAACCCATTTTGTCTGTGTGCAGTGTGTATATGTGGAGTTACTCTGTGGTCCTCTGCCAAGGCCCCTAACGTCATATGCAACCTGGCAGGTGACAAATAGTTTTTTAATTGCTTGCACCAGGAAAATCATTAGTCTCTTCCCTTTCCTTGGTGGGACCGGGCAGGACGTGTGTGCAATAATAATAGCCTCAGTCCGGTTTCCAGTGTGCTATTTTTGGAGCGAGTATTTTAAGGGCCGTCTCTGTATATGCCTCTGAACGTGTGTACGTATAGTACGTCTGTGTGACTGTTTATGTGCTTATGTGCAGCTGTGTAAGTGTGTGAATGTACACACACCTAGTAAGGGTGGGCTAAATGGTCCTGAGGTGCTTTTCCTTGGTTGTGAGAGAGGAGAGTGTGTTTGTCAACCCTGTTCCTGCCTCATGAGAGTTTTTCTCATTGCTGTTGCTATTCCCTAGGAGCGTGCTGTTTGTCTCTGTGTATGTGCGTTTTTCTGTCTGCGAGTGTGTGTACCTCTGCGTCTGGCAGACTCTGGCCTAGGCCATTGTGCTATAGTGCATTACAGTAGCAATCCACCGACACAGTGGCCGGCCAGATGAAGCCGTCCAGTTTATGGAGCAACCTGCAAACTCCAGCTGCTTTTGGTTGGGATTGTGCTTAGTGCTGAGATATAGTATTGATTTTCTCTCCTCGGTGCCCTTGCCATCCCTGCGTAGATATGCACCAGTGCTCAGCATCCATTCACTGAGAAAGGGGGGGGGGGGGGGGGGGGGGAGAGAGCAGAGGATGATGTTTATGTGGCGATACTGACCCCATTCGTTCACACAGAAAAGGCGTGGAACGTGAAGTGGCTAGACAGCAGAGGGGAATTGAGTTTGTGAGGCTCAGATTGCAAGATGAACCCTGAATTTGATTTCTCTGTTATACAAGCATTTGTTATTATATAGCTCAACGTCTGAGGGTGTTTGTGTGTCTGGTGTCTTGTATGGGTCTATTACATGTGTGGGTTTGTTTGGATTTATGGGTCTAGAAGGATGCTGGTGTGCGTGCACATGGGTTTTAGCAAGCAGGGTACATCTGTGTGGTTGATCTTCTGCATTTTTGTCTTTGCTTTGAATCTCCCATCCTCATCCTCCATTCCTTCAACAACACGGTAAAACCAAAAATCAAAAACACGTTTAGACATTATTTGAAATTTTTCTGTGGAACCCCCCACCTCTCCCCGGCCGCACTGCAGCGTTTTAAGTAATGGCAGTGGCTCGTCTCGCAAAATATTTCATAGATAAATGATTCAACTTAAAAATCCTATCAGGTATTTTATAAAAATAACAGTGTGTGACCTTTCTGTGAATTTTAATCTGGCGCATAAAAAAAAATCTTTAAGCAATGAAAACCGAATTGAGCCTTTAGACTGCTAGTGTTAATGATACCTTTAGGTGTAAAGTACGTCAAGCATAAAAGTTCCAGTAACCACAGTGCTCTTGTCTTTGTCTCACATACGCGGGTCACATACACTGTTTTTCAAACCATATGAGAAATGCTAGACAGCCAGTACAGAAAACATTCCTCCCATTCAGTCTTTTTAGCTGTCTTTTACTAAAGGACAGTTTTTGTTCTCATGTCTGATAAATTGTATAGTTAGAAATATCTAAGTATAAGACTATAGTGCTTGTTATGAGTACTATACATACACTGTTCATACTATACATCCTCCTGTGACTGCTAGTGGATAGTTTCTCTGTAATTCTGTCTGGCTTTTAACTAATAATATAGGTACAAGTGCATTAAGATGACTATTGTTTGACTATTGTTGTGAATTGGCATAATTGGGTACTAATATTTTTATGTTCTATCAACAAAAGGTTTAAGACCCTTTACTACAGTAGTCCTGAATCAAATATATTTTTTATATTCTTCTTTTTAATTTTTTGCATGAAGAATTTATATTTTGCAGATTCCACCAATCTTTCTTCAGAGTGAAAAAAATTAAGCCCATTAGAAAATTACAAAATCTGTGTCCTGTTTCACAGTTTATCATAGTGTTATATGGTGGCCCACACAAGAAGAGTCACAAATTTTGGGGGTGACTAGCCAAACAGCTGAAAGCCGTTATTCTGTATATGTATGTGTGTGTGTCTATAATCAGCCTGTGTTATCCAAGCCAAGCAGCCCTACCCTGGCAGAGCTGAGACTGGGGAGACCCGGTCTCTTTCCAGATTCATCTCTCCAGCTTTGTTTGACTAAGTAGTGCCATGGTGTTGGTGTTGGAGAGGGCTGGAGTGGTAACAGCAGCAGCAGTGCAGCGTATGCGTGGGTTGCCTGAGCCAGTGGGGCTTGGCACGGGGAGGCAGCATATGTTCATGGCCAGCTTCCTTCCTCCTCTCCCATACTTATCTGTCTCTCTCGTCTCTTCTGTTTTCCCCCTCTCTCTCTATAGCTCACTTCTGTTAAACCCCACCTCCACTTTTGGCTTTGAGTGTCTTGGTATCACCTGTGGGAGACAGCACAGAACAGAGATCAAAGGGCACTGGGGATCCCAGTACCCCACCATGTCTGACTAATACCACAGCCCTTTCTTCTAACAGAGACACAGACTTACACACTCCTCTTTGTCATCTTTTCATCTGGCATGGGATCAGAGAATATTTGGTGGAGAAGCTAATATGTTGTGCCTGTAATGGGACTCTCTGGTTCATTTTTAATGCCTTTCCAATGGTTGGTCACTCACACCTTGGCCCATCTCTGCCCTACATAAACACTGGCTGTTAGCCAAGCATGTCAGAGGCAACCATATCTGAATTCTGCCAACTACCTGCTAGATATGGACCACCATCCTGCTGCATAGCAGACTTAACTGTGTCCCAGATACCCGCAACCAGCTGCTTCAGCCTTTACACCTTCACTTTTGCTTCCTGCTCTCCTCCTTGCCTCTTGGACCAGTAAATGAACGCTCATTTGCAAGTTAGATAAATCCTTTGAATGTATTATTGATGCAAACAAATTAGCCTGTGGGCCCTAGACAATACCTAATGGAGCCTTGGCTTATGGGTGAAGTAGTTTCCAGCGAGGGCACTGTCGGTGTTCCAGGATTGATGCCTGCTCTTCTGCCCCGTAATTATTTCTCCTACAAATTATTCAGCTGTTCTGATGCAGTTTGGGGTTTAAAGCAGTGCTTCTTATTGCTGGCTATGTATTTCCAGGCCTTAACCCAGCTCCATTCATTAGTTTATTAAAGAAAAAAGACATGAGCAATTAGATAACTGGGATAAAGCCACCTAAATGAGGGGATGTGTTATTATTCAAGTTTATGCATGCTACTCATAGAATTCACTGGGGTTTATGTTGGTGCTGCTTTTTCAAGGATATTCTCTTATCTTGTTGTACACAGACACATTCACACATTTTAACAGTCTCGTATAAGCCTATTCACATATTTACAGAGATTCAAACTGGCTCGCTTTTGCAAATATGCATAGAAACACTGTCAGAATATGTGTTCCTAATATAGGAAAAGTGGGGACACATCTGGACGCGTTCATCCTTGATACAAACTCACAGAGAAAAAGCAAGTGCGCATAATTTATGCTAGAAATAGAGGCAGAGGTTGAAAAAGAATGAGAAGAAAAACTCAGAGAGGAGATGAGAGAAAGAGAGGACTGCCATACTGTCCTCAGTGATTAGGACCCAGTATTGATCAGAGGAGGTAAGGGGAAGGCAGGCTGAGAAAGGGTGGGAAAAAACAGGCCCCGGGGCTCAGACCCCAACTCTCTGGTGGCCTCTGCTCTGTTCCGCTTCTGCAAGCTGGCCAGGGCCAGTGGGAAATTCATCAAAGGGTCTTATCCCCCTATCTGTCCCACATGCACACACAAATACACATATCCATACATAACACTGGCCTTTGAAAAACATTCTATTTGATGACATCGTTTCCCTTTTTTTTTCCACTGTTAGAGATGGTAAATTAAACCTGATATGTTATTGCCACTGTGGTGAAAAGAGACAGGGTGTCCTATTCTCCCAGTTGTCTGCACAGTGCTAGTCACATCACAAGGATCACATCAGCACTCTAAAACTTTGTGCCACGTGTGCCATAGATCAAACACAGACACATGTGCATTCACGGATACAGCATCAGTCAGCTGCTCATGATGGGGGATCCATATTCTCCCCAAGTATTCAGAATGTGTACAGGAAGTATTCGATACTCCGTGCTCTCCCAGGGCTAGACCTGTGTTAATGCATTTTCTCCTTTAAGTCTCTCTTTTTTCCTCCCCCTCTGCTCCCTCTGCCGGCTTTTCAGCTGACTCTGGGCTTTGGCAATCTTATTTGCCTTTCGATCCAGATCAATCTTTGTCTTATCTACAGCTCTTGAATCATAAACATTTGATAGGCTCAACCTTGACACTGACAAACATGGAGTGGTGAGGGTTTGGGGTAAGGTGCCTTTGGAAGACTTTATGCGATCCCTAAAGACTATTGAACTTTGCCGCTAAGTACAACCCCCCCAAACACAGATATACGCTCATGTTTTGTGCGCATCTCATCACATAGACACATATACAAAGTTTGTTCCAGATATATTTATGTATACGTGTGTGATGTATTATTCATAAGAAGAAGCATTCATCGCAGTGACACACCTTGAACAATTTGAAGACGTGGTGTGCTTAACAGCTTATTGTAGTTTCTGCAATTTGGCTCACCTCCGGCTGATTAACACTGCCCTCGAGTCCTCACTGTGCTTTATCTTATGATGAATTAGCTGCTATAAGAAACATGGCCTCCAAGGGAATTAATGAATATTTACCTGACATTTTTTAATTTTTTACAGTGCTTTTTGCTACTTTATAAACCCTACATTTGTTATGTTATGTTATGTTATTTTATGCATTTCTAAGAGTCAGAAGATCAAAATCACACAAAACACAGTGTGTTACTTGAAACACAGACTAATAGAATTAGCCCTGCGATATTATACAAATGATTATGTGCAGTGTTGTTTCTGTCACTCATCAGGTGCATTTGTTTTTCATGAGACAAATTGGGTTGAAGTATTTTGAAGCTGTCCAAATATAGGTTACTGACAAATGGCATGTCCATTCTCTTTCATGTTATAAATCTGGATTTTTGGGGGGATCCAAGCTAGTGATTGCTTGAAGGGACCCAGCTGGCTCAGTAGATGAACTAGAAGTTGGACACGAAGGTGTGAGATGGTGGTGCACCTTGAAGATGGGGACCCCATCCAGTTTTCACATCTGATTATCTTTGGTGAATCCAGGGTCACATCTGGTCCTGCGCTGAAAGAGATGTGACGTGTTATGTGCTTCCAGGAGCTGGTTTTCTACTCTTTGTGGGTGTGCTACTGATTTGATCCTACAATATTCGTTTTGTTGTCAAAGCAAAACAAAAGATTTTGGTGAAGTAATTCTTTCATTTGCAGGGTTGATACTATAATTGAGCATATTTGAACCCAAAACATTGTCTATTCCTAAAACTAATTGAATATTTTTTGGCATCTAAACCAAACCAGTAAGGATAAGTGAACTCCCAAAACCCAAACATGGTCTCTCTGGCAAACAACATTTCAACTTACTCCACCACCAGCCCTCCAGCCTCCTAATGTGGACTTTGTAACCGTTCAAAAGAGAAGCACTATCTGTTGCCGTCCAATACCTTGGACCACCACCAACACCAAAGGACACCTTGTGCATATCTCTGTGACACCAGCGGGATTTGACAGAATAGCACTGTTTGACGCTCTGGGGCATTCTGGTCCCACTCTCTCTTCTTGTGTTTTAATGGGACTTTCTTTCCCTCATTTTCTTTTTCTCTCTACCTCTCTTTTTGTTCCCACCTACATTTTTTGCAAAACAGCAGATCAAACTTTTACTTTTAAGTGTGTATGTGAGTGCTGCCAACAGCAGAGCAGTCAGCAAAGTGCCACCTCAGCACCTGTTCTTTAATGATTAATACCATATTGATGGTCTCAATTAATTTCCTATTACACCACCAGAAGGTTGCGGTCGCTCTGTCTCTGTCACGGCCCTGCACTTGTTTTTTGAAGCCTCTTTGTGGCAGCTGCTGGATGGAGATAGTATGCCTTTCTCTAGCTCACACGCACAATTTTACAGACAGACATACGACACATGCACGTACACAATCACACGCAGAGTAGTATCTTGTGGAAACACACACACACTATTACACGCTGCTTTGCGCCTCACATTTCATATGCTAGCACATAGATAAACAAATAAAATGTAACTCTGGTTTTTTGTTGTTGTTGTTGTTGTTGTTTAATCATTTTTAAAAGGGACTTGTGTTTTGGTTACAATGTTGTTCAGCAGTGGTTGGAAAACGAGATTCATCTGTTTCTCTGTGCAGTGCTCTGTAGCAATTTTATAAACCACTACTCTCACCTGATTGTGTGACTTTGGTACAGCACAACCCCCTGTGTTTTACATTTAAACATGGCGCACTGCATTTTAGGCCATTTCCTGAAGGCATTGCTTTGGTTTGTGCATAATCCCCTTCCCTGCAGTGTTACATATTTGTAACAGTCTGTAAGCTACTGATTTATTCCCATGATGCAATCTTTTTGAACTGTGATTCGACATCACACTACCATGACCTTAACTGTCTGCAGACTTGTTCCTTGGATCAACTCGCAGTCAACACTGCCCCTGTTGAGATACTGGGGAAATGCTGTTTGTCGATTAGAGTGGCAGGTCCCTGATGCAGCTTTTTTTTTCCCCCTTTTTTGTTCTTTTCATTACCTTTTCTTATTCAATGCACAATGTCTCATCTCTGTACTTCAGTCCAAAAACACCTCTATATCTTTCTAATGTGCACTGTTAATCTGAACCTTATTTTTTCATTCTGTCTCACACACACACACACAAGTACCCATTCACACACTGTCTTTATTTTTCATTTTTCATGTGGACCCAGTACACACCATTGGTTGCTAGGAAACCATTTGAGCATTTTTTTTCCCCCCATTGGTAGACATTTGATTACCCATTTGTATGTTTTGTGTGTGTGTGTGTGTGTTTGCTCATGTGCATGTGCAGAGGTTTCTGCGTATATCTCCAGAGAGAGGTCTTGCCAAGCTGAGCTCAGGGACTGCTCCACTATCCAGCCCAGTAATAACAATGAACCCCTCACCCTGTTTGACAGAGGACACAGGCTCAGCAGTCCTGTGGCTACTGTTGTCAATGTGTGAAAGGCTCCTGATGCTTTGTGGTGTAAGTACATATCTACATATGTGTGCATTCATGTTCACAACACTTTGTGCCTGACTGGGTCAGTTCTGTGATACAACCCCAGCAGTTGTTTCTGATGCTGACCAGTGGCGTTATCTATTGTTCTTCAGCGAGCTATTGCGAAGGAAGATAGTGGCCAGGTTGGACCGTCTTGCAGCTGGGCACACATCAGTCCTCCCTGTGACTCCCTGTTTAGAAATGCACCAGCACATCTCACTCCCCTGGCTGCTCCTGTGAAGTCCTGATTCGCTCACAGACATGGGCAGAGGCACATAAATAGTACGCCTTGTCGACTGGCACAGAGAGAAAGACAACACACGCGCACAAACAAATCAGACTCAGCACTGATATGAAAGAGAGCAAGAGCCAAAGAGAGGGAGTAAAGAGAGATGGCATTAGCAATGTTTCTTCCTCCAAATGAATTGCAGTATGCCCTAAGAGGAAGAGATGAAAATAAGAGAGCGAGGTGATGAAAAAGACTCAGAGAAAGCCAGGGGTTGTGAGGTTATTGTGAGGTGGAAACAAAAGAAAAGAACCATAAAGAGAGAGAACACATGGTTAAAGCCCCACTATGTCTGAGAGGGCTCACTAACTTTCTCTCCCTGCTTTTACTCCCATGTTACTTGGTGTCACCTGCTTGGCCACTGAATTTTAGGATAACTGCCATGGGCTCTGCTAAGGCCATTATGGCAGTCAGTTGGGCTCCGGTTGGCCCTTTCCCAGCTTGCCCCTGTGTAGCATTGACTCTCACTTGGGACCACCGCAGCTAATGGAGAGGGTAGTGTGTTCTGTAAGGGCCTTAGGAAGAATAAGTGGGCTGTAAACTGTGAGTTGTGTTGTGGCAGCTAAAGGAGCTTCGATGCCTCACTGCCTGGCTTACTGCCTGACTTACTGCCTGCTTGGCATCCAGAATGCTGCTCCATATTCAGGCTCTGAATACTGGCCTTTTGCACTTTTATTGTAATGCATGCAGATACTTGGCAAGGCAACAAACACACTCCACCTTTTACTGTGGTGCATTGCACAAATAAAATATTTCAAAGCGGGGAGGAGCCACACACAAAAATAGTGGAGCACTCTCTTGGATTCTCGCAGACGTGTAGAATTGCAAAATGCACTCACATATCTCCACAATTACACACACAAGTGCACATACGCGCACACGCATACACACAAACTTGCATTCCCCCACCCAGAGTGAAGCCATTCTGCCCCTCTAAGCTGAGTTATTTAAAGCCCCGCTCTCAACTCCATCGGAGTGATTATGTGCTACTGAATTAAACATCACAGGCTTCAGCCCCTGGCTTCCTCTGAAACACACTCAAACATGCTGGCCTCTTCCTGGTCCTCAAAACTTCCAAGTTCTGCCTTTCATATCTCCCAGCCAGTACACTAGGTAGTGGAAGTAAAGAGGTGGAGTATGAATCTTCCCTAAATCAGGATCTCCTGCTGTGCCCCCTGCTCTGCCATTCCTCTCGCATACCTTGGACACAGGCATTTGATGCAGTTCACATTAAGAAAGCCCCCTGTAAACTGACTCTTACCCTGGATTGATACTCACCCCAGGCATCATTTTAGCTTGGCACTCAGGCAGTGCTGTAATTGATGGAGAGCTAGATGCAGTAGAAGGTGAACTGTAGCAGTTAAGTTGTGCTTTGACTCTAGACACCCCAATTAGAGTGTCTGTATTCTAAACTGGGAACATTTAAACAAAGAGGTTGTCATAGATAACCCAGAGAGAAGCAGGTTCAGATAGGGGTTTGCTCTGCTACCTCGACAGGAGCTTCGGGCTGTTTGCTACCTATTTGGGAGGGTTTGACATAGGGTTTTGTTTACCTCAGTGTGTGTTTGTGAGTGTGAGTTTGCGTGTGTGCTGATGAACTGCGTGCGCATGTCTGTGCTTCTGTGTGCCGGCATGAGGCAAGGCACCAGCCAGCCACCCCCGCATTCCAAAACACACCCTTTGGCAGGGAACGATAAAGGTTCCAAACAAAAGGAAGAAGTCTTGTGACTTGTGAAGGTGAACTTATATCACCACAGAGGCAGTTGACCTTGAAATGAGCGGTGGTGTTTGGGGATGGGCGGGGGAGGGCAGTGTTTAAGAGTGCAACCTCAGTGCCAGAGGCCAGGAGGCTGCCTAATGACTGGCACCCGATGCTATCCATCACCATGCCACTGCCAGGGCAGCTGCCCCCGCATAGCCAAGTGAAGAGAGCCTTAATCACCCCTCGTACTTATTCTGCAGACTGTGAGCACATGACATGCAAGACATACATCCGGTGCACAGGTGTTCCATATTCACATGAAACCGCACAGGCAAATGCAACGATGCAAACAACAAATTCTAATATGCACTGCACATACAGACAGCATGAATATGCAGTCAGTGCACTCAATTCAGACTCACAGCTCATTGCACTCATTCTGCACGCATACTGATGTACATACACCAACTAACATACAGAAATCTGCCTCTAGACGCTCATTCAAATGCTATTTATAATCTAATGTAGGCAGACTCCGATACAAAGGCAGAGACATCCTCACCCATCCCTGCTGTATTTATGCCTTGATGCTGAATGTTTGTGACAAAACAATTGACTTCTTCTGCTTTCTTGATATTTTGTATTGAAATGGATATCCTATAGCCTGCTGGTTCAATTCTTCCACACTGAACTGCCTCAGTTTTTTTTAGTGTTTTGCTTATTTCCCTGAAAGTGGAAAGAGGGGCTTTTCCCATACCTAATTTCCTGTCTGCTCTGCACTTTCCTTCAGTATGACAGACTTTGAATCCCCCCACTTTTTCAGTGTCGGTTATTTTATCAGAGTGGAACAAGGTTTCCCTCCTTCACTCCCTGGCTCATCCTTGTTCCATGAAGCATCCCCTCTCAATTAAGATTCTTTCATGTTAATGGTGTTCTTATCGCTCCTGTGCACGAGTTGTGAAAGCGAGGCCTACTATGGTGGAGTACAATCATGGAGCAGAGCTGCCTGAATGACAATATAAGAGCTGTTACCCTCATTCTTCTTTCTCTCTTCCTCTGTCTTTCCATGTATCTCTGTCTCAAATTCTCTCTTTCCCTTGCCTTTTTTGTCTCTTAATGAGCTATGGTGGACTGTTGGAGGAGCAGCTACATGGAAGAACTCCAAGAGAGCGGCACACTTGTGGCAAGGTCACAGAGACTTAACGAGACAGCCGACACATCACTTGACCACTCACACCAGATTTTACCAACAGATGTAATTTGTGCTCGAGTCTCAGTTCGTTATATCTCTGTGCAGTTATACACGCACATTCACTATTATACATTCAGCACAAAGTAGAAGGTCATTGTATCTGTCTCCACCAACATCTAACTCCGTCTTCAGCTCCATCAGCGAATCTCTCTCCCTTTCTCTCCCTCCTTGTCTTTTGGAGTAGAGCAGGGTGTATGACTTCAGGAGGAGGTAGGCATTCACTGAGAGATCGTAGGAGCACTGGCTGCCTCTAAGTGCGTGGGTGCCAGAGAAACCTGTTGCCTGGCTACAACAGCACCTTTATCCTTTGGTTGCGATGGCGATGTCTTGCATATGCATGTGTGTGCGCGTGAGTGTTGGCACTACACCTTTTTCATGCTTGTCTCGTGCGTTGTATATTAGACTGTAATTGTCTGTGTGTGCGTGACTGTATTATTTTATATGTGCATTCATTCCGTTGTATGTTGGTGTTTTTCACTGTGTTTTTGAGAGAGATCGGTGAAAGGAGGGGCAGGAAGGAGCTCCACCACCCACACAGCAGGCCTTCCGCCCCCATGGCTGACTCCCCAAGACTCCTCTAGTAATTAGCTCAACATCTATCCATCTGTTCTAGGGAGGCGCAGTAAACATTAACACAACACAGCATCATCAAAATACTAGCTACACATGTTATATTTTATGCATACATGATAAATTCATGGATTAATACATATGAGTGATTGGCACAGATGCTGACAAGCAATGTCCGGCTCATGTAAGAATATAATAATATACAAATACACAGTTGCGTATTGGTCAACGGGCATACAAGGACAAATCCCAGTGAGCCACTGCATGGGTGGAACTGTCAAAAAACCCATTAAGTTTTTACTGCCCGTCTGTCTCTTTACTGGCCAGTTCTCCGTGCTTCCATTCAGAGTGTGCATGAAAGTGTGCTGCGTGCACATGTAATCAATCCTCCGACCTAACCTGACCCGAGCAGCCCCTTTTTAGTCTGTTTTACTTTTTCTGTCTTCCCTTATATAATCCCAGACTAATTTAATGATCTTCAGGACAGAACTCTGTGAGGTCAATACATCTGATGTAGGGATCTGTTTTCTAGTTGCCTGTCTCTAGTTGTTTACAATGAATCCAGTTCATCCATGGCGGTGTTGTCTAAAATGCCTAAAATGTTTGCACATGCAAATGCACACCACAGGTTCCTGTAACTCTGTTCTAGTCTTCCCCACCGCTGCAGAGCAGAGGCTGGAGCTCTGCCTTGAGACTTGCATGAGAAATAAGAGGAAAAAAACAACCAAAGACTACATTACACAATTAATCAATAAGTTAATGAGATCTCATTTTCTCTGAAAAAGACTATCCAGGCAAAAAGTCACCCTCAGCCTTTTCCCCCTACACTTGGAAAACCAACTCACTGATATTACACTGTGGAAAAAGAAAGCAGCCAGCAGGAAATTAAATTAAATTACCATCCTGATAGATTTATGTGACGCTTTACACTTTCATTGTGTTGTTTTCCTCTTTGAGTGGTGGTAGGCCTGAGTTGAGAGAGAACTGTTAAATATGTTCTAAAGTAAGAGGAGAGAAAGAAGTAAAACAAGACTGAAAAAAGAGTGAAAGTTCCAGACGTTATATGCCTCTGGCTCTCTTCTTGGTTTACAATAGGTAGCAAATTCCTAATAGTAAAACGCGAACATAAAGATTACTTATATTTGGATGAGCTATAAGACTACCTCATGGTCTCTTCCTTTGTGTTGATCGTGTTATACGTGTGTGTGCATATTTGTGTAGCTATGTGTGAAAAGGTAGGAAACAGCTGGGAGTGTGGGCGTTGGAGGAAGGAGATTGTGCGTATCCACGTGTATGATTGTGTTCAACTAAGCCTTATGTGTCTTGTGAGTACATGTGTGTCTGTTACACTATGCTAATTAGTTTGTCCTTGCTCAGTCTGTTTTCGTGTGCGCTTGTGTGTTTGCGCACACTTCTACATGTGCTCTATTTCTGTGCACATTCACTCCCGACTGTGCCCATAGAGCCACATACATTTATGTACGTTCATAATTGAATGAAGCTGTCTACATTCTGCGCTTTCATTCCAAGTAAAGATTGAGGGCATCTCTTGGCTATTGACACAGCTGGTGATGCCATCTGGGGGCATTGCACACCGCCTGTGCCATCTCCATCCAAACAGGGCAGCAGTCATCACCTAGTGTCCATGCCAATGACAGGGGACAAGGAAAGCAGTACGATAACACAAAGCAATGTCTAGATCCAGCTTCTGCTGCTAGTGGTGAGGGAAGGTCATCTGTCTTCCATAGATTGCATTATGTACTGCTGAACCGTGAGTGCCCAAACACATCAGAGATGGTAGTTGTTCGCATGTTGGGACGTTTTCACAGAAGTAACTGGTTCTGTGTATTTGTGTGTCCCTCCAACCACACCCCTGCCTGATGTAAAAGGAAAATCAGAGTGGGAGGCGGTGGAAGAGATTGTGGTTGGGGATGGAGGGGGGCATAGTCACAGATTAATGGTTCACAGTGAGAGGGAGCACAGACCTACAGTAGCAGCACCTTGATTTATTTGCCACTTAGTACTGATGAAGCCTCAAACTGCAGTCACGCACGTGTTGTCACAGCATTTTTCTCGATCAAGGTCTCAGTCGGTTTGTCCATTCTTGCATCTTATTTAGCTGCAATTGCATGCACACATGTAAGTGTGATTTTGTGTGATTTACTTCTGTAAAAGACAAATAAATCTCCTTCTGTTTCTTTCAACCAACAGGAACACTCCAAGGCCAAACATTCAGAAAAGATTAACAAGCATACCCAGAGACCATGTAATGAGAGCATCTCTTCCTGTGGTTGTACCCATATGTGTGTTTGCACATTTAGCTGTGTATGGGTCAGGTGTATGTGTCAGTATGGGGATATTTTACCTTGTTTGTCTTTGTTGGTTTTAGTGGCAATCAGATGTTGACAGTGAAACAGAAATGATAAAGACTGAAATAAGAACATTCCTTGTGAGAGCTGGGTAATCAAAGCTTTTTATGAATACAGAAGTGAATGGATGTTATTCACACCTGCACAACATTCCTTTAAACGCTACCTATTATTCATAAGCTGTCAATTTAGAGAATTTGCAGAGGTAACCCAGTAACAATTTGCAGGCGGAAAATTATTGAGTTTTGACTTGGTAAATACAGGCAGAGTTAATTGAGGGCATCATCTCACCATGTGGGAGGACTTGACAAAATGCCATACGTGTGTTACACAAGCACACATTGTAATTAACACACATATGCACGTACAAATACACACATTAATGAACACACGCACTAGTATACGCATCCAATCACACATTTGGAGATGCAGAGATACAGTCTCATAATGAGTGAGATTATTGCAGATTTCTGATCCCAGATTTGTTCTGCTGCCTGGCTATGTTTTGGATTGTGCATTTCCTCTTCTGTTCTTGGGCTTTGTTGTCTGTGTGAGGGATACCATGCAGGGTTTCTAATTCAGCAACATTTACTTCTCACCAACCAGCTGGCTTGTTCCACATAAAAGCCCTCTCATCTGAGACACAGTAGCTACGAGTACTGCATGTGTCACTATCACTCCATTATATCCTTAAGAAACCATGGAACAGATTATCCACTATGCACTGCAAAAAAATCCTAATCTAACCAAGCCTTGTGATTGTATGTCTAATTGATCTATTTTGAGAATAATATATTATGTAAGAACAGAAAAATGTGTAAGAATGTTCAGAAGATTATGTAAATATGGGTCTTTTTTTATCTTAACAAATTGTACACTATAAAGGTAATTATAGAAGCTGGTTGCGTTGCATGCACATCACACAGCATGTGGATGTTTGAAGCCCTCTTGTGTCCGTCAAGACTGTTATTAGCTGTGCTAACTTGTTTCAAGACTGCCCAGTAATCACACTGGATTTGTTAAGTGAAATTATTACAAATATGTGTGTTTTATCAACATTTGTTTTTTCAAAGCAGTAACAACTCATTTTAATAATCATTATTAACACTCTACCCTATCGAACCTTATCAACTATCATTATTCATTTCTGTTTTTAAGTGCAATTGCATAATCGGGTCTATTTGTTGGCAAAACACAAACTGATTTTGAAATTGTTAACATGCTGTCTGTGTGAGATTAGTCTGATGAAGACAGGGACCAGCCTATTTGCTTTGAAAGTCCAAAGACAGGTGCTGTCTCACCACTGGTGATTATCGAGGACTTGTTTAGCACTTGTTACAGTTTACTGCATGATGTGTACTATCAATCCCCAAAGTCTCAATTTTTTCCTGCACTATGCTGAATATCTGTCATTTATGAGACAGGCCCAATTCCCTCTCATGTACAGATAGATAGATAGATAGATAGATATATATATATATATATATATATATATATATATATATATATATATATATATATATATATATATATCTCTATATCTCTATATCTCTATATCTCTATATCTCTATATCTATAGAGATATAGAGATATAGAGAGATAGAGAGATAGATAGATAGATAGATAGATAGATAGATAGAGATATAGATAGATAGAGATATAGATAGATAGATAGATAGATAGAGATATAGATAGATAGAGATATAGATAGATAGAGATATAGATAGATAGAGATATATAGATAGATAGAGATATATATATATATATATATATATATATATATATATATATATATATATATATATAGAGAGAGAGATATATATATGTATATATGTGTGTGTGTGAATAAGAAGATTGAATGAGAAGCTCTTTGTAAAACTGCTGAAGTTGTGAATGTGAGATTGTGTATTATTATCTTGTTTGGTAGCTTTGGTTTTGAGAATTTTTCACTAAAATTAAGAATTAAATAAAGAGTGTAAGAAAAATTGACAAGCTGGTTTTGAGTTTATTTGACTCAATACAATGCTTGAGCTGAATTTTTTTTTTTTTACCACTTATTTCAAAAGAATACTCACTTTTTTAGAAGGACTGAATATCTCACTTCAACAAATCTTCTAACTGTCCTTGCAGATAAATTGACTTGTTTCTAGTCTTCATCTTTGCAAATCAAGCTTTTATTTCTTGCATTTGTGTAACCATCCTGCTCCCTCTGATTTCCCCACAGAACCCTGATATTGTGCTCGTCCACTATTTGAATGTTCCAGCGATCGAGGATTGTGGGAAACCATGTGGACCTATTCTGTGTTCCATCAATACAGACAAGAAAGAGTGGGCCAAGTGGACCAAGGAGGAACTGATCGGCCAGCTCAAACCCATGTGTGAGTTGAGGAATTTTGAAGCAGGGCAGCTTGTTTGACGGAAACACGCACACTTTTAAAATTTAAAATGACTTCTTTACAAACAAGGAAATAGCTTTTTAATCATGTCATGCAGAAGAGCAGCCTCATTGGGCAGCTTTTTGTGTCCATTAATCTCAAAATGAACAACAGTAGTCCATGTGTGAGAACTTGAGTAATACTGTTTTGGGCTATGCATGCATTAGCTTTTATTCATAGCCTTTAATATGAGCAGAGGCTGTAACAGCAAATTAGGCCTTAATAGTCTCTATGCACACCTGCATGTGCATGCATGGAAAGACTACTGGCACCTGTTTTTGCCTGATTATTTATGTTCCAGTCCTATTATCTTATAGCTGGTACACTAAGTGCCCTCAGCACCTCAGTCAGAGAACATCTTTGGCTAGTATTCCTGCAATTTTAAATGAGTGCTTGTGCTCTTCCTGGAGCTGTCTCTTACTTGGAGGTCAAAGTTCAGCTCTTCCCCTAGACCTCTGGCACCACTCCGGCCAGACTGAGAGAGTACATCTCCCCTCTGGTCCATGAAGGAAGTCAAAGCAGAGGAGGGCAGCAAGCTGGTTATTGATTCATTTTAGTGCGTGGGAGCAAGAATGTCTGACTCACCAGAAATCCCCCTTCACCCCTTATCTGGCTCTTTCTGTCTCTCTTCCCCCTCAGTGGATTGATCTCTGTTGTTAATCAGCTTTACTAATGCTCTGTGAGTTGCATTATGTGTTTTTATGAGTCTCTCGACCTGCTCAAAGATCGAGGCAATGTTTTGGAAAAAAAAAAAAGTCAGGGTTTGTCTGCTGATGATAATAGCCAAAAGGGGACCTTGTGGGGGCATTGAAAATTTTTCAGAGAGCTGTTAAGATACCTTTAACAACCACACTCTAATTCGGGCGTATCTGGCAGGGGCCAGCAGAGCTGTGACTGATATTCCAATGGCCAATTATTGGTGATGTGGCTAGGTAAAGAGGAAGGTGTCAGCAGCTTTACAAGCACACACACACACACACACGTGCTGGCTGCATACTGAATAGGCAGTCCAGGCCATCATCACTGGGGTCTAGGCTGTATTGTTACCCTCATCACAGCATTAGTTTTAGGTCATTTTAACATAAAGCCTTACCTCAGGACAGTCGCTGAGCAACAACAGCCTACTGTATTCATTACATCTGTGGCTTAATGTAAAAATCAAGCACCATTTGCAGTAATGCGTAAAGTCATTAACTTTGGGAGTTGTTGGGACAAAGAGAGTGAGTGTGAGATGCCTTCTAGCTGCCAGGCTACACGAGGGGCTACATAAAGAGCAAAAAAAAAAATCCCTCTCCTTCTTTCTGTCTCTGCTTTCTGTCTTTCTTCTCCTCTCCATCCTTCTCTCTTTCTCCTGGAGCACAAGACATGTCAACATGAACTCAATGATAGAGCAACATTGCCATCTAGTGGCCATGTGAGATAGCAACCTTAATCTCAACACAGGGAGCAGAAGCTAAAACTTGTGATGAAGTTGGCCTCTGTGAATCATGCTTTATTTATATCATAAATTAGCTCCCCAAATATAGTCATTTTTCTATTTTGTTGTGTTTGTTTCAAGATGTTGGGTTCAAATGTGTGTGTAGTTTTAAGACTCCCCCTTCGTATATAACAGAACGTAGCAGAACTTATATGTGCCATTTAGGTTGTATAGTGAAACTATCGGGACAAAATGCATGGGTAACCAGCTGAACAATTTTATTTTCTCACTTTATCAGGAATGTACAAAATCTAAATTTAAACTTTAGAGTTTGAGCATCAAATGCAAAGCGCAAAATTTCCACAGTACACATTTCAGTGTTTTCATGTCTGGCTTATGTTTGGAAATTGTTCTTATTTTCTTTCTTAGAAACTGATGATGGTTCCAATTTCACAAGCTGAATTTTGTCAGCACAATCTTAGTTTTAAATCAAATCGTTATTTTTTCCAGATCAATGCCAATTTTTCCAAAATAATTGCCCCCCTTTGTCTTGCTCTTCCCTTTTTGTTGTGCTTTTCACAAAATTTCACTGCACAAACCATTTGACATGTCTAATGATACAAAAAAACAACAACAAAGGAAAAATGTGGATTTCATGGATTAGTTGAGCTTATTCTGTCTCTCCACAACAAAACACACACACACACATTCTTGCTCTCAGTCACAAAACCTTTCACATGCACGAATGCTCACACACAGTAGTTCAAATATAAGCCCTGTGAAACATGGCCTTGTCTGACCTCGTCATCCTTAACACCCCGCGGTGTTTGATGAGAAAGAGAAGTAGCAAGAAGATAGGGGGGGGGGGGGGGGGCTGAGGGTGGGGGTAAGAGAGGGGCATCGCTACACAGTCACGCTACAGTTCCATAGACAAGGCAGCCAGCTTGATTCACTCTTTTGGTCTAATGCAATAAACACGCAGCACTCTGCAGCTATGCCCCAAGCCTGCTGACAGATAGCGCATGAGCAGTTTTAACAAACACTCAGACAGACAGAAGGCTTGTCTCCAGGCTAGACAGGGCCAGAGTAGAACAGACCAAGGCAAGACAGACAGCACTGGCCATCATATAAACTGTTGTACTCTGCTGTCCCATATAATGTCCAGTGGTGCAGAGACAACCGAGTGGGAGATGCCCAGCATCAACTGCTTTTGTCATTAGGCCTGTATGATGCTGCTCATGACAGGATCCAATCATCAGAATGATCATATGAATAGGTCGCCGTTTGGTGCCTGGGCTGTTGCTTCCACTGGGATTAAACCTAGTGGCAGTGCTCCTGTCATGTCTGCTTTATAATATAACCCTCAGTGAGAAGAGCAGACAGGCAGACACGGTGGTAACTGTACGTCAACAACTCAGAGCCTTCAGGGGTGACACCCGTCTAGATGAACAGGGCTGTGGCAATCTGGCATGAGGGATCAGGGCAGAGGGGAAACAAGATTGTTTGGACAAATAGGATAGGCATGGCGCTGCATGGTGGATGTAAGTTGTTGCATTACGCTCTCACTCTTGCTCTGTCACCCTCTCTGAGTTTGATCATCAGCACAGACATTCATCTGTCCTGAAGCTTCCATGTTGCTTTGCTATGGACGGAAATTCACGACACCATTTTGCCTTGTTATCTTTATTAGCATCATTTCATTAGTACTATTTTGTATATTTACATAATACAAAGTCAAGAGGTTAAAGTGGTTTAACCTCCAAACACAATTTGTGCAATAATTGTAATAACGTTAGCTGAAACTTGCCCCTCACATTTGTTATCTGCTTTTTTTCCTTTTTTCTCTCTTTTTTTTTTTAGCTCACCCACAGTAGATTAATGGCTGAATAAATCTGACTTTATTATACATCAAACTGAATCCTATTCATGTTTCTATAACCTGCCACAGTTAGTTTTCTGTGGAGCGTATGATCTTAGCTTGATCACTACAGCTCTGCTGACATCTGCTGGTGACCAGCCTGTAATCTACCAAAGGAATGTAGAGCTTTCAAGTTTGATCCTTATCACAGTCATGCAATCATGTTTCCCAGCTTTTTTCACTTCAATTTAACTAGCTCTGTCTTTAATCTCCATTACCCTCACCCTCTTACGCTGTTTTCATCTCCTTTTATCTCAAGTGCAAACAGACATGCACTAAGCAAATCCTCAGCTTTTTTCATACATGCTCTGAACCTCATTCTCTTTATGTATCTCACTTGCATATTTAACCAAAGGAGGTACTAGAGTGTAGAGAACTTGAATTAAAGCTGGCTTGATTTTGTTTGATAGTCTAAATATGCCTCACTTCTGAAATATTACCTTTTTCCCCAGTTGAGAGCCTGAGCTCTGCAGCACTCAGTGATGTCTCCTACCACCTTACAGCCACTGAAACCACTATCTGTCTCATCAGAAGTGGTGGCTGCTTGACAAGTGGAGCGATGAAAAGTATTAGGAGGTGCTAGTGAGGTGTGACTGAGGCAAGCGAGTGGAGCCTTACAGGAGAAAACCTCCCTTTTTCCCTTGGTGCAGCAGCCGATCCGGCAGCAGCAGATTGGTGATGTTCTTTCCCAGAAGCTTTTCCCGTCAGAACAGAGTCATAGGTCAGGGTAAGGGTGGCGAGTGGAAAGATTGAGCTTGCTGTCACCTTCATCAGCACTCACAGAGGAGACGCCATGGAGTAGCAGCGGGCACCGACATATAGGAGAAAAAGAAGCACAACAAAAACAAGCAGTCCAATACAAAAGGCTTGACATTATGTTGAAGTGATACGAGGGGAAAGCAACCGATCAATGCTGCACTAAGAAAGGAAACAGGGGGTTTAGGGTAAGGGGGGAAATTTAGAGCTGTTTCAGTCTAATAGGGAAGAAATGATAGAGACTGAACAAATAATCAAAGGTACTGCCATTTAGATTCTTTATTGAAACTAGTCTGTCTGAGTCGGTGGATTGTTTTATCTTTAGGGAAAACCAGAAATACTAACTGTTTTTATGTGGAAACTTTTTTTGGGAGAGGTGACCAGCATGAGGTGTTCTAGTAGGTAGACAGGGAGGGCAGTGGGTGGGGCGGGGGGTTGGCGTGGCTGGTGGTCTGTTGGGCTGGCTGACATCTCTGTCTCCTCCTCTCTCCCGGCAGTTCATGGCATCAAGTGGACTTGCAGCAATGGGAACAGCAGCTCTGGCTTCTCAGTGGAGCAGCTAGTGCAACAGATTCTGGACAGCCACCAAACTAAGCCACCTCCCCGGACTCACAACTGCCTCTGCACGGGCACCCTGGGTAAGGGCTAGTGGGTGGGAAGGAGTTTATTCTATAAAAGAGAGAACTCAAAAATTCAGCGAGAGGACATAAAGATAATGTTTAGTATGTTGTAAATCAGAGAAGGTTGTTCTTTTATGGGTTGGTGATTTAATAGTGAAATCAAATGTAGGGCCCTATTATCTTTTAAAGTTCCTAATATCTGTGTCAGGGGCATATCTGAAATAGCCTTGCGCTTTTCAAATTTTATGCTAATCTCAATAGCATATTTTCAGCTGTGTTATTTCACTGACTTTTTTAATCAGAAAAAGAATGTAGAGAGTGAAGGTTTTCTAATTTAGAGAACAAATTACTCTAAGTAACCCCCACTTCCATTGTTATTTTTAAGATAACAAGGCGTGCAGAGCGTCCCATACACTTACATCGCCTTATGCCTATGAGAGGATTTATCACATGAAGAAGATTATGTTGCACAAAATTATAAATACAAAAACAAACTAATAATCCATCTTTGCCTCAGTTCATTGAATAGTAGATTTGCCTAATTTTTAAGCACTTGGAAATCAATAGAATAAATTTGCCTGTTTTACTCCCTCACACAGCTAAATCCCAAACCTCTTTTGCTCTGTTTGCCCTTGTATAGGTGCAGGAAGCAGTGTGCACCACAAATGCAACAGTGCCAAACACCGCATTATCTCCCCAAAAGTGGACCCCCGCTCAGGGGGATACAGCAGTGCCCACTCAGAGGTACAGAACAACGATGTGTCTGAGGGGAAAACAGAGCACAGTGCCCATGGTGGAGGAAAAAGCTCTGGGGGAGGGACTGGAGGGGGTAGCACCAGGGAGAAACGCAATGGAAAAGTCCACAAGCCTGTCCTGCTACACCAGAACAGCACAGAGGTGTCATCTACAAACCAGGTTGAGGTCCCTGACACCACTCAGAACTCACCTGTCTCCATCAGCAGCGGCCTCAACAGCGATCCGGACATGGCTGATAGCCCTGTGGTGACAGGGATGAGTCATGTGGCCTCTGTCATGTCTGGCCTGTCTCAGAGTGTCTTTATGTCTGAGGTCCCTGGAGACCCTGTCTACAGCATGTCTCCTACTGGGGGTCCAAATACTCACCTCATGGGTGCAGATGCCACTTCACAGGGCCTGGTGCTGTCTGTGACCTCTGATCGTCACAAATTTGCTTTCCCCAGTGGAGGTGTAGGAGAACCTGGGACTACCACTGCAGGAGACAGTCTTTCCATGTTGTCTACAGCTGGGGTGTCTGAGGAACTGGTGCTCTCCAGCAGTCTGGACTCGGGAACCATCAAGATCCCAGAAACTAATATGAACTTTGATCCCGACTGCTTCCTGAACAACCCCAAACAAGGCCAGACCTATGGAGGCAGCGCAATGAAGACAGAGGGAAACTCCTCCTCCACCTCGTCTTCCTCTGGTGGCAGTGCTAGCACCAATGGCAGTCTACAACGCTCCCCCACCATGCCAGATAATACCTACACTTTCAACTCAGCTCTCATAAAGAACATCAAAACAGAAGATACATCATTTGAGCAGCAGCTGGCCAAGGAGAGTGGCTACCAGGTGGGGGCAGTAGTGAACTGTGGGAGTGGCGTATCTGTGTCATCTGGTGCTGGTTCAGGTCAGGGCAGCCTCAGTCTGACAGCCACAGGCTCCCTGCTTCCATCTGGAGGTGGTTTGAGTCCCAGCACTACCTTGGAGCAAATGGATTTCAGTGCCATCGATGCCAAGCAAGACTATACGTCCAGCACTACCACAGTGAGCTATGGTCAAGCCATGTCCAGTCCTCACATGCAACATCAGAATCGTTCCCCCAGCTTCTTCCTCCAGGATGCATCTCAGACCAGCCAGACTCAGCAGGGGAGGCCCAGCATGGGCCAGAAAACACATTTGATGGAGCACAACTCCCATGACTCTGGAGCTTATATGGGGTTACAAGTTGTAAAAACAGACTCACCTGGCAGTAATGGCCACCTTCATCACCACCATCAGACCCATCAGACCCATCAGACCCAGCACAGAACCAACTGCAATGGAGGCTCACCCACAGAAGGGCCTGGCCAGGCTGGCTCTCTCCAGCTGCTACAATACCAGGGGGCCTTTCCTGGGCTGGGCACTGAGCACGAGGAGGTGGTTGGTCTAGAGCAACCTGGGAATGTGAATTCAGGTCAGACTGGAGCCACCGAGAATGGAGCTGAAAATCTGCTCAAAGCTGGTGATCACATCCAGGGATGTGGGGCAGGAAATGGAGAGAGAGGAGGAACAGAACGTTACCTGCAGCAGGCTTCAGATGGCGGCGATGGAGGGACAGGAGGTGCGGGTGAAGGGGTAGCAATTCATAATGGAAACAACGCCAGTGATAGCAACAACCACCCCCAACAGCAACAGCAGCTGCAGCCTCTTCTCCAAGGCACGGGCATGGTGCAGGGACTCTACAATGCTGTAGGAACCCACCAGGGTCTGGGTGGAGCAGCCAGTAACGGAGGAGCTGGAGGGACAGGCATGGAGATAAGTCTGGATCACTTTGACATCTCTTTTGGAAACCAGTTTTCTGACCTGATTAATGACTTCATCTCTGTGGATGGTAGTGGAACAGCCATGTCAGCTGGAGGGACCTTATATGCTCACCAGCTTGTCACATCTCACAACTCAGATAACCAGACCACAGCTGGTGGGCCCCCACAGCAGGGCCAGGAAGATGGAGGAGCCAGGGGCTCTGGTTACAGCCCCTCAGAGCTCTGCCTCCAACCCTGCTGCAGCCCCCAGTCTTTAAGTGGAGGGGCCAGTGCAGGAGGAGGCACAGGAGAGACCGGCTCATTGTCCTACATGAATGTAGCAGAGGTGGTTTCTGCAGCTGTAGCCCAGGGTGCTCTGGGGATGCTTCAGGCTACAGGCCGTCTTTTCATGGTCACTGACTACTCGCCTGAGTGGTCCTACCCTGAGGTGAGTTTTTTTCTTTTTGGTCATTTATATACCAGCCTAATTGTTGAAAGAGATTAGAAGGACTCACAATAGTCATATTTGTAATAGTCACTTCTGCACAAGAACACTCTAACATTTTTTAGAGTAGCCCACTCATCTAAAGTGCTGTCTGAGGTGTTGTTTTTTTATACAAAAAATTTAGAAAATTAAAAAATACAATGTTAGGTATGTAAATTAATAATTGACTGATGTGTTATTGCTCCAACATATTCAAAAAAACAACAGCAAAACATACTCTGACCTTTTCTGTGACCCATAATAAAAAACAGTATTATATAGTACAAGCTAAGCTCTGTGTGTCTGAAACTAAATGGAATTTTCTATGCAGAATTAATAAAGGAGTTAATATAACTAAAGAATGACAACCAGTTTCATCATATTAAATTTATGTAATACTTTGTTTTATTTATACATTTTATAAATAAATTGCACATAACAGCTTTCACGTGCATCTTTAATGTATCCCCTATTTCTATCCCAATAGTAGATTTTACCACAAGAAAATGAAAATGAAATATGAAAATCAGAAAATGTACATTAAAGTTTTTCTGATCCGCAAACAAGGAATGATAGATATCTCTATAAATACATAGATTTATTGCTGTTTCAGACATGACTGGAAATGGCTAAATTTAAATAATTACTCGATACAGATGTGGTCAAAAGTTTAGATACATTAATTATGAGCATGAAGGCCATGGTAATTTTAAGCTTTTAATTATTTCTTTGAACAGTTTTACAGGGTGGAATGACTGTACAGCATACATCCTTAATTACTTTAAAAAACAAGAATTGGTTGAATTGGTGCAGTTTTAAAACACAAAGTGTCAAAAATATGCATATAGCTTCAAAGGTATACATACATACCCACTAATATTTAATTAAATGTCCCTTAGTTAGTAGTACTTACACCAGATGCTTTTGGTTGCCATGAAAAAGCATAATTCTGGCTGGATATTTAACCACTTTTCTTGGAGGAATTTGTAGAGTTCATTTGAATTAGTTGGTTTCCTTGCACAGACCCAGGTTTTAAGCATACTTAATGGCCTATTTCTAAACAACTGCAGATTTCAGTTTAAACAATTGTACTTATGCACAAGTTAGAATTTGTTGGGATGTTCAGGAATAACCTAGGAACCAACAAGGCTCATGTGTCAGTGTGACTGTCCACAGTGAAGCAAGTTTATCATGACTGTGGATTTAGAGGGTGCAATCACAATGCATCCTACAGCGACAAGAGGTGTGGTAGAGGAGTAGAACTGAGGCTTTCATACATAAGAACGCTATACAGAATGTTAAGTATGGTGTAAGGAGTCTGGGGCTGTTTTGCTATGGTACGTTAAAATAATCAAGAAGGAAGACAACTTCCAAATTCTTCAACTTCACCTCAACTGAACAGCTACATGATTGAAACAGGACAATGATCCCAAACACACATCAGAACTGGTTTTGGAATGAATAAAGCAAGCTAAGTCTGTGCTTTTAGGGAAATCAGCCAATTTAACCTCCTAGGACCTGGCGTCCACATATGTGGACATCACATTTTGGGACGTCTAGACCAAAATACTTAATTTTTCTCTACAAGGGCCTGATATCCACTTACGAGGACATTATACTGCCACTGTTCTATCAAAATTTGGAACAAATGTCCTCATATGTGGATCTCATTTTTCTCAAAAACAAAAATTAGCTAAAAAAAAAAAAAAAAAATCAGGTAATTCTTCGTTTTTATATTCTTTAGGTCCCAATCAACCCAAATAGCAAAGAAAAAATAAAAATGCATGCCATGAAAGAGTTCGGGTCTTAGGAGGTTAAATGAACTCTACCAGTTCTGCCAGGAAAAGTGGTCAAATATGCAGCCATAGTCTTGCCAGAAGCTTTTTGACGACTACCAAAAGTGTCTGGTCGGGGTGCAACTTGCCAAGAGACATTTCACCAAATACTAGTGTAGTTTTATGTATATATTTAAACCTGCATGTATACCACTGACCCTGTGTCGATTGGAGAAAATCCAAAATAAAGTCAAACCTATGCACACAATTCTTGATTTTATTTTCAACTTACCGTGATGCCCGTGATGAGCGTATGTAAACTTTGACCACAACTGTGTTTTTCTGTTATAAAACTGACATAATTAGAATTAAGACATTATGTCAGCTTTTTGTTTGTTTGTTTGTTTTTTACTAAAGAAGGAAATATCAAGGTTTATAGAGCCACATCACATCTCTAAAACCAAGGGAAGTGAATGAAGAAAGGATTGGATGATTGAAAAAGTAATGTTATAACTGATGATAATCGATTGATTAAATATGTTTTAATATGTTTTTTTTATTGAGTAGGCAATATGGTAATAGGAAAGCGCTTTCCATTATCACCTAGTAATTACAGTCACGCAAGACAGAGTGGTATGATTAGCATTAGTGTTGAGGACTAAGCATTTGTACTGCTTAAATTCCAAATATATATCAGAAAGTACTGAAAACTAGTAAGTAAAAGTAAGTTTATACCCATAATCGCATAATCGCATGATTATGGGTATACACATACCAATACCCACTTAATTTCATGCAGCTTTCATGAAATTAGCCTCTAACATTGTCTTCTAAAATAGTAAGTTAAAAAAAAATTAAATATAGATTAAACAAAAATAGCTGCATCCATCCTCATGAATTGACCAAAGATATGCACACTAATATTTACTTTTCTTATTTGCACAAATCATGAGGTCATGATTATCCAATGACTCTGTGCTGTTAATCTTTAGTTATTTCTGTCAGCAGCAATGGTCTACTTCAGCCTCTGGAGGGCAGCAACATACTTAAACTCAGTGTGGGGTTTTTAATATGTATTTTTAAGAAAATTGGTGTGGGAGGGCGAAATGACAGCTTTCCACATGGTGGCAGCAGAGATTAGTGTTAGGATTGTGTTTGCTTTACCTTGGTGTCATTCTCATCTTTCCACTCTAGGTGGCAGAATAACAATATATATGATATTCAGTAATCAGGAATGCCGACTTTGAATGTGTTATGAGTTTATCCATTTGTCTTGTTTTTTCAGGGTGGAGTTAAGGTGCTGATCACTGGGCCATGGCAAGAGGCCACCTCAAATTACAGCTGTTTGTTTGACCAGATCTCAGTTCCAGCTTCTCTTATCCAGCCAGGGGTGCTGCGTTGTTACTGCCCAGGTAAGACAGGAGAAAGCTTACATATATACATATAATATATATAATATTTCTTTGGTGAAGGGGCAGTATCATCATATGATTCATGAGCCAAAAACAAACAAAACAAATGGTCTGTGTTTTTTTTTACTTTTTGGTTAATTTATGAATAAAATATCACTTTTTCATTTTACTGAGATTCATTTTACAATTTTGTAGTGAACTCAACAATGCTAAGTGAGCCACTGTTTACCTCTGCTGTTTTCTCTTTCATTTTGATATTTACTGTATGACAACAGTTGCATTGTAAGATGATCCCTAAGTGTTATTTTCGTTTACACTGAGAGAAGAAACCCATGGAAAGTTGAACTCATAAGCAAATCTGTCACATAACCGTGACACCTGTGTGTATTTTATATGCCCGGATGTCTCATTCCTTTCACCCTCTCCAGCTCATGATACAGGTCTGGTGACGCTACAGGTGGCTGTCAGTAACCAGATCATCTCTAATTCAGTGGTGTTTGAGTATAAGGCCCGCGCACTTCCTTCACTGCCATCATCTCAGCACGACTGGCTTTCTTTGGATGGTACGTTTCCTCTTGTATTGTCCTTGGCTCGTTTATGATGACTGCATCTGTTGCTTTTCACATTTTGCTTTCTGTTTTCTTCACTCTATCATTTTGTTACATAATCCCTCCCCATTTTTACTTATTCTATTTGAGCACCGTCCACTATGACTTTAAGAATTTTGTCAGTTTTGATTAATGGTTCATCAAGCAGCTCAAATAATTTCTTTTTCTTGGCTTTTAACAATTTCTTTACTACCTACACATTTATTTTCTTTAACTCACTGGAGCCAAACAACTGTGCAGGAAATTCATTGTGATTTCACACAAATTGAATCCAGATACTCATAACTGTTATATACGGTATTTTCACAGAGCTATTGGCATTTTAAGTGACATATTTTTGGTTGTTCTTAAACGTTTTATTTTCACATGTATCATGCTGGATCAATATTCCCCTTGGAATCAAATCAGGGTGTGATTAACAGTGTTTTTAGAGCTTGTTCTTGAGAATAACATGCAGGTTATTTGATCTTTGAAGGTAAATGTCACCAAAAATCTCCGTATTGGCTGCTTTTAATCATTATTTCAGCTATTGCATAATCTTTAGAATCTTACTGTTCCTGGTTTTGAAAACGTAACTTTACTGGCAATAAAGTTGTATGGTAATTTGATATTTTAGTAGCTCAGCTACAGTTCCTGAGTGATTAGGGATTATTTTATTGTTTGTTTGTTTGCCTTTGCTATACAAATTTAACTAAGATGAATTATAAGTCTCTACTGTTGTAATTGGCATAATGTTTATATATTCATTGATATATAAAGTTTTTTTTAATAGCCTTTTTGATTGTGCTTTCATACTGCTCAGTACCATTTTGATTTTACTGTGTCTGTCATGCTAAGAAAACTGGAGTTCAACATTTCCACTTTGACTTCGTAGTCTGCCTATCTGATATGCAAATTAAACACCACAACAGATGTGTCAGGGCACATTTTATTTTAAGGTCAGCTGGGTGACAAAATACTGTCTACATTGTCTCATCTTGTCTATATTAAATTTGGCCACTAATGAGGCTATTTGTTTAAACCTTAACAGCAATGTACTTAAAGTCCAGATGCCTTCTTTTCAAGCTCCTTAGACTACATGACCTGGATGACTGATAACCTACACAGACTTAAAAACAATGTGAATTCAGTAATAAATTTGGGTTTGTTTTTATAAGCGTTTGCAAAAGATGGTCAATTGTGAATGCTATGTGTGAGCTCCTTGCAGCAAACAGGACTTTTGAGCACCGTGTAACTAAAACTGCTGCAGGGATGACAAATTTTCATTCTGTTTAAAGTCCAGTCCAGTCTGTGAGTCAGAAGACCTGCTGTACAGTAAGAGTATTTACCAGATTGTAATGAGTATGTGAGTCATTTATGTTTGTTTGTGCATGTGTCTGCTGGGAGACGTATTGCTGCAGTGGTTGAGCATTGACAGGATAAAGTAGGGCATGGTGAAGCACAGGCTCA
Source organism: Rhamphochromis sp. 'chilingali' (assembly GCF_963969265.1). Taxonomy (NCBI): domain Eukaryota; kingdom Metazoa; phylum Chordata; class Actinopteri; order Cichliformes; family Cichlidae; genus Rhamphochromis; species Rhamphochromis sp. 'chilingali'. Next base: position 20,960,011 of record NC_137939.1, on the reverse strand, counting down.
CAGGACAGCTGCAATGCAGACGGCCCTTGAGGGAGTGGGAGTGAGCTGGCAGCTCCCATAGATGGCAGAACCAGTGAATCCCTCCGCCATTCATACCCTACTGCCTCACTGGCCCATTCACAGAACCAGTTAAGGAGGAGCTGACTGTCTCAGAGAAAACACAGCCCACCCTATTACCTTACTTAAATTAACCCCTTTCTTGTCTTTATTTAGTGGTTGTCTGTAGTCGATTTTTAAAGAGGACAAAGAAATGAGCACTGGGTGCACTGGAATTTTCAGTTTTTGGTTGGATGTCATCTTTTTAGCTTCCTTGCATGATCGATCATTCCTTTTAGAAATTAGTAGAGCGATTAAGCTCATGCAGAACAAAGCATTTGTGTCATGCAGCATGTACAGTACACCTTAGTGGTCGTTGTTCCATGTGTCCAAATCATATATGACCGTTTCTGTGCGTATCTCACTGTGGCAGGGAGCGGGGACAGAAAAGGAAAGGATTGTTTGTGCCATTCGCTGTTGGTTACTCCAAGAAAATGTTGTGCTATGAATTAGTGTTCAAGACTGAGTCGATGCTTTTGGCGAAAGCCTGTGTGACAAAGAGCTGCGGGGTCTGTGTGGACAGCGACTTTGACGCAAAGTGCACTTTAACATCCACGAGGGTTAACGTGAAGATTTTTAAGAAATGTTTTACATTTGTCTAACATCGTTCTCCTCTACAATCACATTAAAAAAATCCATCACACTTTTAGCAACTTATTTCAGAAGTAGGGCAGCGTTTAATTATGTGCGCTCATCACTTGTCCGGTGTCGTGAAGCGCAACAGAGTAAACAAGAAGCGCTGCGCATATACGCGAAACAGTAATAACTAGACACGCTTTATTACCCACTTTCCAAACGTTAATGTGGTAAGATTTATTTTTCATTGTGCAGCTTGGGGGTGAGTCGCCTGATTAACTAGAACTGCTATAGGCTGCTGCCATTAGCATACGTGCCATACGTGCAGCATTTTGTCTGAATACGCAGCGGTGTGCTGTACAGCGTTCTGAGTTTGTTCTCCCGTGGAAGACTAACTGTGCTATGATGTGCTAATGGCACAGCTGCCTGCCTGCCTGCCTTGATTTGTCATAATGCAGAGTGGGGGAAGGGGCGCGCTTTTCTCTGCAGCACTGCAGGTACGGAGCCATGGGCAGGACAGAAAAGCTGTCGGAGATGCAGAACTCTCGTCGTCGCCCCACTAAAGTCCCTGAGCTCAGACCCCACGAACCGAGCCGGAAGAGGTTCGCTAGGCACAGACAAAATTACAGCCCCGCATAGCAGCACCTAGTGACTGTTAGTGTTTAAGGGAGCGTATTGACAGTACTGACTCTGAGCCCGACTACACCGGCAAGACAAACGGCAGATCGTGTACACACAATGCAGGAACGGAGAAGTGGGCGTGTTTGGGTAAACATGGTAAACTGTAGTTTGAGACGGCAGTTAGGGTTGGGAGAAGGCGAAACCCGACCGGATTTGGAGTATTGCGCGGACTAGTCTATATCTGCTTAAATCTCATTATTATTATTATTATTATTATTATTATTTTAATTATTGTTATTATTATTGGGAAATATAATAATAACAGTAATAATAATAATAATAAGAGGAGCAAGATTTTATGCGCAGGATCGCGGCGCGCGCAAGAGGCGACAAGCGGGAATTAGGGCGTCTGTTTACCGGCGGCACGTGCGTACAACGTTTCCTCGCTGTGGTATTTGTCATTTTACTGCAGGCTGGGATAGCAAAGGCTACTAGAAACACTAGGAAAGTGTGCATGTGTTTGAGGTGAAACAAGTGTAGAGGAGGAGGAGGGGGCTATTAGAGGAAGAAGAGTAGTGAGTGGTCTCTCTCTCTCTCCCCCCTTTCTCTCCCCACGTCGCTCTCTTCCCTCACTTTGTTCTATTGTTGACGAGTGCACTGTTGAGATTGAGATTCAGTCTACACCAAGGATTTGTGAATATTTTTTTTATTATTTTTTTTTATTCCTCCGTGTTACACCATGCAGTAGCCTGACTGCCAGACTGTCGGGGCAAAACTGCAGTTTGAGTGAAATGCAGCTTTGGTTGGACTTCTTTGGGTCAGGATGCCAGTGAATGATACCTGCATTTCCTAAAAAGACAAAGGGGCTGTATTTTTTGGCTTTGAGGTGGACTTTACCAATGGAAAATAAAATAGAAGGTTAGAAGTGTTAAGCTCAACCTTTGGCTGTAGTGCTGTGCTGTGTTGTGGTTGTGATGTGTTTGGGCTGCTTTTTTATATTCTGTACGTTTCTTGTGTTTGCCCGAAGAAGTTCCACGTTTCTTTGAACACCCCGCATGCAGAGTTATTGAATGTCACTGTGGTCATCGGTGTGTGTGCTGTAACAGAGTTTTACAGAAACTGCCTCTTTTGGCCACATGCTTCCAGGTGTTTCATGCAATTGTGCCTCATTGCAGGGCACTGGAGAGTTGACGCTAATAGTAGCCAACTCCTGACTCACGACTTGTGCTTGGACGTGTTAGACAACTCCAGACACCTTCAGAGACAGTAACAGCATTTGCTTTTGCTCACATTTTGAGGAACAAGGGAAGTTAAGTAGTAGCAGCGACTGTTTTCCAAGCCCTGATGCTTTAAGCATACATGGGCTTTCAGTTTGCACTCTTTCCTGTCAGTTTTAGTCAGTTATGTCTGAACTGTGGGATCATTGTGTTTTAAACTGGTACAAGCACTGTTTCGTGAGTTAGGCTGTTAAACACGGTGTAGTTGCTTTAGTCTAGCGCATTAATGGGGTTGTTGCATGTGTGAGTTCTGCTGAGGTTACCGGGGCCAGTGTGTAGCTGGTGAAAATCATTATTCTGATGTTTCACAATTTGAATTGCATTCAAAGACAATATCAACGCCATGGACACATGAACATACCTTACTACAGCAGCCTAGTCTATCATTCAGCACCACAGTTTAGGTGGACAGCGACTTCATTTAGTCTTCCAACTTTGCTGTAGCTTAGAGCTCTCCAGACTATTTAAACTGAGAGAATTCCAGGCATGGGGTACATTTATCGACCTGTTGCTCCTCTGTGAAGTTCCTGTTTTCAATGCATAGCACAGTGTGCAGTGCCCAAACTTTATCCAATTTTAAAAAGCAGTGACAGATACAAGAAAAAAGTTGCAAAGTCTTAGGATGAGTCACCAAAGTGCTTTTTCATGTTTTACACAAGACCTTGTGCATATGCATATAGTGTTAATATATTCCAGAAATTTTATTTCCCACTACAATTTTTTTCTTCATAACAAAACAATGTTATGTTGTTTACAGTTTTAGAAAACTCATATTCACTGTTGCTTTAACACAAACATTGATTTTCTTGAATAAATGTGTTCTGAAAATCATGCTGAATAACTGCTTTTTTTTAGTAGGGAAACTAATGCATTTTTGAGGGCACTCTAGTTTTTGGTGGTTTCTGGTTGGCAGCAGTAAGGACAGACTGAATCTTAGTATAAATGCACTAATCCATGTGTTAAGTATACCAGTGTTAGTGGGGAAGCTGAAGCTATGAGGCTGTAGCAGGAGTGGTAATTTAATTATTAGTTACTTTGTCAGGAGTTTGGTTCCTTTTATCATCAGTCTGTCTTATTATTATAAAGTGTGGAACTATGAGTAAATATAAACAGTGATATTAAAGTAGCAAATGTTGTTTAATTCCTAATATTTTGCCCTGTAAACAGCAAAATTGCAGCAATTTTAATGCTAAACATTTTACTGCAGCCCTTGTACAGCAGGTGTACCTGTAGTATTAACGAAAAGAAGAATAGCATTAGCAGTTCTAGTAACAGGAGTGGTGTGGGAATGCTTACACCTGGAGGTGAGAGATCAGCAAGGACAAGCCATTTTAAACATATAAGAATGTTTAACTAGAAACAGTCATTTTACCAGAGAACATAATTCCCGGATGTTCATGTGCTTCAGTTCAAGTTGCACAAATAACTGGGAATGACCTCAATTAAGACACTTTCACTGTCATTGACTGTTATTGACTTTTCTATAACAATATAATTGCTAGAATGCTTTTTCTTAAAGCACTGACACTAAATTTAGTTAGTCTATGCCTGAGATATAGTGGGGAGATGATAAAACAGTAACGCCTATCTAGTCTGATGCAATCCAGAATAACAGTTATGCAATGAGGTCTACCTCTGTGAAGCTTTCCATGTGTAGTTTCTTGTGATTGCCATCGTGTTCAGTAAAGTCTAGTTGTATTTTGAATCTGTACATTGTATTTTCCTGTAGGCTGCTTTATGTTATTAATGGATGAAACATTAGCAGTGATCTGTTAATTATTTATTTGTGTTTTTATCTAGTTGTGTTTTAAATTCCACGTTAAAATTGATTGGTTTGGCTCTCTGTCAGCTTTATTTATAAATCATTAAGGATCACATGAATTTAAGTCTGCTCACTCTGCTGTCTGTCAACAGTTGTAACAGCTGACAGAAGACTTAACTATGACTTCAACTACAGTGTTGGATAAGGATTCAGGGAAAGTGCAGAACAGGCTGAGAGTCTCTGTTGAGTGCATTCAGCCAAACTCTGTTGTCTTACTATTAATGGAAAGCTTTGGAGAAGTCTTGTCCCTTGGGCTTTGGTGTTTCATAGCAGATTGATTTATCTTTGAAATTATTTCCCCCACTCATCTCTCATTTGCGTTTCTGCCTGCAGCGGATGTGTCAAACAGTATGTAGTTGTTTATGCAAATAGGAACCTAATGAAATGTACTTGTTAGTGTATCAACTGAACATGTTGAAAAAAAAAATCAAACTATCCTGCTTTCCGAGACATAAAACCAATACTCTATCACTCTATTAGTGGGATAGCAGGTGACAGTAAATTTCAAGGGGTGTGCACTCTTGGCATTTTACCTCCATTGTGGCACAAAGTATCTATTCTTTGTCCAGACTGTACTCGTATTGACCTGTCTATATATCTGGATGAATGCCAGAATCCTGAGAGCTGTGTTGAAGCACTGTGACCTGAAAAATTAGTTTTTGTTTTAAGACACAGAATTGCCAGGGGATAATAATTGAAAATAATGCCATTGTTGTCAGCTGTTACTACTTGTAGTTTTTTATGTACTAAAGTACATAAAAAAGTAGAGTTTTATGTACTTTTATGTACAGGTATGCCAGTGATGTAGACTTCTGGTTACCTTCACTTTGGTATTTAGTCTTGAAATTAAAAGTGTGACATTAGAGCTTATCGGCTTGTCTGTGAAGAAATTCAACAGTTTTCTGCAACTGATGTATCCAAGAGGAACATTTGTTTACTTAAAGGAAATTCAAAAGTATATCTTACCCATCTGAGAGGTTTCAGTCAGTTGATTCAGCTTTTCATAGCAGTAAACACTTACATATTAAGAACATTTAAACGTTAGATCACTCTGAAAGCTCATTTGTTGTTTTTGTACATTAGCCTTGTGACTGATTCATGAATTGGCCAGGGTATGCTCTGTCTCTCACTCTGCCCCATGGCCTTTTACAGGCTGAGGATTATAGCAGATGGATGGATTCTCAAATCCTAGTGCTAAAGTAACATAATCTTAAAAGCAAGCTTGTTTCTGTTGCTTTAAGTCTTATGCTTTGCACATTTAAACTGTATGTTATCACTCTTCTAACAGCAGTTTAAAGCAAGGCAAAAATATAGAACAAATCCGAAACCGGTCAATACACTAAGTCAAAGTAAAGTCTGTCTTTGATCAATGCATACCCATGTGTTCCAGCTGTGAGGGCTGTTGCCAGATGGCCTGGCTCCCTTGCTTTGCATGGGCACAAATACTAGCTCCTGTCAATCAGTTCACACAGAGACCTTGGGGGAGGCTAGCCTCTGGTCTTTCCACTGGGTTACATGTGAGAATCTGACTGGCTGCAGAGGGATAATGAGGTCCAGCATTTAAACTGAGCGGCATGAACAGAACCCTGAGTTAAAAAGTGAAAATTAAAGGTCTCCTCCTGCAGTTTGTCCAAAGCTCACTAAATGAATAACCCTGTAAACCCTGTAGTATTATCTCAATAGGCACATTTTTCTTGAACTGTGTATTTTCGGTTCCAAGGGTGAAATAAAGGTTGTTTTAGTGTGAGCACAAACATTACGGTGCCTCCAAGACACTAAAGCTCTATTAATAGTCTTGCCCTCACCCTCGATATCTCTGACAAGCTGCTTTTCACTTGTCACCCTTCCCTGCCCTCTCATCTCCCTTCACCCTTGTCCTGTCCTTACTGTAATCTCCCCCAGCTGTTTTATTCCTCCCTCAAGCCTGTTCTCACTTTCGTTGTGCTCCAGTGTGCCTCCATAAGCAGCCCTGTCCTTCCTTCCCACATGCCCGTGTATATCAAACTATCTCTTGAGGAGCTCTGCCATGTCCTAAAGATGAAATATATTGAATTAGGCAGGACTTTGATGTTGTGTGGATTCAAACCCAGTGCAGATTTTACAGGTCTGCTGCTCTTTGCTTGTCTCCAAAGATGTGTCCTTTGAGAGAAGCTAATGCAAAGTCACAGTAGAGCCACATTGACACACAACTTTCATAACACACAAAGGGACACTGTAGACTCTGCAAAGATCAATTTTAACATGGAGAAAGTATACTACACTACTCTTGCAGTGCCTTTTATGAATAAAAGATACTTGAAACTGTCCTTGTGGAACAAGACAGCCACAGTCAAAGTCTGAAGTCTAGAAATGTATTGAGTGAGTACCGGTCCCAAAGTTGACCTGCTGTTCACCATTCTCATTGCTTAACAAGTAAGGAAACGATCACATCTAAAGACATTTAGTGTCTTTAGATTTTCCCATCCTCTTCAGGCATTCATCCCAAAGGTGATAGGTTTTCCTCTTAGTTCTAACAGGAGACAAGTCAGATCATCACTTGGCAGCAAATTCACTATAATTTCGAAAAGCACTCTGTTGTGTTATGTAACGGACTGTAAAGGGAGAAAAAAGAAAAGGTTCACTCTAACTGTGTTAGCTAGAGTCATTAAAATAACTCTTATTGAATAACACTTAATATGGCACAGGATAACCAACACCAGAAATGAGTTTAGATGCATAGAAGTGTGAAACAGAGCATAAAAATGTATTCAGAAAAGTGAAGAGGTCTCTGTAGTTTTGTCATTTTTATCTCCAGTTTGGAAAGGAGAGGTTAGCCAGGGTCCAATTCCAGCAGGGGATTACAGTACCAATTTCTAATACGTCAAAAGAGAGAAAATCTGATTCACTCACAGAAACTTAACCTGGAGTTCTTGTCTTTATAGCTTTAAGTTTACACTTCAATAGACTAAACACCATTCATTCAAGTTCTCTAATTAAAAAGGTTGTCTGCCTGGTTTTTGTACCCAGTTATATTATAAAATAGCACGTCACAGTCTGCCCTAAATATGTGAGAGTGACCACGTCTGCTGCCACACACCGTCACAAGGGAGTAAACCAGCGAGAGGGAGGCCGTTAACAACGTCACCGTGTTGTTAAACTGCTGTTTGGCTGCTCACCTTCCCTGTCTCCTCCTTCTCCCCTCCCACTCGTGTCTACCCCCATCCTCCCTCTGCAGTGGACGTGCATCGCATTTGGAGCAGCAGGCAGCAGGTGGAGATGACATCATCTGCACTGCAGCACACTGCAGCACTGGGTCTGAACAAAGACATGTCAGCCCACTGCTAACTAACCCCCTCCCTCTCCATCTATCCATGTCTCTCCTAACATGTCAGACAGTAGCAAAAGGCAGAGCAGCCCCCTTACCAAGGAAGGTTATGGTGCTGTGACTTATCTCAACCTCTGACTCCCCCTTCTGACACAGCCACTCCAGAGTCCTGAACAGGCTTGTAACTATTAACCTTACTAGGCTCAACAAGCCCCCATGTGAATAGGTTGACATGGATCTCCAGTTTACATAGAGAATAGGTAAGCATAGACCCTAAAAATAAGCTCTGTTAAAACTCCTGTTTGATATGACTGTTCTGGTCACTGTTCACTTAGGTAGTCTGCAGCACACAGAGGAAAAAACGAAGACCTTATTGTTGTCCTTTCAGTTCATTATTCTCAGTGCAGTATAATGTTACTGCGAGCAGCCATTTACCATCTAGTGACATTCGTTTCTGTTCAGCGATAGGAGTTACTTGACCTCTTTTACAGTGGCTTATAGGAGGTCCCACTGTGACATTAGCTTTCAGTGGAGCCTTGAGCCATGACTGCCAAGATACCGTAAAACTCAAATGTCATCAGGTCGTGCTGTGAAGGCTTCCCACTTAGAGTCATTAGGTCCTTACCTACGGCATCAACACTGAGAGTAGGCCAAGTACACAAGAAAAAGAGGCAAACAATTTTTTCATTGTTCGCCTCTCTCCCCATTTTTTTTGCCGGTGTTCTGAGTCCTTATCCTCCCCTTCATCAATAAGCCAATAGCACACAGGCAGACCATATACACACAGCCATGTTCCTGTCGCCTAGTTACCAGTCGGCAGCAGGTTGCCACAGAAACGGCCTCATAGTGGCTAAATGGGGAATGCTAATGCAGTCTTCTATACTCCCTGCTGCAGTGGGCTCTCTGTGCACATCCCAATCCACTGTCTGTACCCAACATGCTATGTTAGTGTGTGTGTGTGCGCGTGTGCATGTATGTGTGTACAAGCACTTGCTGTTAGTTGGCATGTGAGTTAGTGAGTTTTAGCAACGAGTGCGTCTTTTAATCTTGAAGTAACATATGGCACCAGGTTCCAATTCCAGTGGGTTGGCTTTTTATTAATAACTACTGAGATGCATTTTTTTGCAGTGATCAAAACCAACCTGACAATATTACAGTCAACTTAACTTTCCAATTACGCTCTGTTTTATCTTTTGGGTTTGCTTCAGTTTAAATAGTCCTTATAAGTCATTCGCTCTGTCCTTTCCTGTCTTAGCTCTTGAATTATACAGTGTGTTTCTGACATAGAAAGTATCTTGTTGCAAGCCTGAAAATATGCACAGGACAACCACGCCATAACAACCAGCCTGTATCAGAAACAGTCTCTAAAAAAGCCTGTAAACATTCTCAAGTCTAAAGCACCTCTGTCCATTCAGATTTATGGGATATTTGTCTTTTAAAGGACTCTGTGCATGGGTGCAAGTTGTGATTGATTCTATACTGTCATTTTCTTAGTTCTCCTGCCATACAAGCTGATGGTAGAGGGGAAGGCTGGGACTTCAGGGCCATAATGGGCTATACTTAATCAGCTGTTGAATGCCAGCTGTACACCCCTTGTCTGAATCCCTCTGAGGAAGAGTGGTTCAAATTTAAAATGGCCCTGCTCTCTGGCCAATCTTTCAACCTGTTTTAGTTTGCTGGAGTGGTGTTTGAGTGATGTGAGAAAGATGGCAGCGGGAGTTTAGTGATGGAAGCCATTAAGGAGTGATTGATAGGCTTTACAGATTATTTTAGTAAAGCCAATTGTTTTGATGAAGTGAATGATGGATGCACTTGTTTTCACTTACATTCCGGAGTGATAAATAATGATCCTAAGGTCTTGCATTATAGCTGAAAGTAATTACCTTTCCCTCAGCTTTACAGCACCTCAAAAGTAGGCATTAGTGCATTCGTTTTTAAATGGTTGATTGTATGCCTGACGATGATTAGCCCCAAGTCACTGCGACAGTTCTAGTGCTCCTCAGAGTAACATACTGGTGCAGCTGTGGTGCATACTGTGCGATCGTTTGTCTTATCAGGATACAGGGTTGTTTGTGCTTGTACGAGCAAACACAAGACATCTTTTTCTTTTTCTCACACCAGATCCTCATTGTATGCCAATGTGTTTTTCTGTGTCTTTCTCTTTGCCCAGATAACCAGTTCAGAATGTCTATCCTGGAGCGCTTGGAGCAGATGGAGAGGAGGATGGCAGAGATGGCCAGCCACCAGCAAACGAGCGGTGCAGGGAGTGGTGGAGCTGGGGGAGGAACCGGGGGAGGAGGGGGAGGGGGAGGAGGAGGTGGTGGTGGAGGAGGTGGTGGAGGAGCTGGCGGTGGAGGCAACAATAACCAGTCACAGGTAAAGAGCCACATCATACCCCTTGTGTTGTGCTGAATGACAGTCACTGTGCTTGTCACCATGGACAGCAACCGTACAAACAGTATATGCAGCAACCAATAACGATCTGCTGTTTTGTGTCTTTGAGTGTGTATCTGGCCAAACGCAAGCCAGCAGCTCCTTTGAGAGCCGTGTTGTGGTGGTCTGCGAGAAGATGATGAGCAGAGCTTGCTGGGCCAAGTCCAAGCATTTAATCCACTCCAAGACCTTCAGAGGCATGACACTTCTTCATCTGGCTGCAGGCCAGGGCTACGCCACCCTCATCCAGACACTCATCAAGTGGCGGTAAGAACATAATTCTCTAGTACTGGGCAATGGCGCTTTGTTCTGTAATTGATGTGCACATTAAAACAGAAGTGAGATGCTAATTGTTTCCTTTTTTACCAACCAGTACAAAGCATGCTGATAGTATTGATTTGGAGTTAGAAGTGGACCCTCTCAATGTGGATCACTTCTCGTGCACACCTCTGGTAAGGGAACTGAATTTAACATAAGACAATGCAAACAAAAATGAAGATAACCCTGGCTTGTGGTACAGATTAGCTCATTTTTGCTTTTTCTGCTTTTTTGTGTCCATCTGTATTTTATCTAGATGTGGGCCTGTGCGCTGGGTCACCTGGAGGCAGCGGTGGTACTGTACAAATGGGACAGACGTGCCCTAGCTATCCCAGATTCTCTGGGCCGCTTACCCCTGTCAATCGCCCGCTCACGTGGCCATACCAAATTGGCAGAGTGTCTGGAGCAGTTACAGAGGGAAGAGCAGCAACCGCCAGCCCCTCTACCACCTACAACTCGCATGTCTTTTTCCCCAGCCCCTGATGCCCCCACCACAGACAGCTGGATGGTCAGCTGGGCAAACACCAGTGTAGTAGCACCAAGTGGCAAGAAAGGATGTCCTGCTACCACAACAACCACACCCAGCACTACCAGCCTCAATCCAGGTTAGCAGAATGGAAGAAAAGTCACTGACTGTGAGATGCTTTATTTTCTGATATTCTGTTGCCATTTTCACACATTAATCAGATCAGAGCATTGTCCAAAGTTGCCCCGTCTCAATGTAGCTGAGAACAGGAAACAGTCTGCTTGAGATACGTTCTCGCTGTCGGACATACTTTGCTTGATTTAGTTCGTAGTGATTCCTGGATAGAGTGTGCAGGAGTCAGAAAATATGTTGCCCACTTACTCTTCACTTAGCATCACACTGACTTTTTACCAGCGAGCTGCAGTGCATGTGTGAAAACAGCTTATAACAAACAAAATGTTTATTAGTGTGCTCTGCAGCTAATTGTTACGTGTTGTGTGTTTTTCTTTTCTTTTTTTTGCAGACTTGAGAAGACCAAGGTCAGAACCCTCCAACTACTACAGCAGCGAGGGCCAAAGAGACCTCCCACTAGCTAAAAAACATAAACCCAACCCAGAACTGTTTCAAACTCGGCCTGACAAGGCCATGTCTGTTCCTTTGAGCCTGGAGCAGCAACAGCTGCACAAGCTATCCTCGAGCACTAAGAGCCTGTCCTCAGAAGTCCTGAGCTCAGACAAAGGACTGTCTACTGGAGGCAGCACAGGGACAACAAGATGGACCTCCAGAGAGAGTTTCTCCAGCAGCAGCAACTTGGGAAGGAAGGCGCTGGGTGTCAGTGGAGGCAGCAGCTTGGGGAAGGAGAAACTGGCCAATCGGTTACGGCAGCGGGAACAGTTAGGGATGCTAGTGATGTCAGAAAGTGAAATGGCTGATTCAGAGCTGCTATCATATCGGGAGGATCTAGAGAACCAGGACTGCCTCACACAGATGGATGACCTGCAGGTGAGAGTAATAATTAAAAAAAAAAACATTCAATGTGGTCAGCTGATTGTGTAGAGCATGGCAAGTATTACCAGTCAATTGGTATGAGCCAATTGATGGTGCTGCTAAAGATTCTACAGCAGAAATGATGTACCATCTGATACAATATCAAATACAAGGCACATCACATTTAGTAAGTAACATTTGGCAGAAAAGTTTCAGTTCTAGCAGATCTTATGAATTCAGAAAACATTTTAAAATAAAATTTCAAATAAAAGTAAAAAGAACATTTGCAAACTTGCGTAAAACCACGTGTCAGGGTGTGGCACCACTTTGATAGGGTGACATACAATACAGCTACACAATCATCATTAAAGAAAGCTTTGCAGCATTATAACCTACCACTAACAACCACCATTTTCTTTTTGTAAGTTTTTTTTTCTGGCCTCCTGCATTCAGCAGGCAGAATACACCAGGCCTGGCATTCTGTCGATGCCCGTCACTGCATAATAAACTCTCTTTATTGATCCACTTCAATAGCCAAGGAATTGTTCCAGGGATTCAGTCTAACTACTCCTCTTACAAATGAAGTGTTATTTTTACCCTCCAGAAATATCACTGTCATCATTTTTATCCCTCTCTCCTTTCTGTTTCCCCTCTCGAATCCGCATTATTGTCGCAGCACCAAACAATTAAATTTGCATGACTACACCATAGTAAAACATAATAGGTAGTCTCTCAAACTGTATATATAGTAAAAAATACACTGACTCCTCACGGGTTTTCTTTTTTTTTTCTTAATAAAACAGGTAAATATGATGACTCTGGCTGAGCACATAATTGAAGCAACGCCAGAGAGAATCAAAAGGGAGAACTTCACCGCTGCAGACTCTGTGCCCTTAGACACATCAGGGGTCAGCAACACCATGAACTGGCTGGCCAACTACCTGGGAGACGTAGAACAGCTGCCAAGCATCATACATCTACGGTAAGATTCACCGTGGTGCAAGGAATAGATATAAATATAGCCAACTGGATATGCAGTATCCAGTATATTGCATATCTAGTATGCCCTCCCACCTGTTTGAATATTTTCTCTTTTTTTCTGTGCTTTGTCTAAAGGTACCTGATTTAATGTGCTTTAATAGATAGACAGCTCAAGAGAACACATTTGTACATATATGGCTTTTAGAATAACTTTAAGTTTAAGTTTAATGTACTAGCTTTAAACATAATACTATAAAGGATTAACCGAAAGTGTAAAGGAATGGGATGTCAAGCTAAAGAGAGGCACTGTCTGATTTGAAAGGTGCAGTGTCAGATGTTTGTGTACTGGCTGTGAGTTTGCAAGGAGTTATATTGTTAGTTGTCAAATTGCTTTATAAAGCTGCAAGCTGTAACGCAGTGTAAAAATGGTAAATATTTTCCTTTCTTTTAGACTTAATGTAAACTGTAGAATATATAGAATTGAAGAGAAGATATGTGTCATTATCCTTCCTCAGATCTCTGTATAATGAACCCCTGACCCCATCATCTAACCCCAGTTTGAGCCCCGGAGGGTCTCCGTTGAGAGAGGGCCCCCTGGAAAGGTCAACACTTCCTTCCCCAGCTGACTGGAGTGAGTTCATCAATGCCTCCAACAGCAAAGTGGAGCGAGACCTGGCCCAGCTGACTCTGTCGGATCCAGAGCAGAGAGAGCTATATGAGGCGGCCCGCCTAGTCCAAACTGCCTTCCGCAAGTACAAGGTACAGGCCCCGGTGCTCTGGTGCCATAAGCTGTGGACTGGTGTGAAATAGATGAAACTGTTTTTGGTTTCAGGCCAGATGTTGAAGAGTTCACTTTGTTTTTGTTTGACTCCATATGGTACTTTGTTGTAGTAAAGGGCAAGATTTTTGATGTGGTTGATTTCATGTATTTTTTTTTCTTGAGATGTACTGTTTCTAATCATGGTTAATATCTATCTTTGTGTCATTCTCTGTTCTTCTGCTAATATACGCATTACAACATATACAGAAAAATATACAAATATGTCCCTGTGGTTTCAGCATGGGAAAGGTGTGGCTTGAGCAGAGCATGGCCTTGCTTAGAAGAACGACTGCACTGTCCCTTGTGTCCCTGCTGCACTTAGACACAATTACGCTAATGCTCTCCTACTTCCTCTTTGTCTCTGTCTCTCTCTCTAAGTTAGACGTATGGAGCCTGCTACTGCCTGTTTTAAACTAGCTATCGAAACACCAGTCCTTTTCCCCTTGCCCGATCCCATTCCTCAACTCCTTACCCTCCCCATAGCTACTTTTAATAAGTTTTCGTATGACAAACTGTTCACTGTCGTTCACAGTCGTCTGTTGTGCCCATCTGCCAGCTGATGCAGAGGTGGACCTTTGTCTCTCTGTCTCCCTCTCTCTCTCTCTTTCTCGAAAACCTCCCCAATTTTCACGTGGGTCTGGTCCACCAGGCGTGGATTTATTCCAGGGTGGCATTCACATGCTAGTGAACCATGTCACCAGGAGACCTCAGGGACACAGAGCCACTAATATCCTCTGTGGCAAAAATGGGCTCTGTTTAAACTTCTGACCTATACCACTTTACTCTCCAACAGGGGCGGCCGCTCAGAGAGCAACAAGAGGTAGCTGCTGCTGTTATACAACGTTGTTACAAGAAGTACAAACAGGTAGGCACCATAGTGCGTAATGTCTGAAGTTTTCAAAACATAGCCAAATCTACATCAGCGTTTACGTCTCAGTACTTCATTCATTATCTTTCCCTTTTCCCATCTACAAGCTAACATGGATAGCCTTGAAGGTAAAATGTTCTCATTGCCATCAGCTGATGTAATCGCCACACTTGTTGGTTGTGTTCTTCCACAGTGTGAAGCCATAGCACTGTTCGTCAGCAGTAACGTATTGCTTTGTTCATGTCGGCAGTATGCACTTTATAAGAAGATGACGCAGGCCGCCATCCTTATCCAGAGTAAATTCCGCAGCTACCACGAACAGAAGAAGTTCCAGCAGAGCAAGAGGGCTGCCGTGCTCATTCAGCAATACTACCGCAGCTACAAGGAGTTTGGCAGGCTGAAGCCACACCACCGCGGGGCTGCTGCTGCTCTGGTGCAGCACAAACTAAGGTAGACGTTCATCCACGTACTGAATTAACTGAATCACTCGAATCTATTCATTCTGAAGCTGAGACATTATATTAATGAAGCGACCGCTTTGTTAAACTACATTATACAAAATGATGTTCTTGATTTATTGGACTTGACTTTGTGAAAATACCCTTTTAATGAGAGAAGTCTAAGCACTTTGGAGATGACTCATAGTCATTTTCAGTTTATTAATTGTAGTGTGTTTTAAATGGGCACCTTTTAGAGTTTCAGTGAAAGATAAAAGTTAAACTATGGCTCTGCAAAAGATGCTTTTCCGGACAGTGAGACGCTGTTGTCTGTCTGGTGTTTCATAGAAGTAGTCTGCTCACAAAGAGGCAGGATCAGGCTGCCAGGAAGATTATGAGGTTCCTACGACGTTGTCGCCACAGGTAGGCTCTGTCACTGTCTCAAACACACGATAACATACTCATTTATACATAGGCTAGATAGAGTTCACTGTCAGATTTACTGCAGCGGTTGGCCTAAAAGATTAATATCTCATTGAGATGATCAGTTAGTCATTGTAGAAATTGCTGCCATGTTTTCATCCATCTCTAGATTATTTTTTTAACTCTGTGTAATGATTTTATTTTTGTGGAAAATAAATGGGTAGTTAGAAATGTCCCCAACACCTAAGCTCCACCTCCCTTCCCCTCACTATACCTGGCCCCCACCCGTTCTCGCCCCCTCCTTCACAGTACCTACTGTGTGCTAATAGCTGTCTGGTATTGTTTTGCTGTTTATGCCAAGCCCCTTGATGGACCATAGACTGTTCAAGCGGGTGAGTGCAGCCTCAGCAACTCAGTTCGTGCCTCTCTTTCTCTCTCTCTCTCTCTCTCTCTCTCGCTTTCTCTCCTTCTCGCTGTTTATTCCGTATGCCTCTTTCTCTCTTACTTCCTGTTATGTCTCACTCTTTAATAATACAATTATCTCCTCCTGAGGTCTCAGCATTCGCATTCTCTCCCTCCTTTCCTCGCCCATTTTCTCTTTTGCTCTTTCTCTCCCACCACCTTACCCACCCTTCCTCATTATCCATCACTATTGCTTGATGCCTGCTTGCATGAAGGCTGCCGACTGGAGCCACAGGTGGACTGAGAAGCTCAGATTTAGAGCAGAACATATCAAACTAACAACTTGCTTATGAATGACAAAATCACAGAAACACTTAACAGATACTACTTTGACTCTCTTTATCTCTGTCTTTCTCTCCTTGGAAATTACTTTTTGTTTATGTTTTTTTTCTTTTCAGCTTTTTGTGGTTATGCAGTTTGAGAGAACAGGAGGCTTTTTCTCAACCATCTTTTATTCTGCTGCATGACAAGTGGTGACAACTATGGGCCTTGCTTTTATACCTTTAGGCATGCTATGGGCCTGGTGTTTCTCAAGTAGCTGTCTGTCTGGCTGGCTGACTGTGTGCAATGTTTCTAGCCACTCGACAGACCGCGAGGGGATTTAACCCCTCTCTAACTTCTGTTCACTAAAACTGTGTGAAGCTGTGTTATGCCCACTGAATCATCAAGACAAACCAATAAATAAGCCAATAGTGTACTAAAAGATTCACCTAAATGGGGAAATGGTGCAAATATTGTATGCATAACTTAACCTCTGATTCTGAGACATTAAGATTACATGTGTTTACTCTTTTTTGGATTAGTTGTATGTTGTTCAAAACTAGGTTACCATGCTTTTAGAGCAGATTAGATTGTTAATGTTACCACCTGTTATTGCAAGTGTGTCCTCTGTACTGTGATATAGGTTTGAAGCCGTTACAGAAAACAAAAAACCCCCACACATATAATATAAAATAGTTTATTTCTAACACCAGGACAACAACACAAAGCTTTAATGGATCCATACCTCCAGGCAGTATACCAGCTCAGCATGACAAGATCCACCACTGCATCTAATCATGCAGCATCACAGTCTGCTTCTCTTCAATACATACATGTTGTAGTATTGGTCTTCTCAGAGCTAGTCTAAATCCATTACAAAGTGGTGGTTGTTTACCATAAAGTTAGCCTTTACGGTAAAGCTAATTGTTGTAACAGGCACTACTTGACTGATAATGAATCAGTCCTTTGTGGAAAGTTTAACTTTGTTTAATCTGCTATTGTTCATAAAATCTAGTGTAATAATGCATGGATTTTAGGCATAATGATACTGAGCAATAATTCTATCTGTCAGAATACCACATACTGGTAGATTAGCTGAGAAAAACTGTAATTATTATTAACAATATTGTGATAATACTGTTTATGTATCTGTATTTATTTTGTCACATTTAATCCCACTTCTAAATATTTTGTTTTTACTAGTAATGACTCTGTAATTATGCTATAACAGTTCCTTTTGTTCATTACAAAGTGAAAGCATTCTGACCAGCATTTCCTTTCACAGATGGGCTGTACTTCCTACTACTGGGCTGGTTTGATATTTTTATGTGTATGTGACTTAGTAAACTCAAATCATGGCTGTTGCATTCATGGACACTTTGTTTTTTTCTGTGTTCCAGGGTGAAAGAATTGAAAAGGGCCAGGGAACATGAGACCCCTCAGAAGAGCTCCCTTGCGATGTGACATCACTCTCCTGACTCCTCTTTTCTTTTTTGTTTGTACCCGAGACATTTTACAAGAGAAACTGAGAGAGAGAAAAAAAAGAAACACCACCAATGCAAGCACTGCAATTATTACTACTACTGCAGTGTTACTGGTTCAACTGCGATTACATATACAACAGCATTTTTTTCACATATCTATTCTTTCCACTGACTTGATTTTGGTTGGAGAGTGGCAACTTCTACAGGATTATAAACTAAAAGGGTAGGGGTGGGGGTGCAGAACATTAGCTTCTTGGCATTTTTTGCACTTTTTCATGGATTGCTTTGTCTTTTTTTGAATATGAAGAGGATTTGGACAGTGAAGGAAGCAAACGCGGGACAAGAGGTGTAAACTGTGGCTGCTGCAGAAGATCTCAGAGGACAGAGAGACCATGCCGAAATACTCTGAGCTCTAATTGTATTTCATAATTTTTTAAGTGACCAAACAATTCATTTGAAGAAGGGATTTTTTTTACCAAATATATTAATAACCCACACGCCCACTTCTATCCACTGCTGTAGATTAATATTCAGCTTAGCCCAACAATTCCTCCTGTCCCACTGTGCTCTACCCCACCAGTCTACCCACACAGGTGGAGCTACAAATGAATGTAGTTGGGGGCTTACCATACTGAAGCAGATGGGGGATCAAATATTTGTTTTAAGATTTCTTTAAAAAAAAACAACTATGCTTTATCATATATATATTGTCACTTTATTACTTGAATTGTTCCACACTGTCCAATGTATTTCTTCCATCATGTCCAATGTATTGGTGATCTGTATCTTCAGGCTATATGTTGTTAAATCCTACCAAGAAAAAAATGCATGACTTCTTGGCAAGAAAAGTCTTTGCTTGTGTGCTTTGGTCTAGTCTTTCAGCCTATCCTCTGGTTTTGGTTTTGTTTCCACTCTATTGGTCCACATATCTGTACTCTTCTCTATGAATTCCAACATTTCATTGATGAAGCTATCCCTGTATTGTCTGATTTCTTTGTATTTCATTTTGGTTTGCCTTGTTGGTTTGATTGCTTCTTCGAAACCTACAAAGTGGAAAAAAACCTGGCTTATTTTGTGTTGTAATGGTTATGGTCATGCAGGTTATTACTGTTTTTTTGAAGTGAACTTCAGAGCCTGTGAAGGTTTTTGAGGGGAAGATCACATACATTGCCTTGACGTCTTAGAGATTCTTTGAGGGGTCCCTAAGCTTGTCCCAAAATAGGGGTTTGACAAATCCATATTTTTGACAATTGAGCGATTTCTGTATATAAAGAAGGCTGAAAGTACGTAGGGATTTAAAAAAAAAAACATGTACCCAAGGGGGATTGTATTTTAGAAATATATTATTTTATTCATTAAAATGGGTCAAAAACAGGTAAGAGACAAAAACAGAATATTTGTATAGTTTCGTTTGAATGCCTAAGAAGTATGGTTGTATTGTTTGTATATAGTGTAAATACCTGGGATAAAAATGAGCTATGTGCATGAAAAGTATGAACAGAGTCAAAAGGGAAAAAAACAACAAAAGCAGTAGTGGCTATGCTCTGTAAAATTAAAACTATTTCACTATTAGAGTATTTTATTTTATTTTGATTGTTCTTGAGAAGAACATTTTGCTAAAGCATGATATTATTGCAATATGAAAAAATAAAAAATACTGTATTTAGTGTTAGGAGAAGTCTTCAAAATTATCTTAAAACAAGTATGGTTGTGTTTATTTTATTTTATTTTCATTTCTTTCTTTTGGGCTACCAAGAACCTTTTGCCAATGGTGCCAAGGTATGTGAATGCTATATAGCTTAAGAAGAAAATTAAGTTAATTTTTGCAGAACAGATAATCATCCAGTGAAATACACACTAGCACTGAAGATCATCACATCAAAACTGGCAGAGGATCGCAAAAACGTTAAGGTACACAGTTTGCAAAGAAAGTCATATTCGTGCTGAAAGCATTTAAGTCTGTCACGCGTGCACCATTTCTACAGATAAATAGAGCATTTATCAATCACCGAACACACCGTAACAAAGTTGAGTTACTTTTTTTGTTGTCATTGCAAATGGAATGTGCTGATTTCTCATTGCTGAGGTATTATCTGATCTTTAAGATTGTAAATGGCAGCCTTGCCCGTGGTGGACATATAAAACAATTCACATTGTTACTCTGTCCCTGAAAAAGATGGGAGTAAACATGCAAACTTTAATTTACAATTTGCTGCATCGACCGACACTTGGAGAATTCAGAGTTGTTCCTCGTAGTCGAGTAGTGACGGGTGTTTCTCTGTACGGTGTTTCGGTTAAAAGCACTGGATCAAGGCTGCCAGAGTCTAAATGTATATGTTGTATTCCATGTCAGAAAAACGCGTTTAGTTAAAAACCACATGTAGCATTATGTCCATGACCACATTTCTTTGCCAAGCAGCTGAAAACAAGTTTGCAAAATGAACTGTGCCAGCAGTCAAAGGTGCTAAAATGATTCTAAACAGAAGGATGGCACTGAAAGTAGTCACTGTCCTCACTACAGAGTCCAAACAACTGCAGAAACTAAAGTGCAAACCAGTGCACTAGTGCCATTTGTAATTATGAAAGATAAGATGCATTTTGTGCATCGGGTTATTTATAAAATGACAGTATAGCAGAGAAAATGTAATTGGGATGGAGGAACAATTTGAGAGATAACAACAGTAAAGCTGCTGGTTCAGAGGTGCCTGTTGGCTGCTGTTTAATCCCTATTATATATTACCACCATAAAGTCTATCCTGTATCCAAGTATTGATACGTGATTATTCAGCCAAGTGCCACTGGAAAACTTGAGTTTTGTTTAGTGAACTGTTGTCATGTTTGTTAAATTATAATTAAGCCAAATGTGTATTTTTCCAATTTATTTACTTGAGTCACTGTTTTTTTAATTGTTTGTTTTTTGCTGTTGTTTTTCCAGTCACCTGATATGTAAACGTAATTTCCAGAGTGTTTATGTAGGAAGTGCCTATATTCATATCCTAAAAACAGTAATCCAGTTTCAGAATACTTGCATTGTATCTGAGGTTGATGTGAGAGAACGCGGTCACCCACAGACAGTGTTCTATCTTCCACATAAATACACACGATCGCCACTGTTATACCATTCCACTCACCAAAGCCACAATTATATGCCTGCACACAACACTTATAATACAGCACTCAAGCTTGTCAACATGCTAGCTTTTTTCTTTCTTTGTTTTTGTCTTCTTTTCCATTTTTTGTTGGAACAGCTTGTTAAAAACCACATTTAGAAATGCCACTACTGGAGTTTGTTGCCTTGCATTCATCCTCTAGTCTGTGGTTAGAATGCGTAGCCAATGCAATGTTGCGGCAAAAAGGAGAAGGATTTATTATGCTTGCATGGGTAAAATAGTTAACTGGGTGACAGAAGTGCACCTAAAGCATGCTTATTTTCCTAGAATCGGTAGTCAGATAGACTTGTTAAAGGACTTACTGTTCTGTAAAGCAATGAACATTGGTTTGAGGTGTCACAGAACTCAGAAAGACAGAGGGCATGTGACTGAAGGGCAAACCTACTAATTGAGCCAGTGATCAATACTCAGTAGCTACTGATGATTTCATGGCAAAGCATGAGGACGGGATTGTTTTTAGACAAGCTCTAACTTTTTGTTTTGTTTTTGTTTTTTAAAATCCTTTTTAATCAGTAGATTCCCAACTTCAAATAAGACAAAAGGACAAGGGTAGAGACATTGTGACAGTATATATAGCAACTAAGTGACACACGGTACACACAAACACACGCACAAGACACCGCACAGCACACATGCTGACATGTCAGGTGTCAATTTCACTTGTACATTGAGTGGTGAAGGCAGCATTGTTATTATTTATTTATTTTTACCCAGACTGAGGGACTGGTTCACCTCCCTTCTGTATTTTACTCAGGGTGCCAAAACGGGGAGGAGGAAACAGAGCAGGACATGTGATTCACAGCAAGAGAAGCTGAAATTCAAAACCCCTTCTAGCAGACAAACAGGTTCAACAGTGCAAGAGTGAAATCTTTAACACGGCTTGCTGTAGTGTATGAACAGTTTCCTCAAAATAACCTCAGTACACACAGTACTAGAGCCCTGAAATGATGGTTGTTTATGTATATGTCTTTAAGATAAATGATTTGACGCTTTTTCGTAGAAAGCTGTCATATTATTGTGTAACTTTGGCCACTTCTTTAGGCCTTTATAATTCATTTAGGTGACAGTGTAGAGGGTATTTATGATTAAGAGTGTAGCTGTATGAAAAGCTTAAATCTTGTTTTTACTGCCATTTGTGAATGGGACGGCAGGTTAGCTGACAGTATTACTAATTTCGAGATGTTCTGTGAATTGACCTGAGAATCTGCCTTTCCTCCTCTTCTTTTTCCGAAGCACCCCAACCAGAGAAAGGTAGGCACATCAGGACAACAGAACACAAACAGATTTACAGTATATTCCACTTGTTGACACAGAGCAATAAAGAACTATTTTGTGGAGACCTTATAGACCTAGCAAAGTTTAAAATGATTGGACACATGTAGTCGACTTACTCTTATGCAAATGCCAGTATTGCAAGACAAGCATTCAGTAGTTTATGGACAGCAATTATATGGCACCCTTTACCGAACTGCACGTTTTCATCAATTCCAAACTGAGAAGAAAAAAAAAAGGCCCTGCTTTGATAGAAAGCCATGGGTCCTCGACACTTTGCATGTGAACTAGTGTTAGATCTATTTTCCTCTCCTCTATAGCTGTCTTTCTCTCTGTCTTTCCCTGTTATGTGACAATTTTTCTCCGCTCCCAACCCCTATCTTTAAAAGTTTCATGTCCTCTTGGTTCTCCTAATGTGTTTTGCTTTCCTCCTTTTTCTCCCCTTCTCTTGTTTGTAAGTTTTATTTTTGTAATTGTGCATGTACAAGCGTCACTGACTCGATGGATATGTTAAAAAAAAAAAAAAAAAAAAGAGATTTCAGCTGCTGAAGCCATGCAAAACGTTTTGAATTGCCCTTAAAATATGGAAGATGTTTTCTGAATGCTTTATATTCTTTCTGCTGTAAAATAATAAAAAAAGGAAAAAATGAAGAAAACTCGAGAACCAACTTTGCAAAGTCTTTTTGTTTCCTTTTTCTTAATTTACGGAAGGCATAGTGGGTTCACCTTTTACCAAGAAAAGACAAATACATGATTTATTTACAATATTTTTTTATTTCTGTTCAACGAACAGTGCTATATAATCTTTGACTTTCACGTCTAAAAGAAATTTAGCCATACATTGGACAACCAATGACTTTATATGTGGATTTCACAGTTCTAACTAAACCCTAATAAATCATCTTAAAGCCTCTTAGCAATATGTTTCAATCACAGATGGGGCATTTTGTGTATGTCTGTATGCGCGTGTGAGGGTGTGCGACTGCACATGCGCTTTATGCATGTGAGGTATTTCTTATTTATTTTGGCTGCATGTGCCAGTGTGAGTGTAAGATGTTTGATTTTTTTTTTCTTTCAGTGCAAGCCCTGCCTCGTGCCTGTTTTCAGTCACTGTTTTAGACACAGTACTTCCAGAAACACTCTGAATTCCCTCCTCTCTTCCTGAACTGTTTCCGGATGCCCAGCGCATGGCTGAAAGGATTTAGGAGACTTTGTTTCTCCAACAGGACCTGAAAGACAAGATAAAGCGATTTAGTGAATTAGTCACAGGGTGTTGCTCACATTACTTTGATGTTTTAGGAATAGCATTCACTGAAAACCTACCTCTCTTTTGAGCCCCCTAGGAAGCAGACCTGTTGTTCTGACACCTGAGAGAAAAGGAAACATGGTAAACATATGCTGATAGCTTAGCTGTGTTTCTGGGAATGTCAGTAGAGTTCATTTAAAACAGATGTACTGTACTTTTTCTACTCTTATGATGATGGTTGCTAACGTTAGACACGGCCATGGTTTGTATGTGCTATGTAAGTTTAGGCCCTGTGTGCTCATTGTCAGACTATTTTTTCTGCTCTTAGATCTGCATGATGTGAAAAAAGGGGATCTCATAAAAGTACATAGATATGTTCATTTGGTTATCTCAGGCACTCGTCTCTGTTTGAAAGGGGCAGCGACTCAGAAGAAAGTGGGCCTAAATGAGGAAGAGGAGTTAAAGTTGGGGGGTTTTCAGGCAGTAGATAAATGAAGGGGCTGTACCAAGTGTAAGATTTTTAAACTGTAACTAATGCAAAGCTACTCTAGCAGAACACAGCATATGAAGTATATGAAGCTCAAAATGTGCAAATGAGCTTTAAAAGTAAGTAGTGCTCTAGTAAGCATATTACTATGTAACTGTGTATGAATCCACATCTAAAGCACACTCTTTTCTGCAAAATTAAGTCATGTAAAGTCACGTTTGGTCAATGCACGTTTCTTACCATCTCTGTTGATCTCATCAGATATTAGAGTGGAATATCTAGGGCCTGTACCGTCCTGCTCAGAGAGAGGCAGGTCATCCAGACTGCTGATTCCTCGGTCCTCCGCTGATACTGAGGAGAACCAAACAAGCCCACACAGTTGGTAGGAACACCATTGAGAGGTACGGATTCGTGCTGTGAACATTTTGTAATCTAATTCTCACTGGTAATCACAATAAAGCATTCGAAATAATTGAACAAAAACTCAATCTCCTCTCTGATGGCAGAACTTTGGCATGTGAACTTTGGCAGAGCAATCATTGTTCAACACTGCAGCTCTAAAGTAATTACTTCAAGGCCCCAGGACATGACTAGCTTGCCATTAATCGTTGCAAATTATGTTTTATTACTAAAAATGCTAATCAAGGGACTGACACAGGGAATTACTTTGTATAACAGCTATAATAAAGATATTACTTTCCACTCACCAGGTCCTGGATACGGCATCTCAGCAGATTCTGTAATGGGGTGGGCCAGCAGTGGGCTTGAGGCCACAAGCACAAAGGCCCAGGAGAGAAGATGGTTACACTTCATCAGTGCTGATGGAAGTGGCTCTGATTTGCACAGAGGGTGAAAAGGAGAAATCTACGTGCTCTGCTGATCCTAACGGTGTTATATAGTTGAAGCTGTAGCCTAACCCCTTCCCACCCACTTCCTGCATGATGCACAGCAGACACAGACCTTTTCTTGCTGCTACGGACGACAACATCATCCAGATTCGCACTCTTGTGATAAATCAACAGGTGACTTATAGTCTCAATAAAAAAAAGATGTGAGTTGGCCCATTCTTCAAGGGCATAGTCATATTTTACCTGCTCTTAAGGTTGATTGAATGTTTTTTTACTGACTTTGTAAAAGGTATCGAGGCAGGTGTTTAAGATGTCACGTCAGTGTAATCCCACGAGGGAGCAGATGGAGAAACAGGGCAGACAAATGACTAATATTTTTATACTACTAGTTCATTAAACTCTTGGACCATTTGAATCCTCTGGCTGTATCTCTGCAAACAAAGCCCAGCAAACCCCTAATAAATCTGTAATTATTTAGAGAGGTGGAGTGGACTTGTTAAAATGTTGAGGGCCATGTTGTCTATAAGCCGTCTGACATTTTAAGACAACAAGAAAATGCTTCCATGGACCACTGAATCAGACTGATTGATGCATTTTATTTAGAAGCCTGGCGGTTTTAAGCTTTTATATCTGTGCTTTCACGTCTTAGTCATGCAGTAAAACGAAACTTTATGAGTACACCAAGCATCACTGCTCAGAGGCTTGGCTATTGAGTATGAGATGGGTGATGGGAGGGGGGAGTTATTTACAAAGTCATATTTTGCACCTCTCTGTGTAATTTGTATATTTATTAGATGTATGACATCAGCGTTCAGTCCCTGATAATGAGAGCCAATGAAGCAACAGTGACATTTTATTTTATGCTTTGCATGCCAGACACTCCATTAGGTGTTGCTATATATCATGAAATGCAATTAAAATTTATATTCTGAATTAGTCGAGGCCAGTGTGCCAATTCCAAGTTATTTCAGCATCTATAATAGACTATGGCTCCCCCAAACTTGATGTTTTTCCTACTCTATGCAGTCCTTTTGACAATTTAATCAAGAATTTCCTCCAGGCATCGGTGTTTTTGGGAAAACATTTTTAATTGCATTTTATAATAGCATTTTTAATGCAGTGTCGCCTGATCGCCATATTCACGAAATCTTTGAATGATATTATGTACTGTAGATGGTGAGATATTCAAAATCTTTCCAACTTTACATTGAGGAACATTACTCTCAAAGTTTTCCACAATTTTTAGATGCAGTTTTTGTTTTTCGCAGATTGGTGAACTTCTGCCCATCTTTACTTCCCAGATACTCTCCCTCTTTAAGATGCTCTTTTTATGTCTATTCATGTTACTGACCTGTTTCCAGTTCAGAATGTTTGTCCAGTTGCTTCTTTTTAATACCACTGACCTTTTCAGCCTTTTTTTTAGCCTTCTTCCAACTTTTTTCAGACATGTTGTGGCCATCAATTGCAAAATGAGCTATAAAATTTTCATAAATCAGTAAAATGTGTCTGTTTACACATTTTTATGTTCTGGTGTGAATAAAATATGAATTTATAAGATGTGCAAAAGTGATGTTTGGTTTATTCACATTTTACACAGCATCACAACTTTTGGAAATTGAGATTGTACTAAAGTTTATTTGAAGCATGTATAAGATTTTATCTGGCTGAATTAGACAACTGAAATTTCTCAGTAAATCACATGATAGGGTTGGGCTGGTTTCTCTGTGGGTTCACCCGAAACCTTGGCTGATTGTGACCCACACCCGTTTTCACACCTTGGCTCTCATGATTAGGTAGAGGATCAACAGGGGGTCGACAACCCTCCCATGCGGCTTAAAATCTGGGAAAAAAGACTCAAACTCTTTCATGGCATGCATTTTTAATTTCTCTTTGTTATTTGGGCTGATTGGGCAAAATTTTGTATTGTGCTCTAGACAACCCAAAATGTGATGTCTACACACCAGGTCCTAGGAGGTTAAAGAAGTCCAGACGCTTTTCTTTCCAAGCTCCTTAGACTACGATGACCTGGATGACTGAGAACCTTTAAGATAAGATAAGAGATAAGATAAGATAAAACTTTATTAATCCCTCGGGTGGGTTCCTCTGGGAAATTCGGTTTCCAAAAGCACAGCACCGACAGAAGTTACAGTTACAGAATATTATATATATATACACACACACACACATATATAAATACAGAGACATATATAAATAAAATATATGAAGGGGATAAATAGAATAAATAGGAATAAAAATAAAAATACAAGTGAATTGCACATTTCAAGTATTTAGGTCTATTGCACCATTGACTATTAACAAAAGTATTGCACAAAAGCTATTGCACAGTGAGGTGAAGAGGCACTACAGCTTAGTTGTTCCCCCCTCCTTTGTCCACCTGTTCCCCCCTCCCTCCAGAGAGGAGTTAAACAGTTTGATGGCGTGTGGGACAAAGGAGTTTTTAAGTCTGTTAGTTCTTGTCTTGGGGAGAAGCAACCTGTCACTGAACAGACTCTTCTGGTTGTTAATGGCCGTGTGCAGAGGATGCCCAGCATTGTCCATAATGTCCAGCAGTTTTTTTAGTGTCCTTTTCTCTGCCACTGTCACCAGAGTGTCCAGCTTCATGCCGACCACAGAGCCAGCCTTCCTGATCAGTTTCTCCAGCCTGCATGAGTCCTTCTTTGCTGTGCTGCTCCCCCAGCACACCACAGCATAGAAAAGTACTCCAGCAACCACTGACTGGTAAAACATCCTCAGGAGCTTCCTGCAGATGTTAAAAGACCTCAGCCTCCTGAGGAAGTACAGTCGGCTTTGGGCTTTTTTATACAGGTGCTCTGTGTTGCATGACCAGTCCAGTTTATTGTCCACCCACAGCCCGAGGTACTTGTACTTGTTGACCACCTCCACCTCCTCCACCTCTATCTGAACCGGCAGTGGACCTTCTCTGGACCTCCCGAAGTCCACAATCAGTTCCTTAGTCTTTGAGGTGTTGAGTTGCAGGTGGTTTGTGTGACTCCATGCGACAAAGTTCCTCACCAGACTTCTGTACTCCTCTTCCTGATCATCCCAGATACACCCCATGATGGCTGTGTCATCTGCAAACTTCTGAATGTGGCATAATTCAGAGTTGTAGCAGAAGTCAGAGGTGTACAGGGTGAAGAGAAGAGGGGACAGCACAGTTCCCTGTGGTGCTCCTGTGCTGCTGACCACAGTGTCAGACGTAATGTCCTTCAGCCTGACAGACACAACTGAAAGTTCCATCTCTCCATCTCAGCTCCATAATAAAATACTGAGCAGGAAAACACAAAGAAGGAATTTCATATTTGGACATTGTTAGGTGTGGTATAACAAGGCCATTCATAGTCTTGGCGATGCATACAGAGAAAGAGGCTCGTAGACACAAGTGACGCCTTTTATTTCATGGTATGGGAATAGCCTCGGGTGACTACTTTTCATGCACCACACAAAGTCTAGAAAGATGCTTTTCGCTGGCTTAACACCTGCTAAAAATGTGGTCACCACCAGGTGGAAACGCCATGTGCTAGTTGAATTGAATGAGACCCCCTCCAGCCCAATCTCTTTCTCTCCATCTGTTTATTTCTTTGATACTCTCAAGTTGAATTCTTCTTCTTCTTGATCTGATTCCCATGCTTGTTTGTTTTTTGGTTAATATGCCCTTATTTACCAACCTTTATCCCTGAAAACATCGGACTGTCTAAACCTCCTGAAAATCATGCATCTTAAAACTACGCCTCACATCAACAAGTTATAACAATCCAAACATTGCCATCCTTTTCAACTACGAGACCAGAGATTTCTTTCTAACTTGCCAATATTTCAGCGGCACAAACGCAGCCAGCAGAGGGCATCGTTACGTTTAGAAACGTTACGTTTAATAGTTGTCATTTTACACATTACCAGTAAATTGGGTTTAAATGTATTTCTAAGGGGGGAATCGTATTCTTAGTCAGAGCTGTCTCTCTCCAATATTATCAGTCTTAAAACTGTCAGTCTGGCTTATTATCTGTACACTGCAGGAAATGTTAGTTCTGCCTATTATTTCCGCACAAATCTAGTTTTTTTTTTCTTGAAGCAGATGTTGAGTGAAATTAATTATCAGCTTTGAATTCGACAGATAGATTCCTTCCTCAGCTCCCTCTCTCAAATGTCTTTCCGTCCTTTCCCATCTCCATGCTTTGCAATGAAACCAATAAACACAGCCTACTATATTCAAACTACAGCAATAAAAAGAATACATAGTAAAGTATAGCCTATGCCGCTCTGGAAAATGTGAGCAATTGGAACATTTGAGATGCCTTCAAGGACTGTTGAAAAATACATATTCACTCGCTGAACAACTATGTATGCTTAGGCCTGGACAGCATTACTGGAGCTTTAATAGTATACAAGATGGGTGTCACCAACTTCAGTGTCCTGCTACCACGTGTCCCATCTGAATTCATAATCACCTTTGGCCTGAATTGAGCTCTTCTTTCCTTACAGTATTATTATTATTATTATTTTCTATACCGACCTTTTATCCTGCCTCTGCCTCTGCCACCGAAGAAAACGGGCTTTTCCTGGAATGAAAGAGCTGGTAAAACATTTGGCAATACATTTGAATTTTTATTAAGATACCGTGGCTCGTGATAGACGAGAGCCCGAGTTTCGGTTTGCACGTAAAGGCAGCATCTTTTAACCGCCCACACTGTTGCCGAACAGGAGCTGCGAAGAAGCAGCAGCCGGAGCGACAGACTGTGGGCTAAGTTTGTCCGCCCTGGCTTACCATCACGAGTCTACGGGTCTTTGTTTCTGTGATGAACAAGTACCTCCGCTTTCGCTTAAAATTCACACCCAAAGTAGAGGCGTTAGAAACGGTCAAGTGTGCTCGTGACATTTTGCATAGTTTGTAGGACAGACAGAGAAACAGGAAAGGAGAGAGGGAGGGAGAAGTGCGAGCGACTCCAAAGTTGACACTTCGCTGTCATGTTTGGTACTTGTTGAATAGGCTGTGTACAAACACAACACTGCAGTGTGTGCGTGGGCGGCTGCGTGCTGGGAACAGGTAGGGCTGCTGTTATTTTACTTTGTTCTGCAAGTGGCCTTCAAATTATGTTTACATTACATTCTAACCTTTAGTTAATGGCAACAGTAGCGTTGCTCCTGGTAGCCATTGATCTCAGCTAGTTAGTGAGTAATCAGCTCTGTGGGCGAATATTAGTGGGTTAATATCTGTTCAGTATGTTTATTACCAAATGTTTTATTTGAGGTTCGAGTTCACTATGGTTGTCTGGCGTGGAAACTCATTGCTTCTTAATTTTGCTGTATGTTAATTAAGAACCAATTTCTTTCTGTTGCCAGAGTCTTCTGTATCATCATGAGGCTTTAAGGGCACAGGGAGGACAGTGATGGCAGAGCTGGAGATTGACCAATCCAACCTTCCACGTGTCCAAGAAGGTAGGCTTATACACTCCCACACAGACCCAACTTTAGCAGCTATAGAAAGTTCAAGAGAAAAGTGGTTCTTTGTATGTCTGGAGAAAAGCTTTGTGTGTGTGCGTGTTTAGCCTCTATACATGCAGGTTAGAGATCATGGGCACTTACTGAGCTACAGACATGGAGCCCGTAAGAGTTTTTATTGACACTCTAGCTAAGAGCAGACTTGTCTACCCTTCTGTTTGAGAGAGAATGAGAGCGACCACTTTGTATCCTCTCATTTTTGTGTTATGACTAACTTAAATCAGTGCTCTGTATCTACATCGGATAAGAAGTGTCTTGTTGTGTGTTGTGGCTGATGCAGCAGACAGTGCAGATTTAAGTGCTGTGCTGCATGGTAACAGGAATAAAGCTGGTACCGAATTGTCTGTTAGGAAATCTAAAAAACTCTAGTCTATTTATTGCAGTCAAATTGAATTGCTTTGTATGAAGTCACGAGAAAAAAATAAACACACAGTGATCTGATGATATTTCAATCAAGTTTAATAATTGTTCAAATGTACTAAGCATCTAAAAAGAACTGATCGTCTTTTATGAATCACTATCTAACAAAGGAAACGTGCGCATCATTAACGCTGTTCAAACAACTGAAGTATGAGCAGGGTTTTTCCCTGCAACAGGTTGGTCTGGCCTTTCACCAAAGGAAAATCACCAGGACAAAAATATTTTTAACCAGCATTTTCTAAGTAGGGGTTAGTTTGCCCAATCTTAAAAACAAAACCATTTTTAATTATTGCACGGCCAGAAATAACAAGCAAATGCAAGCATTATAAAAGGTAACAAAACCTCTTTGTCCAAGCTTTATTTGAACCAGTCATTTTTATGTGCGCAGTCAATCCCCCAAAAGGCTGAGCCTGGAAAAAACTTGATGAGGGTCCATGCACATGTTCAGCCAGCTTTAGGTTTATTAAGCTGGTTTCCCGTATAGAGTTTGGGAGAGCAACCACACAGGAAAGACTAAAGCCAGGTAAAATAAGGCTGGAGTACAAAGTTGTTGTGTACAAAGGGCCATGTTGCATTGCTTTACAGAGATTGATCTCATGAGTGACAGAACTGGCATGCTGGATGCAGATAAGAGCAAAGAATGAGATAGCCGGGATATGTGAATCAATGGGAAAGAAATGGGAATTCAGCTCAGATGAAGGTGCTCTGCAAAATACTCACAATTATGTGCTTGTTTTTTTTAGCTTCTCTAACTATACTGAATATGCTAGACAATAAATTCATATTTGTTTAAAACATTTTAAATGTATTGTGCTGAATAATTTTCAATCTATAGCTTAAAATGACTCTGAAGAAAATGACGCTAAATTGATTTTTATCTGCTTGCATGTAAGTGTGGAAACATTCACAGGTTAGGAACTTGTAAGCTGTCGCCTCAGTGAAGACTCATTCTTTGGCATGTCCAAGCTAATGAATGGGATAGAAGTAGGTCTGCGAGTCTTTTTATCAAGGGAGATAATTCAGCACTCCACTCTTGTTTCCACACACAAAGGGCACACTGTGCAGCTTAGCATTTTTATGCTTTATTGAGCAGGGGCCAGTGCACAAACAAAGCCAGTAATAGTATTTAGTATTTAGTATTTATTTATTTATTGTCATTGTCAAGAACAATGCACCTATAAACTTGTCAATGAGGCAATTGCAGTATGTAAATCATCTGTCTGGTCACTGATTTTTTTTTCTTTATCCATTATCTTTTTTACCAGAGAGACATTTTCTCTTTTTAGTTCTGCGATGGTTTACTTTGTGTTCTTTTGTGCATGCATATGCTTCCTTTTTCCTAAGAGCCAAAGTTTCCCTTGTCCCTTTCCACCTTCACTTTCCTCACCATTTAAGAGCCCCGGCAAAGTCAGCTTTCTTTGTTTCCACTGCACCCCTTATCAGTTCCTGTTTTTTCCCTCCTCTCCTGCTCCTGATATAGCCTGATGTGCTGAGGGAATGCAGCTCCCAGAGGAATTCCCCCCCCACCTCCCCCTTATTCCTAATTTCACTCTCACCAACTGACCCAGAGTCCCAATACCCTCACCTCTCTTTGTTCTCCCTGACAAACTGGTCTAGTTCAGGAGTTATTTGGCCCAGTATGCTGCGTTTATAGCACAACACAAAGATCTGTGGGATGGCCAGGCACTTCGTGGTGGAATCTTGTGCAGAAAAAGCAGTGAGGAGGAGAGCAGAACAGTCCAGAGAGGAAGGGAGCGAGAGGAGAGAGCATGTGGGCGGTCAGTGGGGGATTTTGGCTGAAAATAGAACCCTTGTCATTTCTCCTTTAGCCGGTTTCTTTGTTTGGCAGGCATTTGCAACTGCTGCTATCCAAGTAGCTGTGAAGATGAAAGTGAAATATCTCTGTCAGTGTTTGAGCGGCTGTTCCTGCGCGCTGGATCATAGACATGATCTGCATAATTTTGTTTTGGAAGATCGGCTGTTAGTGCGCTAATAAAAATACATTCACCTATGTGTTTCTGTATTATGAGTGAAGGTTGCAGTTGAAAAAAATGCATTTAAATGTATGGAAAACAGACTTTTCCATACGACTGTCTAGGCTTTAAGGTCATAGCCGTGGTAGGTTCTTGCTTAAAAATTGGATATTACAAAAGTCAAACTAGTGGGGAGCTCTGTGCTATACAGTGATGCTGACTCAGGCTTTTTTTTGTTTATTTTTTTGCTTTTTTTACATTATGTTTTTGCTTTGTACTCTTTCTCACTCTCAGTGGATCTTATCCTTGTTTTTTCCAAATGTAGCATTAATTTTTTTTCCCTGCTGGATCTTTGATTCACTATCCTCTTAGAAAACAGACACAACCCTATTAAGGACCTTCATTAAGAAGCTTACAGTTGGATTGCCTGCAGTCACACTGAGCATATGTTTTTTGGGGGGGATTGGTGGCTCTGAGTGTCTCACACCTTGTTTCACAAAACCTGTTTAGAAGTAACAATTGTGAAGTCTCTGTTTCCAACCCCTATAGCAGTGCTGTGGAAAAACAAGTTCGCCCACAATGCAGACACACCCACATGCACATCCATGCTCATGCCAGAGAAGACTGTCATTTCTTTCATTTTCCCCTCATTTTCCGCTTTGCTCTTCTTTCTTCGTTGGATTCGAAGAGTAAATTGTTTGGACTTGTCATTTTGTACCGTCGGATAAAATCAATCCTTCGACTTAAACCCTCCTCACCGGCAGACTGGACCCATAAGGGCAGGTTAGAGATCCATTTAGCGGATAGTCTCTTAAGCTCAGCGACAGGTGTAAGTGGTAATGCATGTCTGTTTTGGTAAAATTCTCAGTGTAGGCTTGTAGGGTCGTTCGTGTTGTAAAGAGGCTTCCTTTGGGGCTTTGTGCTGTCTGGGTGATTTTCATGGCCTGTGACAGTTGAGCCTCTCTAGATTGAAACCTACTCCTCAGAGACTTCTTCTTAGCAGGTTGTTTTTTTTTTTGTTGTTTTTTTTTACTGTCCTATTTTCAAACAAGGAAGAGCCTTTGATTGTCTATAAAACGTTGGATACAATTGTGTTTTGTATAAATGAAGAAAATTGTTATAAGCATTATAGGATTAGGCGTTAGTGGTCAAGATAAAGTTCAACAAAATGCGAGAGGAATGCATATTTAGATAGGTATGAGTTAGATATGAATGAATGTCTTGAAACATTCTTCAAGCTTGGAATGGATCAAACACCTGATGTTATATTTGTATTCACCTGCTGTCCTGTAATCCTAATATATCCCTATTAGAATGAATGTCGACGCCACCAACTTGTTGTCGTCATCAGTATTACCATCTAATACATCTCCAGATAGTAAGTACATTTCAGAGATCTGTCTGCCTTTTATTTAAAACCTTTTTTTTTTTTTTTTTTTTTTTGGGTAAATGTGTACTTCATTTGTCTATACACCTTTAATAATAACACGCTGCTCTCCATTAAGCATCCTCAAGCAAGTGGCAACCTGACCCCTGAACAATCCAGTGCAATTTAACACAACAGCCCTGGCACAAATTCTTTTCTTTTTTTTTTATATCCGCTCATATTAATAATTTTTTGTTGACAGTTATGTGTTTATTTTGAGGCTGTGGTTAAAGGTAACATTTTCCTGGACATCTGTCCATCCACTTATTCAACTTATGGTCACAGCTGCCTGGGTACAGACTTTACCAGGGCTAGAAGGAAGAGCATTAGAAGTGTCTCTCAGTCTAAAAACTTACAAGCATCAGAAATTGAGTAGCTTTGATAGTATGTAAGCTCATGCTGGTGTACCCAATTGTCCAAGCAGTATATATCACTACTAGGTTTTCCTGAAAGTTTAGAAATATTATCTGTCTATATATCCTAAAAAAGGCTAAAAGAATAATAAAAAAAAAAAAACCCAACAATATCAATGTAAAATGTGTTATAGCCTGCATATAAATTTTAAGCTTTCACAAGCTAATCAGGTTATCTTAAACAACTGAAAGCATGTGTGCAACATTTGTGGAGCCATTGTCTCCACAACCGTTACACAGCCCGCTGTGTTGGGCTCAGTGGATGGATTAGCAGAAGGACAGGTGTTTTTAATTGGCCCAGTCTCTGGCTCAGCATGAAAGGTTTTCAGCAGTGAGCTAAATCTCCTCTTAGACACTGTCCTCTGTCGTTCTTTTGCTATTTAGAAGCCTCCATTGTACGAAAAAGCAACTCTCTGGGTTCCCTGATGAAAATCTATTAGGTAGCTACCGGTAAGCGGTTTTGGCGGGGTCACTGTAAGCTGTGTGAGTGGAGAAATGGAAGAGTTGGAGAAACATCTAAGCCACAATGCTGCTGTCTGTGTTCATTTTCTCCTGAGTAACGTTTGAGTTTGTTTGCGAGATCTTTAAACACCGATAAGAAGCTACTGTGCCTCATTAAGGACTACTGTAAGCACTTAATATGTTTATAGTTTAGATTAGAATAACAATTGTATAATTCTTATGTTCTTAAGTCTATGTTAAAGTGCTAGTCTTTGCAGCATTCTCTGGTGAGAGTTCACTAATGACATATC
The DNA here is from genome assembly GCF_963969265.1 of Rhamphochromis sp. 'chilingali'. NCBI lineage: Eukaryota > Metazoa > Chordata > Actinopteri > Cichliformes > Cichlidae > Rhamphochromis > Rhamphochromis sp. 'chilingali'. Next base: position 20,924,851 of record NC_137939.1, on the reverse strand, counting down.
TAGCAGCAGGTGGCCAGACTATTGGATCACAGGATATGAAAGACTTGTGGCTTGATATGGAGTACCAGACAGAGTTGGAATACAGCAAGCTTGTAGTTAAAGCCTTTGGATTTATGTCAGCCTTACAGCTTTCATTCGACACACTGTACATTTGTACCATCTGCAATAACTTAAAGGTTTGCAGTCAGCTGCTCTTAAACTTTGCATATTCATTTGGTAGGCATAGTGAGCACATAAGTGAAAGAAAAGCATGCATCTCGGCATCTCTTAGCATCCTTTTAACAATGAGCGAATGACTTTGTGTGTTGTACTGCTGTTACTGTTAAAAGCTGCTCACACACGTGTAGCACATGAGCATCGCTCAGGACGGTGGAGCTGCTATTTTGCTCTAAAAGTCTGTGACTGCTAATTTTGGGCACTTGAATCTTTCTCTGAAATGCAGCTACCCTGCTATAAACATTTTATAAGATCCTTTCATGTATTTAACAGTGATGCCAGAGTGGTGGACGGTTGCTTTTTCCAGTTTAAAGGGACACTCCTCTGCTTTTGTCTGTGTCGTGTAAACATCCATCATAACACACAGCACTTGTATCCTATTGTTTCCCTTTGGACAGACTGTTGGACCAAAAGCAGCACAGTTCATCCAAAGGCTTAGCTTTTGTTTTTCGATGGAGCCATTGACATCCATTCCTGACTGCTGTCGGTTTTCTGTTGTTTTAGTAATCGTCAGCCTCTGAGAACTCCTCACTTTATTAAACACTTGTATCCCACCCCTTCATTCATTTGTGAGCACTTTGTAACTGTTTGTAAATGTTGCTGTTGTCTATTGTTTCAGTGTGCCAGTGTTTTGCTGTGCTGGAGGATGGAGCGCTGGCACACAACCTGCAAGAGCAGGAGAGTAAGTACAAAGTTAAGCAGCTATTTGACAGCTGCATACTGTGCAAGCGTCTACTAACTTCTATTATGTGAGCTGCACTCCATTCTGTCTCAGTGAACCACCACTGTATGTTGGGTTCATCTTTTCCTGAAGTATTCACAACCGCAGTGTTATGCTGCAGACTTGCCAAGGACTTTAGAATTGCACTGGTGTGCCAAATAATGCAATCCAAAACAACAGCTCCCTCGAGTATTTTAATTACGCAACCACAATTTTATGAACACTTTTCAATAAGTGTCAACTCTCGCACAGATGTATATGTACTACATAACATATACATATGTATTTCCATGAAAGCCTTTTTGGTTGCTGCTGTGGTGTCTCTGTACATCTTTGTAAAAAAAAAAAAAAGCCATACAATTTGGTATGTATTTTTAAGATTCCTCGAAAGTGTCATCACTGAAGAGCTGGCATGCAGCAAACCATGTTTCAGATAATCAAAACATTCATAATGATTTAAAATGAAAACAGATTTAAAGTTCAAATGCAATATAGTAAATATTAATTCATATGTAATAGATCAAATACGGTCCCTTTTGATACTTGCATTGCACGTTGCCTTACTATCTCCCCTTTTCTCTGCCTTGCACTTACAGTCGAGCAATACTATACCACCAACATTCAGAAGAACCAGCTTGTGCAGAATGACATCCGTGTAGCCAAGAAGCTGCAGGATGAAGAGGAGGAGCAGCAGGCCCAGCAGAGTGCCCTTCAGAGACAGGCCTCCAGACAACTGTAGGTGACTCCTCAAAGCACACTCCTGCAATAACCACACTGTGCTACATGCAACCCTTACGCGACTGCATGGAAATTTATTGCACAAATTTATGTCTTCTTTTACTTTGCTGCATGTTATGTTGATTATTGTATCCATAAATCACAAATATGAGAAGTAATTTTCTTCTGCGACTGCTTTGTAGAGAGGAGCAGGACTTTGAGTACGCCCGTGTGATTCAGGAAGAACTCCAGAGATGTGCTGAGGAGGCTCAGAGGAGGGAGCTGGATGATGAGGTGAGCTTTTACTCACATCTCTTTGCTTACATAGCATATTTTATTACCAACCTGTGCATAAATATTTTTTTTTAAAAAGCAATGTGTATTTAATCTTCTTTTACAGTACCCAACATTCAAAAAAATAAATCTACCTTTATGGAGATAAGAAGAGTCTGGTTGGACCCCTTTGAAATGAGATGATGCATACATCTCAAAGGGTTTACCCAAATATTGGAACTTTATCATAACCTTAAATGGGTTATTTACCTTAGCACCCATGCTCGCTATAGCCTAGGTTAACTGGGGAGCTTAACCATGAGCTGTCATGCATGTAACCAAATAGGGAGAAACTTGTTAGGTTTGGTAACTTTGAACATATTTGATTTTTAAAAAATCTTATCTTTAGCTCAGTTGACTTTGATGGAAAGTGTACTAGTGTTATAATACTACATGGCTGGTAAGCTCATCTTACTATAATATACAAAATCTCTCTCTGTCTTTCTGCATGTTCATTTTTTATGTGTGTGTGACCGCCAACACCTCCCTAGATGATCAGGAGAGCATCCAAACTTGGCACACAGGTACATCTTAGGCCCATGAAGGTTCTTATCTATATCAGATATTGTGATGTTGTAACTAGCAACGGGATAAAATAATCTGTTTTCAGCATTACTGTCCCTATAACACTTTATGAAAGTATTTTATCATTTTTATGATAGTGTTCATGACAGTAGTATCTGATTTATATCCACAAATTTTCAGTTATATTTATCCTGATGTCATCATAATATATTACCTGGCAGCGACCTGCTAATGTTCTAAAAGAACCTGTTTTTTTACCTGTTTTCTGTTATTTCAGTTTCAAAATAATTATATCTCATTCATATACATAAAAGCTGAATTATACATGATCTCTCGTGTCTCCATGTTGCCTAGTAATCAATCAGCAGTAGGCTAAAATTACCCTTTTTTGCATTTATTCACCTTAAACGCCTTATAATATCATCATTTTAATGTCACAGCGCACACAGGTCAAACAATACAGTAGCATGAGCATGCATTTGTATTTTAAATGTATTTCTTAATGTGTATCTCTTTCTTGTGCAAATCTATAGTTTTAAAGTCAAGTCAAGTTCAAACCACTATAGACTATTCTAGAAGATATAGACGTGATCCTTGAATGAAAGATGTGCAAAGTAGAAAATTAGTTTTCCTCTACCAGCCACTCATTTTTGTCATTTTTAATTTAAAAGCTCCATGGTATTAACTCCGAACTGAACGGTTCCCCTGATAATAAGATAAAAAACCTTGACAGCAAACTTTGCAAAGTAAAATATTGTGAGGGATTTGTTCCTGAAAGAGGAACAAATCCTTTTCCATGGGCATCAAGTTGCTGGCAGTAACCAGAGCAGAACAGGATACTGTATGAACAAGTTTACCTTCAGCACAAACTAATACTTGGAGAGATACTCGTTTCCCGTCTGTCCTTGGAAGTATGAGCATTTCTTTCTTTTGTTAAAAGGGATAGCACAAATATATTTTTTTTTAACTTTTTTTGTATGATATGCATACAAACTTACAAAACAATGTGAAAAAAATCAGGTGAAAAGTAAGGAAAAATCATTTTTTTTATAGGATTTAGTGATGGTAAAAGGTAAATTAATACCACTGGCATTCCCCTTTTAAAGTCAGTGAATTCACACACAGCACAGGGACTCATAGGCATTTATGGCACTTAGGATGTATTTATATATCATTTAATTATGCGCCTGTTACAGGGAGTATCATATGGCTCATTCTGCTCACACTTAGGACTAACTGAGTAAATAATGAATCCCACTGGCAGCAAAGTGCTGCTCTGGGCCTCGGGTGCATCCATCGCTCCAAAAGAGGGCTTTAAAAGCACGGTCAGCTGTTTAGCACAGTCGTTCAAGCGATGATGGCTCAAGCAGTTTCACCGGTGCTTAGCTCCAGACATGGACCAGCAAGCGCTTTATCCAGAATGCATTCATATGTGCGCATTTAGTCATGCAAAACTTGCACACTGTCGTATTCTCAATTTTGTTGTTTAATATTTTAATCTCTAAATAAATCATTTAGATTCTAATAAACTCTATTACAGAATGATGGCTTGAATGTTTTAGCCCCATTAGCTCTATGTATAGGAATATTACTTCTGACTGAAAATATTTCAACAGAAATGTATTGCTATGAAACTTTGTACTTACATTTATGATCTTGGGAAAAAGAAACCTATGACATCAGCGATCTCCTGATCATTTCGTTAGCGTTGCCATGAAATTAACAACTAACTAATACTATGATCAAGTTCAGTTCCTTAGTTTATCAACTGATATTTGCAAAATTAGTGCCATGTCTATTATCCATAGCTGCACTTTGCTTTTAGTGCTTATTGGTTTAACAAATTATGCATTTTATGACGTGTCGATGTGAACTCGATAGCATGATGACATTATCATTTAGATGAATCACTATTTGACCTGAGTATAGCCTCAAAGATGTACAAGGTGTATCTGTTCATAAAATACGGTATTATGCAAAAGGCTCGACCCTCATTTCTTTACATTTTCCTGGGAAATAGATGCTGCAATTTAAGCATATTTTTGAAATGCAGTGTATAAGGCAAAAACAGATTTTGTGCAGTTTTAAGAAGCTTAAAAGTCAGTTTTTGGTATGACCACCTTTTCTTCAACACATCCTTAACTCTCTTAGGCGAGCTTTCTTGTAATTTCTGTAAGTAGTCTTCAGGAATAGTTCTCCATTGAAGGACATTTAAAGCCCTTCTTTGGATGTTGGCTTCCTCTTGTTCCGTTTTCTGCCACAATGTTTTAATAATGTTGAGATCTGGGTTCTGAGACGCTATTGTCTGTTTTTCAATCTAGCTATGCTTTTATGCACTGTGATTGGCATCAGTGTCATGATTTTAAAAAATAAATAAAGCTATTCCCATTCAGATGCTTTCCAGATGGTGTTGCATGCTGGATCAAAAACGAACAGTAATTTTCTGCATTCATAATTACATCAAAACTCTAACCATGACAGCGCATCCACTGTGTTTTAGACACTGTAGACACTCACTGTTATCCTTCTGTCCTGATCTCCTGTAGAACCAAAATATTAAGATTTGGTTTATCTCTCCATAGGACTTCCTGCCACTCATTTTATTTTAGTCTAGTTCTTGTGTAATTTGGCATTCTTAAGCCTTTTCCCTTTCTTTATGAATGGCTTTTTGACAGCCACGCTTCCACTGAGACCATTTCTAGGTGGCCTCAGTGAACACTACACGGATCAACTGAAGGGCCATGCATCAAAGTCATGTGTCAGGTTTTTGCTGGATTTTTTTTCCCCTATTTCTTGAAGACATGTCTTTCAGCTTTTCAGATCAAAGTAGCAGATGTGTAACTTCTCTTGTCTCCACTTTCGTTTTCTCAGTGTGTTTTTTTTAAGGACACTTTGCACACCATCCCAAGATACTCCGTGCCCTTGGTAATCAGTACAAAAATATTATTTTATGCTATCAAACTTTGTTATCTTTGACATTTTTTTATCATGCTAACAAAATGGCAACAGTTGATGTGCTTTTGTGACAGGCTGCTAGTAACAAAGTGCCTAAAGATTCAAATTAAAATAAGCTCTTTATTCCTCCCTTCACTTTGGTCTCTTTTTTATGCTTCAGTGATTTACAAGTAAATGTTAAATGGCTTAACAAACAAAAAACATTCCTCTGAAATTGCTCGTGTGAAGTTTGTCTCCTTAGACACAAGCTATAAAAGAAATCAGCCGTGGCTCAAGATGCTTACACAGTGCTGTACATCTAGTTTTAATATAAACAAACATGAGCATGACCATCTGGTTACAAATCCAAGTTTGCAATATAAATATAATGCTTGGATAGCTGTTTTTACATGTATCTATCTCCTGTTTATGGTATGGAAGTGAACCTCTACAGAGCTGTAAATACAAAAACAATTCATCTTGCAGCCAAAACATGGTTGTCCAACCAGATGGTTCTCATCAATCACCACTCCCACGGTGTTTGAATGTTCACACACAAGGCAAATCCTGCCCTCCTCAATGATGCTGTCTTGATGCATTTTGTATAACTTGCTTTACCAAAAAGAAATTCATCTGATTCTTTGAATAACATGAATGGTGTCACTGAGAAACGAGAAGTCTATTGTGCTGGAAAAAGTCATCGACTCAGCCATGAAAACTCTCCAGCTGGCCTGGTTGTCTGTTTCACATGGCTACTACAGCAAAATATTTTCTCTACATGGCAGTTTCCTTTTTGGAGAAGGCTGTGTACAAAAGCTCCTTGTTTGGAGGGTGTGAGGTCATAGAGGGCTATAAAATTCCTTGATCATTAGTAAAGGGGTTGGGTTTGAACTCTGTGGTTTACACTTTACATTAAATGTAAACCCTAGTTTACTTTTTTGGCTCTGCAGTATTTTCTTTTTATGAGTGTTGACGTGGGGATCAAATGATGGACTATTAGCGCACACGTTAGCTTGCTTTCCATAATGACAGGGAGATCAGAGGTGTTGATTAAATATTTGCCTCCCTGTAGATCGTGTCTTTAATTAAGGAACAGAAGGCATCAGGCTGTGCACTTTTAAATGCCAGATCCCTGTGGCACTGCACGCCTAACCTGCCATGGCAAGCTGCTGATTGTCTGCTGATGCTGGCAAAGTGGCTCACACAAATGTCCTGATTGCAAGGCAAAAGCAGCTGTGCTTGCTTTTGCTTATGATTTATGTTGTAAATGCTGCCCACAGAGGGAAATCTCATAGAATTCACTGGTTGAATTTTGATGATTTATTGGTAGCACAAAAAAGTAGCACTCAGATACATTGAAGCTGGACCGTAGAGACACACAGCTGCTCTGGTAAGACCAGACAATCCCCTGTGTTACTTCAAGTGGAGCAGTGGCATTGATCTGCTTCTGCTGTAAAAGTTTACTTTTTCTTAATTTTTTCTTACAGGTTCTATTCAGTCAGAGTTCTAAATCCTGTGGTGTCTCTGGCCACCCAGAACAGAATTAGTTAAATGACCGCTATTAAGATGTCACATCACCTCACAGCAGTATCAGATCCCCCAACATAACTCTGCATGTCCAATCTAGTAAGATTCCTGTCTTCATGTAAAAATGTGGTCTAAGGTTTTGGTCCATTTTGGTTGTTACCTCACCAATGAGAGCAAATCTAAAGGAGCTACGCGAGTTTAAAGAGTGGTGTGAGGTTTAAACCGACGAAGGAATATCTGGAGCCCAAGACAGCTCTCTGCTACATTATGAACAAAAGCAAAATCATCCATATGGGATATATTAATTCATGGATAAGATTTTCCTTCATTGTCAAATTGCAGCTGTTGATTTTATCTATGTTATATTGCCCTCTGTTGGTGGAAAAGGGTACAATGTATGTGGAGCCTCATTCTTGCAGTTATGTCGACTCATAGTTCCACATCAGTGTAACCCGACCATTTATTGTGTCATTCTTTTAATCGGGGAAGCTCAGTTTTTTGTTTTATAATTTAGTCTTTTATTTGCTCTTGGTTTTTTTTTTTTTGTTTTTTTTTACTATGTCATACACTAAAAGATTCTGTCATTCTTCACATTATTTTTATAGAAATGCCTTACATGTTGTTGGTGAATCTTGTTGAAAACTAAACTGGAAAATAGAAAAATATATTTGATTAAGTGCTTATTTGATGGAAGAGATCATTTTATCTGCTGAAAGTCATATTTGTGTACACACTGGCCTTGTTTCCACAGGAAATTGCCAAACGGTTGCAAGAAGAGGAAGAGGAGAGTATCAGGAGACGAAGTAGAGGGTCAGGGAGCCATAGTGAAGGTAAAGCTTTATTGTATATAGTTATGAAGGTTGTTTAGAAATTTTCACATTGTTTAAATAAAATGTTTTGGGGTTTTTGGATATTTTTAGTGGTTTGCAGAAGGCTTTGTTATACTATAGGACACAACCTGGCATTATTTAGCTTCTTACTAAACATTCTTGGCTCTGCTTGTGATCATTACTGCAGCTGTAGTAATGATCACAGATACTACAAGGCCATGAACAAAAAAGTTGCTCATTTGTTCATGAATATCTTCATGGTTTTTTTTTTCTTACTTGCTCTCATGTTTGTTTTGATATTGTCTTTAACGCATGGAATTACATTTACAGCATTTGCAGGGCTCATTCTTGTATGTAAATGCATGGAAATATGTCAGTTATATTTCATCCATTTATACTAATTGTAGATTGTATTGCTGTGTTACCTCATCATTAATAATAATCACTAACAGACTCACCCACCCACCCTTTTTTGTTTGCATGTTTGGCATTGCCAAAGGCAGCACGAGTGACCCTGCACTGCTATCCCTACAACAGCACACACACAACAGCGTTTGCCAGGGGGAAGAGCAGTACCCTAGCACCACCACCAGGTGGCGATCATCTACTTCTCACTCAGACATAACTGGGCCTCAGACTAACTCCCCAAGGGGGTTAGCAGCTCAGAAAAATACAACTTCATGGTCAAATCAAGGACACCCCAATTCCATTAGGCAAATTAGGAGTGAATTGAGAGAGCCTTTGTGTGAAAATTCAGATGACTCGGACACAGTTTTCTCTGAACAGCTCTCTGTTTGGTCCCAGAGGCTGAATGAAAGATTCAACACTGCACCTGCTCGACAGCGGGCATCTTTACATCAGCCACAAGAGAGAAATTGCAGAAGAGTTTACTCTCGTAGAACATTCTCAGACGAGTTCAGGGAGGAGAGAGAAGAGTGGGACGAGGACTTTTATGAAAATGGTGATCTGAATGAAGGGAGGCCTAGGAATCAGGATAAAGAGAGGAAGTACAGAGATGAGTATGATATCAGAGGTCAGGATCCAGGCTCTCAGTTAGTCGAGTTTAGAGAAAAGCGACGCAGTCAGAGTGAATCTGTTCGGCTGCATGACAGGGATACACACAGCAACAGAGACTTTGCAAAGACCTGGAGCTACAAGGACAGCCCTGACAAACACGTCCGTTTTCGAGATGATAAGAGGAGCTCTCGCAGGGAGCAGAGTGAAAGCAGCCAAGTGTGGAAGATGCTGGCCCGTGTCCTCAAAGAGAGGGGTGTGCCTGTGAAGCTTGGTGGCAATGGGGCGCCACTGCAAATAAGGCCTCAAAGCAGAGACAGCCAGGTGTTTCATGGGAGTGAGGTCTCCTGCGGCGACTCCCAACCACATCAGAGAGCCTTCCACAGAGCTGCTTCCACGAGGCACAGTTTCCATGGAGATATTAGGGAGAGGAAGAGATTGTCATACCGAGAGAACAGTGGGAGAGATCACAGAGAAGACCGAGACAGGCATCATGATAATGGAGAGATTTATGAGATTAGGAGAAGGGACTCAGACCTTTCTAAAAGAGAAAGACAAGGCAGTAGAAGGTGGAGTAACAATGATGAGAGGGGAGAGAGGAATGTAAATAATTATAGAGTCAGGAGGGCAGCAAGCGAGCGGAGGCATTTACACAGGACCGCAGAAGAAAGCTTAAGCTCAGAGGAGGAGCAAGACGTGGAGAGGAGAATAAATGTACCCCGCCGAAGAGCCCCAGGACGTAGCCAAAGTCTCAGCACCAGCAGCAGGGCTTCAACCAGGGATAGGTCAAGGCGCACAGCAGCAGGTAACACTTAGACCTGCAGCCAACTCTAATCTGCAGAGGGAAAGCTTCCAGCATGGTGCTGTCCCTCTCTGTGTACATCTGCTCCTCTCATCTTCCCTTAATCATCCCCTTATCTGGACTTGGGCTTTAGTGGTGTCTTGATTCCTTACTGAAGTGGGACGTTTCCCTGTTTCATATCTACAAAATCAGTGGTCTAAAATAGTCTTTGCTTTGTACTTTAATTCTCTACTTTTCCTTCTTCTAATTCTTTTTTTTTTTCTTTTCATCTTGAGGGTTGTAAGATAATTAATTCCAGGGAGTTGCTTTCATTTTGCATCTTTTCACCTTGTGCTGTCATTTCAAATGTCATTGTAAATAACCTTTCCCCGACTCTTTCGGTAAACTTGAATGATTAATGGGTGATGGGTTTTTTTTGGTTTTTTTTAACAAATCATGTGCTCATCATCATCACAGTTGCTCAATTTTCTGTGAATTTGACACTGTCAAACTTCATCTTTAGGAGCACCACTTCAACCAGAGCTGAGTGAAACTAATCTGAGCCTGGGGGAGCTGCAGCAGGTTTTAGAAGATGAAGAACTGGCCCTCAAGCTACAGGAGGAAGAGGAAAAGCTGTTTGGGAGGGTAACTGATCCAAGAATTTAACATGAAACACTGTAGTTTAGAAGGTTAGCAGAAAAACAGAAGTTTGGTTTGTTGATCTGAACATTTACTTTCTGTTTCCTCACAGAACTCTCAGCCATCTCAACGTTGTCCTTATCCAGACGGGGACTTCAGAGTAGCACAAGTGGCACAGGATGAGGTGGAATGATAAACTGACATGTCATCAGTATCCGTTTATTTAACATCCAACTGATTAGTAAGATCATGCCTTTTTTTGTGTAGGAAATTGCACGATTCATGCAGAAACAAGAAATTAAATCAAAGCGTAGATCTCGTGAGCTGGAAGGACCTGAGTCTTGGCGTGAGCATAGGGCGATGATAAATCATCATGACAGACGAGCTGCAAGAGAGAGACAGGTTTGTTTGAACATGTGGTTAGGAATTCAAGACAAAGACAAACATATACACAGACCTGTTATGCATATGTGTGAAAGGTCTTTATTGGGTGTTTCTGCCAGCAGAGGTTTTAAACAAGCTGAGAAACCTCTTTGTTCATTTCAGGTCCAACGAGAGAGACTTGACTCAGAGGGCTTTCCTTCCCCGACTGAGGACTGCTCTCCAGAGAACCTTCCGCCAAGTCCCACCACCACTACACCGTAATTAACAAGTTAAATCTCTTAATTAATGCTGTATGTCTGATATTTCAAAAATATGGTGATTTATAGCTGCTACATTTATAGATCAGCCCAGCAGATTAGAAACATTGCAGAGGAATTGGATCCAACCTTCCAGGCGAGGAGGCAAGGCACAATGAGCCTCCAAATGGGACAAATGGGTATTTGAACTGAACTGAAATAAAACCACTGTTGAAACTGTTGAAACAATAACTTGACAGTTCCTTTTCCTCCATTGTAGGTCCAGCTACTCAGCCCCTTCCTGTGCCACAGTCAGGTCTAAATGAAATGCTTGAGGAGCCTACATTTATTCCGCCAACAAAGCGTCAAACAGACAAATCAGGACGAAGTAAATCCAAAGAGAAGAAGGAGAACTGCAAGCAACAGTGATCTCCAACACTGTGTTCTGCTGTAGGCCATACACCGTTTCTTTTAAAACACTTAATCAGTTCAGCTAGAGTTCTCATTGCTTATTATTTTAGGGTTAAAACCGACACGAATAGCATTCACTCAGCTGCCCCTACTAGCACTTTTTTTAGAGCAGTGGAATAAGGAGACTTTTTAGATTCTCGATTAAGTAAGTAAAGACAACATTTTAAAATCAAGGCTTTTATAAATGCTAAAGGGAAATGTTGGGTTTGTTATTGTATTGTATTTTATATGTAGTTAACCAGTATACTGTCAGCTGGATCTCTCAGTCCTCCCCAAGTTGTGCCTACACTTTATTTACATTACAAATACACTAAACCATCCAAGTAGACTTCTATGTTCTGCCACCTAGTATATAACTTCATCCCATTGTCTAAATCAGAATACTTTAATAATCCCTAAAGAAATTATGTCTAAACTAGGTATAATGTGGGAAAAATAATTATTTGAACCCATGGTGAATTTGTAAGTTTGCTCACTTATGAAGATATGAACAGTTTTTATTTTATGGTAATTTTATTTTAATGGAGTGAAACAAAACATTAACAAAAATCCAGAAAAAACACATTATATAAAAGTTATAAAATGCTTTGCAACTTGAAGCTTCAGTTCCCTCCACAGATTGGATTGAGGTCTGGAGACTTGTTAGGCCACTCCATGACCTTAATATGCTTCTTCTTTAACCACCCCTTTGTTGCCTTGGCGATATGTTTTGAGTGCTTGTCAAATTGGTAGATCCATTCACAATCCCTCTTCAGTGTTCTAGCTGAGGGAAAGAGGTTCTCATCCAAAACCTTCACAGTACTTGGCCCTGTCCATTTCCCTGTTATTGCAGTCAAGTTGTCTGTACTTTTAGCAGGAAAACAGCCCCAAAGCATAATATTTACACCTCCATACTTGTTGTAAGTATGGTGTTCTTTGGATCACACTCAGTTTCTTTACCTCCAAACACAGTTGGTCAAGTTGATGCCAAAGAATTTGATTTTGGCTTCATCTGACCGTAGCGCTTTCTCCCATGTCATTTTATTCCACTTCTGAATAGTCGCACAACTGTTTTTACCTTCTCACTAAGCTTCTTGCTGATAGTCTTGTTGTCCATTCCAGCCTTGTGTTAGGTCTACAGTCTGGTCAGTAACTTCCTCTGACAGCTCTTTGGTCTTGTCCATGGTGGTGAAAACTTTGAAATTGATTCTGTGGACAGGTTCGTTTTATACACATCAGATTGCCAGTGTCTGTAATTGATTGACGGATTGTAATTGCCTGTATGTGCAGGGATATAGGCAATCTGTGGGAGCCAGAATTCTGGATTGGTTGTAGAGGATCAACCGATCCTCTGTATTTTTGGTTGAGATTCTGTCGCTCTCCATTAAAATGAAGCTACCATAAAAATTAGAGACTGGTAATTTCCTCTTAAGTGAGTAAATGTACAAATTCAGCAGGGCATCAAATAATTATTTCCTCCACTCTATTTCTTGGGGGAATCTCCAGAAGCATGTGAACGTTAATCTTTACAAAGAAATAGTGACAAAGTAATCTTGTTTCAAAGCAGTTCTTGTCATGTTTGCTGTTATCCAACGACAATCAAACTAACGTTGTTTACTTTTTATAGATGGAAATCCCAGAAGTTGTAAAACTGGATCACATTAACATAGTGGTAGTGAAAGAAGTCAAAATTAAATGTAATTATTTCCCACTCGAACGAGGAAGTTCTCTTGCTGACAGCTCATGGAATAAATAAAACTATAGCTCTATGCTATAGCTACATGAAGCTTAGCTGCTACTATTACCTTTTGGAGCTTACAACTACATTTCGCAATCTCTGAAATCCAACACCAAAGACAGACTTTGAACTAAAACACTTGCATGTTTTACCAGGTCACTTTAACACTATTCCTAATGCCAAACAGGAATCTAACAGAAGTGACTGGAAATAATTTTGATGCATGTATTACTATTTATTGGTCTCTCTTTTTGTTTTGTGTATGTTGTTCTTGCTGCCACATTTAAACTCTTTTCTTTACACAACTGAAATACGACACCATGACTGCAACTATTCTGTACATAATAAATACAATCTTTATTGCTTGTTCAAAAATGAGATGTAAGTACAGTGTAAAAATACATATAATCAGTTTTATACAGTACTTTAGACAGCTGAAGACATTTTATAGGAAACCACCGTGAGACAAAATTATACATTCAAACCAAAAGTACATGACATTCATCAGGTAATATTCAGCAGGTATAATAAAGTGCTGCAGTCGTATTAAAATGTCACTGTATGACTGTACTGTAATGTTAACACTTTTTCACTGCGCCACCTGTGAACTTTGAAGTCTTTAACTGATTTTGCTTTGCTGGAGAGGTGACTCATACGCTGCTCTATTACTATAGGCGTGGGTAAACGTTTTCAGGCAAAGCCCACACAGTATATTTCTCAAATGTTCCATGAAGAAACACTTGCCTTTTACAGACCAGGGGAGCAATAGAATTAAAAAACAAAACAAAAAAACGTTTGGTCTAATCTTGCTGCCCACTCTGCTGTTCTAGAAGAAACTAAAAGTAACGCACTCTACTCTCTCTGGGGGTTTCCGCTTGGCCCCTGGGTTTAGCTTGCATGTCATTTACATTAGTCAAGCATATTTGTTCACAGGATTTCCCAAGACATTCAAGAGTTACAGCGATAATTGGTGGATTTCCCATGTGGCACTCGTGAGGAATACTGAAAGATTTTCGCAATTGTGTTACTAAGCTTTAGAGCATTTCATTTTTGTTTTTATTCTGACCTGTTGAACGCATACTTGATCTGATAAACACTTAGTCATACAGCGTGCCTTAACATGCTCAGTGATTGTCACAGCTGAACGATTTTTACCTTTCATTTGTGAACCATTCTGTACACTCAGTATTTTACTAATAGGTCTCCCTAGTGCTTCATCTTGAATCGTAGCTTTATCTACTTAAAATAGGGAAGTCCCTTCACTGGGCTTTTTTTGACCAGTTAAGCAACAGTTGGAAAGTCCATATAGTTCCTGGTAAAGTTCAGTGGAGTGGAAGAGGCTATATGCAATAATGAGTCTAGCTACCTATTTTCACAATTTAACAAATAATAATTATAAATAAAAAAAAAGACAAACTGTAAATGACCAACAGATAAAACAATTAAAACAACAAAACTGCCATAAACAGCAGGTAGGTTGCTATGTTATGTTGAGGCTTTGAGCATATGTAAAACCATACTACTGGGAGGTAATATAAAGGCTCAGAAAGTAATATGACTAAAATCAGTCTGTTACACCCACTTGCACACTCACCCACGTCGTATTTTCAAACTGAGAAATACTTGGCAGTTTTACCACTCAGGCGCGCAAATAACAGATTAATGACTGTCTATCATACTCTTACTGACTACAGCTGTTTTACAGTGTACTGGGGCAAGTAGACTGAACTTTGAATGCAGTTTAAAAACGTAATGGCAAAAAGGCTAGCTTTTGTTGATTGTTATTTCATGACTGTGTTCACATTTCAAGATGGCAAAAAACCAGCCTGCTGTTAGAATTTACATGGTGAATAACCTATTGTTAAGTCCACTTTCTTCTTTCCCCTCTCAGAATTCCCCTTCCTCTTGTTTCAACAGACTGTGTTATTGAAGGATCACTGAAACTGTATCCAGTTGTTAAAACTGAGCATGATGTTACAGTTTGTTTTGTCCTCTTAGGCCTTTTTACACAGTAGCTTATGCTGTTCTAAAATAAAGACAGCTGGCCTAAGCAACTTGGTATAACAAAGACATTTAAAAAAACAAAAAGTGGCTCAGTATGAAGAACGAAGAATCCCATTTTAGCTGTAAAATCCTGTTTCCTTAAAGGAAAAAGCTACTTCCATGCGGCTTTCTAGCCCAGGGCATTCCATTCATGCAATCAGCTGCTCTGAAGAGTCCTTAGAGTCCAGTGACTCTGAGCTGCAAGTGCTGCCCTGTTCCTGCTGAGCCTCATGGAAACTGCACTCTATTGCAATTAATGTCCTGGGATCATCTGAAGGAGAAAAAGAGGGAAAAAGTAAGCAATTAAAATAGTTAATCACTATGATTCAGGTGATATATTACCTAATCATGAAATGCAAGAGAAATTACCTGTAGGATTTACAATGATTTTTTCATGAATTCTCTTTTTTGTCTTCTTTCTTTTCTGGAGGTTTTTCACAGCTACGATCATGATAATGATGATGGTGACGGGGAACAAGACAAGTATGCCAATGATAACAAACAGTGGCCATATCGGGTCTTGAGCATCTGTTTCAAAACAGCACTGTTATAGTCAACTTTAGATCAGAACTGAAGCAGTATGATAAGAGGAAAAAAAATCATGACTTACCAGAGTCAGGTTTAACTTCTTGGCCACGTGTTGCCTTAGGTATAACTGGAACACACTTAATGTCATTTAATGCATCTCCTTTGACCACAATCTGCTCATTTGGATTGGAGCACCTGGGAGAAACAAGCGTGACAAAAGATTCCCTGTGACTTTTCTGGGATTTATCAAGTGTTTTATTACTGTAAAACATGGTGGTGTTTAGTAAAGGGTATTATCTTACTTGGTACTCCAGGGTTTGCACTTCTGGTGAACTTTGTCGTTATATGTTCCATTTGGACATTTTCTGCAGTCACCTGTGGAGACAGTCAGTGTGTTGATTTGCCATTTAAGCCAACATGTGTAGTGTCTGGGCTAAAGTTAAAAGCTTATTATTTGTACTTTTACTTACGATTAACTGTAGGTTCGAAGCCTTTTTCACACGTCTTCACACAGAAGGAACAACGTTCATCACCACAAGTAAGTCCTTCTCTACAGCCACACTTGGTATCAGTTGTGGCAGTGCAGGCTTGTAGAAGGACCTGAGCACCTAAACATACAAAAAGATTAAAAGCTCTTGTAGTACTACAGAAATCTATATTAGCCCAGAATTTAATACACTGCTGATGAAATGCTCTTATATGGTTGTGACTTAATTAATGCACCAACATACCTACACACTGTGTACAAGGGTTACAGCTGTATTCTTTAAGGTGCACTGTATAGGTCCCGGGCTCACAGGGTTTACAAAGTTCTTTTGGGGTTTGACCACACTCCTCGACTAGGTGATTTCCTGCAAAAATAAGCAAGGGAGTAAAATACACATAAATTTCAGTGACACTGGCTCCATCAAAGCTATAATGCATCTTAATAAATGACAAAAGATTTCCTTTTTAAGGTTCATAAGTTATAAGATTGGGGTTTCTAGAAAACTTTGAACTCTAATAACTATATTTACTGCTCTTACACTGGATGTACAGGAATGAAACTGACAAATTCTGTCAGTGACATTTCCCAATGATTGGATATATCAGCTGCATCATCCTTGCCTTTGTTGTGGATTAGGTGAAAAACCACTGAAACTATCTTTGGTTGCATGTGGCCACCGCAGAGGAACTCCTCAAAGGTTGGAAAACAATCTCAACTTTTTTTTTCAACATCCAAAGATAATAGCTGGGTTTAATAATGTGGAAGAAAAGACTTCTTTTATCTCACTCGTGAATATACAGTAGGCTAAACTGTAAATGTAGTTTAATTCAAAAGAGCGCCGTTAAAAACAAACAAAAAAGCTGCACATCTGTAAAAAAAACTAATAAATGTAGAGTCTATCTGCAAACTTTTATGAGATTCTGGATCTTTTTTTTTCTTTATTACCTGGGTGACAGCTGTTACAGCAAACATCGTTCCCCTCTAGCGCCCATTCCTTGCAGCCCATCTCCACAACACTGCACTGGATGCGGATTCCCAAAAAGAGAACGATCAGCCAGGCGATTGCAGCCATACTTCAGCTTCCCAGCCTTGAAGATGATACAGCCACTCCAGGAGAGAGTTGATTTAATCCAATCGAAGAATTATTCCAGGTATCTCTTCCACGCGGCACTAATTCGGCTTTTCTCTTTACCTAAATCTGTGTGAGCATCGTTCTGCGCTCTGCACTCATATTAAGCAGACTGTATAGTTGCGACTTCAGCAGTCAGAAAGGTTTTTAACCCTCTTGCCAGCTGAGCGCTTATAAAAAGTGTTGTCGCGGGGGACGGGGGGGCGTGTCACAACGGTGTGACTCAGCATGGTACAATTCATCTACATGCATAGACAGTTTTTTGTCTTAGTCATTTTTATACAACTACAATGTATTATGTATTTATTAAAAATAAATGAATTCATTCAAAATACACAAAGAGATACCAAGATATAAAGTTGTCGCTGGCTGTAGGAAAAAGAAAAGCGAAACTTTGCTCAGTCAGATTACAATATTCGTTTCTTTTCCTCTACCAGTAACCAAATAAAGCCGTGATAATGTCGTGTTATGCATGCCTTCAAACTTGAACGACCGTTCAAATCTGTTCTGTTCTTCATAGAACTGTCTGAACTAGGGCTAAACTAGATTTCCTGTTTACAACAGCACAGTCAAGTTCTCCACCTGCAAATGTGAAGTTAATTCAAATAGCAGCTTTACTTTCTAGAAGCTTTTGCTTCTATTTGAGTGCATTTACGCAGTATATTGTCTCCCAATAAAGCATTAGACTTAACTACCTGTCGTGGAAAGGCTTTGTTATCACGCTACAATAGAAATAAAAGGGATTTTATCTTCATCGTAACTTTTCTGTTTTGTCTCTAACGGGGAAACAGTCATAAAGGGGGATTTTTTTTATTTTTACTTAATCTCCTGGACTTTATTTTGTCTATACGGTTTTATAAACAAAGCTTAAGGATGCCAATACCATTGTCTTCCTCGTGGGAGTCATGGCATCATAGTATACATACAATATACACTGAAGAAATGCAAAATTGAGGTGAAATTAAAGAAAATGTACAGCATAAAACTTTTTTTTAATTTAAGTAAACAATTGTTAAAATACGATTTTATTCACAACAGAGAACGCGTCATTGTTATTTAACAGATGAGTCATAGGACAAGACATCATGCCCAGAATCACAAGTTTATTTAAAGGGCATTGAAAATGTCTCGAAATTCCCCCCCTCACGGACTCTTCAGAAGATCATTATGTGTCTGGTGGCTAACACTTGTATTAGACAACACACGTGGCAAATATTCAGGTAGAAAATGAAATTAAAAGTGTTGTAAGAATATTTCTTCTAAAATGAAAGTGGTGCTTTTAAAAGTGACCTTTGTTTTCAGGTGCCTTTGTTCAATTGTGTATAGCGATTCCCAAACTCAGCAGGACTTACTTCCTTTGAAAAAGGAACCGTTTCCTTACAGTAAGTGGTGTGAGTTTGGGAAAACACTGGGAATTTGCTGACAAATGATGAGGTGTCAGGTGATTACATATCTGGGGATCTTCTAGCTCATCTTCATGCTTAAATTCAAACTAACAATTTAAGTGCGAAGGGGGGAAAACGAACCAAATAAATACACGCACATAACGTTTGTCTGCTGAGTCATGATTGTAACATCTCACTATCATATGATACTTCGTGACATTCGCAGACGAGGCCTTTGACTTTCTAATGCATCACACTCGACCGATAGCGTCGTCACGTCAAAGTGCGCGCGTGGTGTGAGACTGCGTATGTACCTCATCTGCCAACGCACCCTAAGAAACCCTTCCCACATTTACTCCTCAACCTCCTCTTTAAAAAAATTCAGCAATGAAGCACAGTAAAACCCCGTCCCAAATTTACATAGCGGCTCGGGAAATACTTCAGGGCTGTTCGGTAAGGAGTTTAGCAACACAATCTGCTGGTAAATGAGTGTGCGCTCATATTTGCATGTAGGCTGACATAAGCTTCAGAGTCAGTCAACCTGGAACTGTCATGGCAGAAGGCTTTGTTAATGTGGGACTACACGTTTTCACTTTACCCGTTGGCCTGTATTTCAAACAGCACGAAGGCGATTACAGGTCATTGCGCTCTTCTGGGGGCTGCTGTTCTAGTAGAGTAACTTATTCTGCCTACACAGCACTTCCTTCCTGACGAGCATTTTTATTACACACCCACCATAGATGTAGGTGTGTGACGTCACTCAGCAACCGCGGCTGTGGTTGTGGGTCAAGTAGATGGGGGTCTGTACTATACAGTCGGCTTGTTGTTGTATAGCCGTTTTACAAGTAACACCAGCCCACTGGGAAAGTACACGTAATTGGTGTACTGGAAACTCCACTCAGGGGTGTTAACTGTCAAGTGTCAAAACCAACATTAAAACTTTGTTGCAACATATTAACCCATCTCGGCTATAATTGTAAATGGTTGTCTATTCTTCAGGCGACTGTTTTGTTGACCACAGGCCGGTCATGAACACCAACCACCCACGAGATTGTGTCATACATTTGAAATGCATGATACTGCTTTCGAATTAAAACAGGCAACGGCACCTTAAGCACATTTTCAAATCGCATTTTTATCATTTTATCAGTCAAATGTATAGTTTGTACAATAATATACACAAAACAATGTCTCCACCTAGTGGCATTTCACTCAGTCTCCAGGTGAGGTGAAAAATGAAGACAGTGTTTTGAACATATATATTTTTATTCATATATATATAATAAATTTCTATTTACAATTTATTCTTCTTTTTTTAGAGAAAATTAAAGAGAAAGCTTTGATTGCAAACAGTGCTTCATACTAAAGGGAGGGAAGGACAAAATGGGAAAGTGCTCATAAAACTAGTGTGTGTGTTATTTCCCTCTTGTAACTATATTTTAGGTAGATACAACAGGGATTTGCCATTGTTTTGCAAGGAGATCACCATCTGAAAGCCAGGATTCCCCTTGAAGTCACTCTGAACACAACAACTAGAAGTGACAGCTTCAACAGTATGAAGAGCCATGTCCACCAAACAATGTGAGGCTTTGGCTTTTATCACACTGACTTTTCAACAAAGTCCACAACTGAAGGAGACAAACCTGATGCTTTTGTCAAACTACTTTATCTAATCAACCTTTGAGTTTGCTTTCACAGTTTGCTGTTGTGAGTGTCCAAAGTTTGCAATCCTGCTGATCTTTAAACATGTTTAAACTAAGTGTTATGGGTGTCAGGGTTTAATCACTGACAGAAATAATGATACATTCGACAAAGCACACCTAGGACATTGAGAAATGGCCACCGTTTCATAAAGAGTGATGCCTGATTGTCGGTCAGTCATTCGTAGTAGACAAAGTATGACACCATCAATGCAAAAGGATCACATAAATAACATCACGAAAATGTTCCAGTGTATGGATTCTTCCTTTAGAACATAGGAAAGAGGTAACCTCCTCCCCCAATAACGGTAATACTTTAAACAAAATGAATGAATACGTTTTCTTTAAAGCAGGTGAGACAGTCATGCAATATGCAGCCTAGTCGAACTAAAGGCTGGCTACAGGGTCTCCCTTATGGAAATCCTCGGATTGTGAACTGATCAAGGTTAGCGTTATTAGTAGTTGGCAGGTAAGAGCTTAAATACGCCAGTGGCAGCGCCTTGACATAAGGGGAGTGGGGCCAGAGTAATGTGCTAAACTGTAGCATTATACACAAATATGAGTTAGGTGTTCCAGTCCGAGTTTTATGTCCAGAAAAAGATTCGTAGGCCATAGTTATTGGCCTGGGTCTGGGGGATTGAGATCCAGGCCCAGCCAGCTTAAAGGCGCAGAACAGAAAATATCCTAGGTAGAGTACACACTCCCAAAAATGTCTGCATGGCATCTTTACAGAAATCAGTACACTGAATACCACTCACGTTTCACAAACTGTACACGTCACGTCAATACAAAAGAGGGTTTTCAGCCAGAGGACCCCTGCTTGTGTGCGAGAGGACTACTCCTGTTGTGCTCTTGCTGCCTGTATTCCTTTGCTTGGACATCAGAGGGACAGACAGCAGGGGGCTGTGGAGAGGGCCAGTCAGTGTCTACATTCTGAAGTTTAGAGATGGTCAAAAGACTGAGAGGAAAAAGGAGAACAGGGTTGAAAGGGATCAGGGAGAGCTGTTTTGTGCTCACTGAGTTAAAAAGGCACTGTTCTGTCACATGATGTCAACAAAGAACTCACAGGGATTGCCCATAGCATGCTGGAAGGACTGGCGACTGGCGGTGAGCTCAGGAGGAACGGCTGCTAACTCTCTCCCAGGTGGGGCTCCAGGAGGCGTGCTACTGTTGAATGAGGTCTTGGGGGCCAGACGGGCCAGACAATAAGGGGGAGGCAAGCCTGGGGGGCCGTAGGAGGAGGCATGGCTTCGCTCGCTCTGGGCACAGGAGCCTGGAGCTGGCTGAGTAAAGGCGGCGTGGCTGTAGGTGAACGGGGGGTGGTTGTTCTGTGTGACAGGGTGGCTCCTGTGTGAATGACTGTGGCTGAGACTTGACCTTGCGTGACTTTGGCTAGAGATGGCGTGGCTGTGATGGCTCATTTGACTGGCAGATCTGTCACCACGCCGCCCTCCGCGGATTCCTGGCTCTGATTCACTGCATGTTGACCTTTGACCCTTTTCCTGTGGGGATGAACGTCTACCTTTGCCTGCGCTGGGGTTGGATCCACTGCTTCGGCTTCCTGTTGATTGGGGGGGGGGGGAAAAAAAAGAAAAAAAAAAAAAAAAAAAGAAACAGATTAACAGGTTAAGACTTCAATAGAATATAAAACACCCACAAATACACAGTGAGCAGCTGCAAGTCATCAGCTACTGATGATTCACGACCGGCTACCGATAAACAAAGACAAAAGGTCACACATTAAACATCAGCTTAATAAAGACTTCTTGAACTCCACCAGAATTAAGCATAACATGAAAAGGTGCTCGTGTTTGAAACACAGTAAAATGTGTCAATGTTAATAAATACATTACTGCACTTTGTTTAAGGTGTGACCACATTTTTTGTTATGCAGTCTAGCAAAAGTCAGTCAAGGGCAAACATGATTATCTCAGTGATTTCTGCCCCAAATTCTGATGCAGCAACTGATATTAAGGCTTTTTCTTATATTCATACAAACACTGAAACAGTCAAAGATCATAAATATAAAGATGACACACCTGCATCAGAAAGATTACCACAAAGCACTTGATGAACAACGCAGAATGACGTATTTGTCGTGTTGTCAATTTCTCAGTAATAATACGTGTCACAACTCTCAATGCTGTTAATAAACACTGCTGGCATCAGACTAATGGAGGTGTATCACACTGTTGCAAAATCAAACATTCCACGCCTCCCCTTCCACAGTGAGCCCAACAGCACTGGGTAAAGTGGTGCATGATTGCCCCCTATCAGCAAGAATGATAGCACAAGCCTCAGAGTGCTCATCCTGCATCATGCACCTCCCAGCACAGTACGAATGCATGCCTAGAGGCACAGAGAGGGAGAATCGGACGTCAGGAGAGTCACAGACAGGATACACATGGACCAAAGAAAAATTATGGGACGGGCAGAGAGAGAAAAAACAAAAAACCCAACAAAAACCTTAAAGCTACAGTATGAGACGTGGAGAACGTTGAGCACAAGAGAAAGAGAGGAGTGGCAGAATAAGATTGAATGGTAAAATAGAGAGAGCAGCAGAGGAGGAGAGGGGGTTAGCAGGCTTACCGGTTCCCCCAGTGTCCGGGGACTACCTCCTCCTTCAGTCTACCGTTGCCCAGCAGAAACAGAGGGAACAACAGAATTACACACACCTCCCAGCCCAGTCGTTCCTCTACTACCTGTCGTGTCCTAGTGCACTTTCCCCCGTTAGCTCCAAACCAACGTAACGCCGGTGGCTGTTACTGATCCTTTATATGCAAATATGCAGAAACTGTCCCCAAGATTTCACACATGCACTCATTACCATGAATGCTTGCTCTTTACTGAACGCTCCCAAAGAAAGAAAACCATGACATTTATTTGTCACTTGTCTTCCCAAAATTTGCTGATAAACGAAACCAAAACTAACCGAAAGAATGGCAACTGGGCGAAATTAAAATATGGATGAGCCACTCAAAACAATGAAAATAAGACAGAGAGATGGTAATATATAGTTTCACATCTTTTGTCTGGGCTACGTAGTAAAAAATATACAGCAACATTACCCCTGCCAGCTACTTATACGTACCGCCCCAGCGCAGACAACAAAAACCATGCAGCACCATCACATTTTGATTCAAAAATCAAAACAAAAGATCATTCAAGAACTAATGGAGACACATGGACTTAGTGTTGATCATTTCAAGCTGGTGATTGATAATCACATGGTTGATCAGATCTGTTTTGTGTACACACCCAGTACTGCAGAGCTGTCCGCTGCATGACTCAAGATGCTCATGATTGACCTTGACAATACAGGACGCATTTTAGAACACAGATATTTATATTGTATTGAATAATGCAATCCAATGTCCACTTCCTGCCCAGAGAGCCAGTAAAGCTAACATTAGCATGAGCCAGACATTCGTTAATATGCCAGAAAGACTTCATTAATGTCGTGTTGCATGTTGAGCGAATATATTATATTAATCAACGATAGGCTGATGGAAAACTCGTCTTGCCCCTCCTTATTGCTTACCCTCACTGTGTTGGCTGCCTGCGCTCCCACTGTGGAAACTGTGGCATGGGTCTGAGTATCCTGGCGGAAAGCTCGGGGGTGCAGTGGGGAAAGGAGGGTAGGGGAATGGCTGCCCGCCCAGAGGCCAGGGGTTGCTAGTGGGAGGTAGTGGTGCCAAAGTGTCCTGCTCAGAACCTCCACCACTGGATCCTTCATTCAAATTGAGTGAGGCCATGTCTTGAGGAGAGAGGGGAAAAAAAAGCAGCAGAGAGGGACAGAGTTAGTATAATCCTTCTATTTAAAAAGAAAATGCCATAAATGTGTGAGCTGCTTAATTAATGTAGGTGTGAAAAGTGGATGTACTTTGGCAGAGGTCCCCAAAGGTATAGTAGCACTGTTCAGAGAAGGTGATCTTATTGACAGTGTGTCTCAAGTAACCGTGCTTCAACAGACTGCTCGCGTACTTCCTCGCATCGCGCCTATCCTTGAATCCTTCCACTCTGGAGTACAGCCAGTCCACTACATCAGCACCTAGCATGGCAAAGAATGCACACGTGGACATGAAGTTCAGTTCCCTGATGCGTGGAACAGATGCTAAAAATACCACTTATATGCAGCAACCACACATCAACCACAACTGCAATAGTTAGGGCAAGCAGCACAATGCTGCAAAACCTTTGAATGAAGTTAGTGGAGCTAATGCTAGAACTACGATGCTAATGCTTTTCAGAAAAAAACGAGTCTACATGACTTGAAAAAAAATACTTATATGATGTTGTTTGTTGTGTTTAGAAAGAGTAAACTACCTAAAAAATTATATTTTTAGATACCATGCATTTGAATTGATTTCAGTCTTGTAATTTAATATTGTGCTCTCTAGGAAACCTACTGATTTCTTTATTTCCCTTTTTTAAAGAAAAAAAAAAAAGCCTTACTGAGTTATTTTTATTGCCCACACTCAGCACAGAGGTTTCGATCACTATGCATGCAATGCATGTCTGCACATTTCCAAGTAACCAGCATTGTTTACAGTAATACAGCCACTGTTTCTATATAAATTTCTGCATTGGGTAGATTTTCTCACCTATAACAGCATTTGCAATGGTGATCTTCAACCACATCCTGTCTCGAATCTCTAGGCCAGAATCAGGCAACTGCATCACTTTGACAATAGTTGCCATATCTGTTTTACTTACAGACAGAGGCAAGTCATCAAACTCTGAGATGGAAAAAGAGAAACAATTTTGATCATTGTGACCTCATTATTTATAGTTCAGTTACTGAGAAGTGACCTTTTATACTGGAACAAAGCAGCAGGTAACCTTTACCATAGTGAGGGTAAGGTGCAGTTAGGGCTGTGGTGTGTGAAATCCAGGCTGCAGGATCAATGGGTCTCACTGGCTCAGCTGAGAAAATAAAACAAAACGAGAAACTTTTTATAAATAGGACAAAGTGAACACGGTATGGTTTAAACATTATCAGGTCATCATTTGCGTTGCTCCAAATATTACACCACACTGTCTGTCTTACCACGAGGAATGGTGAAGTAGCTTCGGGGAGATGGGTCCCAACATTTGGCAACAGTAAGACTAATGGGACTGGATATACATAGAAAATAAATGTTACTCTTAGAAAAATCATACACAGAAATATGCTGTACTTGTTCCCTTTTTTAAAAACACCAAAGCTGAATAATCTACTGCGCATTGTCATTCTACTGCGAATAACTTTACGTAACATAATCAAACTTGTCAAATGTGAAAGCCATCGATGGCTTTCATTTCCTATAAATCCTTTAATGTCAGCTACTCATTCTACTGATGAGCAGTCGACACTGACTAAGAAAGACGAAAGGTCAACTTCCAGGAAAAGTTGCAGTGTCCAACGGTCAAGCAGCATTATCAACTAGCTTTTCCTATTTATTTAGATCCTTTGATTTTCTATACAGCCCCATGACTCACCAGCACATTGGTTCTGATATTAATTAAATTTCATCTGATTTCAATAATCTTCCAAGAAAGAGTCCTTACCCAGTTTTGGAAACAATCTCTCTCAGGATCCTCACAGCGTCATCATTGCTCATGTTCTCAAAGTTGACGTCATTCACCTGATTGACAGACAAAACCAACAATGTAATTTCTTTACATTTCTCGACCATGTTTTACTAACTAAAATATTATTTTGAAGTTCTGAAGAGAACTTCGATGCGTTTATGCATTTATACTGTGCACGTATTAATCTCTGCTGTTCTTTTAGGGGTTCACATGGCTGCAAATCCTAAGGTCCTTTTGATGGAATAAACCCCCACAATCATAAAACAACCTATACTGTTTGTATCGGGGCCACAACAAATTGGAAGCGTCCATCGCAAACAGAACAAAGGATGGGGAAGGAAAAGAGAGGCAGGATTCCAAGTTTTACATAAGAGTTTAACAAGGGAACTAAATACAACCGTCATTATTAACATGCAGCAAAACCTCAGAGAGATGTTGTCACTGCAACAGCAAATTCGAGGCACAATTATTACCAGTTCAAATATCTCGTTATGGAAGCGTACCTGTAGTAGCATGTCTCCAGGTTCTATTCTGCCATCAGCAGCTACAGCTCCTCCCTTCATGATAGAGCCGATGTAAATACCGCCGTCCCCCCGGTCATTACTCTGACCGACAATACTGATACCAAGGAAGTTGTATTTTTCTGTTGAGATTAAAGCAGGGGATCAATACAGTTACAAAGACTCGCTTTGGTATTGATATGAATTCTACATTAAATTCTATGACGTTAAAAAATAGGCATGGATGCAACAGGTTTACCCATGTTTAGTGTGACGGTGATAATGTTTAGGCTCATCGTGGAGTCTGTGATACTGCTGAAAGACGATGACTGGTAAAGGAAGAAGAGGTTACAGTGAGCATATTGTGAATAAAAGTGGCAAAAAGCCCATTTCAAACAATTTATTCATGTGTTTCAAGCACTCAGTGTCAATGTCACTTTCAGCAGGGGCACTGATGTGTTTTAAGAGGTGCATACCCGGTCGATCTTTGCCACTTTGTGCCTCCGTCTGCGCCGTTTGTGTCTGCGCATCAGCTGTGAAGACGAACTCTGTTCTGTGGAACTACTGAGCCTGAAGAAGAAAGTGAAATCAAGGAAAAGATGGAATATTAAATAGGGTATATGAATAAGGCCAGAGTGAGCAATTTAAGCTATTTAGTATATTCATTGGGAATTTTCCTTAAAACTCTGTGAAGGTCTATGTACACACATACAGTTTCAACAAAATAATAAATTGTTAGCCTTGCTATTCCTATTTAAATGAATTTCTAACACACGCACTATATCTGATTGTAGTTTAAGTGGTTAAGTCTGATTTATTGTTGCAAATTCTTCACTGTTTTTGCAGCTTTTATGAAAAGAAAAACAACAAATCACATCAGAAAGAAGACAAAGCGACCAAGTTAAGTGTTTCAATGGCAAAACTGGAGAAGAACTTACCTGCTAGCATCCTCATCTTCTTCACTGTCGACAAATGAGCTGGACTCCAGCTCACTGCTCATTACTGAGGCACTGTCGTAACCCATGGCCGAGTCCCTTGCAGTGCGCTCTGATTTGGAGTGACCATTGATGCGAGGGACTGTAGAGAAAAAGTGCACAGCAGCAGTAAGTCAGATGGAGAGGGGGGGGGTCATCATTGCAGGGTGAAGTGAGAATAAGAGAGCAACCAGAAGGCGAGGAAGGAAGGAGTTAATGAGAGTGGCTGGAATACAAAACAAAAATCATCTGCAACAAGCATTAAACTGTGATCTCAGGAAGATGTGGACATTGAACTGAAATATATCTTCAATTAGACCCTCCTGCAGGTGGAATAACATGAATTAAAAAAAAATGTAGCAATAAAAATGAAAAATAAACGCATTTTTTTAATACAGTACACGGATTTGTAGACTTTGCAGAAAACCAAGAAAAAGTAGTGCCCTCCCATCAGAGGAAAACTACCAGGTCTGTCTCCATACGTACATTGGCAGTGAGGTGGCGCAGTCTCAGGGTAACAGCGGATTGGCTGAAAAGGTCTCACAAGGCGAAGAGGGCGTGGTAGCCAACGTACTCGCCGAGAGCAAGCAAAACATTCCAGCAATGTAGTAGTTCCCATCGCTAGCTCCGCCCACAGGGTGCTCATTTGAAAGACGAGCTACTGCACATAAACACTCAATCAGCAGAGGGACCTGACATCCAGTGTTAAGACTCACTCAAACATATTTCCTCTCGCACTCTGCTGACTGGCGCCAGAGAAAACAAAAAAACAAACAAACAAACAAAAAGCAAGTGTGCAGGTTCACCAAGCCAGCCTGAAAAATCTGCGTCTTTGTGCTCTGCTCCGTCTGTGCTAGCTGCTCTCTAAAAAGCCTGAGCCCCAGTCAGTCTATGCCCACCAGCTGGCTGTTGACACACTTCACAGCTTATCTACAATAGAGGAAGTGCCAGAAATAGGGAATACACAAAACGACAAACTATCAAGAGTGACGTGTAGTAAAACAAGAAGCGAGTGCTATGACTCAACAGCAAAGTCACGTTTTGAATGAATATGCGAAACTTTGAACACGGCATTATCGTGACCTTTCCGAAAGCTGTGACACTTCCAGCAATTGACTGTTTTGTGTGAACTCTGATCTTTAAAGAGAGAAACATGCAGTCTAAATAATTCTATAATCAATCGAGCTGCCTTTTGATGAGAATCGCTCATAAACAGAACCAGCCTATAAAAGCTTACACCTATTAAATAAAAATGTCACCTTGCTTCAAAAAACAAGAGCCTCCCTATTTTAACCAACTATCCATAACTCTGGAAAAACAGAAAAATAACACCAGCGTTAAATTAACCACAAAAAACAATAGAAAATATTCCAAAGCCCAACACCATCCCGGGAAATAACACAGCGAATCCCTCTCACCGCAGCTGACAGCACGCCTTCTTCCAATGAACAGAGAAAGTGAGCTGAGAGTGAGGAGAAAGTATTACCTCCTCCCTGACTCTCATGCACGCAACTGTTGAATGACTGTTAATCTGCCTCTGACCAATCAGACAATGGTATCCTCCAAAGCAGAGAGAAAATAATATGTGATTTTATACGATAAGCTGTCTTCTCCCCTCCCTTCCTCAGGTGAAAGCACTGTCGAGTGATTGAAATCACAAAAGCTTTGCAGCCCTAATACAACAAGAACAGGAAAATGAGCTGAAGACACTTTTTCATAACAGAGAGTAGTTTATGTTCACCAGCTGTTTTGCAGGCTTTGTGTAATACTTTAATACAAACATAAGTGCTCAGGCTTAACTGTGTCTTCTCTGACCTCAGCCTTGAAATCCTGACGGCTCTGTACAGCATAACATTTAATGCCACGGGAACGCTCCCCCCCCCCTTTGTTGGCCACAGTCGTCCTCTAATACAACTGGTTAAGATACAGAACACCTGGCAGCCTTAAAACAGATCATATCCCATAACTCCATGAGGTAGTCTTGCACCTGTTCTCCCTCTTAAATTTTTTAACTGCTCCATTATTCATCCTTGAATGCTACAGCGCAGGAAAGAAAACTGAGAAAGACGAGAGAGAGAGAATAGTTTGACAAGTCTGAACATTTTAACCGATCTTTGTAAAACAGCGAGGAACGCTCGCATGTGTATAAGGTGACAGGGGAATTCCTGCTGCTGCTGATGATGATGCTGCAGGCAGTGAGGCACAGAGGTGGGAGGAGGTATCTGTCTTTACGCCTCGCTGTGTCACTCGGTGAAATTAAAGCTGAATTACACTTAATTGGACTTTGTTACACAAATTTATGAACCAGTTCCTCTTGGAGTTTCTCCGGGAAAGTATATGTGCTTCTAGATTGGATTGAAGTCAGTAAACACAGACAACGGGGTGGATAACAATGTATATTTCATTGAGTTTGTGATCCTTCTCACATGCAAAAAACAACAGATGTTCAGTTGGCTGTTAGCAGCAGCGGCAGCAGCAATATGTCTGTGCCAAGTCAAAAGCATCATCATGGAGTGCACCAGCGTGATCACGATGAAATCACTGGCTATGCTCATGTGCAGATAGTCTGCTAAGATAAATCTGTTCCCCATCTACAGCCCTCCATACAACCCCAACGTAATCAGTGATGCTAATTGCACCACATAAATTAATGAGTATTTAGTTAATGAGCCTGGAGCGCAGGATGCAAAGAGCCAGGCTTGCTGTGAAGAGAGGACAAAGGGGAAGGGGGGAGCGAGAGAAAGAAAGCGAGAGAGAAGAGCACAGTGATTTTTGCTGTCAGTGAAAACAATGGCAGACTGCGATTGTTTATTACTTGGTGCCAAAAAACCAACTAATTTTGTCAAAAATACCTGTGTGGGACAGAAACCGGATGAAAGCGGGTACCTCTACTGATCGCCAATGTGCTTATATGGGTAACCACTGCAAAACCTTCCTGTTCTCTGTTGTGGATAGCACAGACAGCCTCCCTTACTGAAAACACTGAGCCTGCAAATAGGAGTTCTTGCGAAGGAGCAGGAAAGTGCTGCGCCTCTCCTACCGAAGAGCTTGTAATAGAAATTGCTGTAGTCAAATGTCAGCACAATAAAGCAAATGCATTTGCACTTGATAACAGTTCTCAGGAGCTTTTAAAGTCAAGATCCAATCAATTTCTTTTCCAGATGGAATGGAGGCATTTTTTATTTCAACAGTGACTGCAACAGACTCCTGTTATAATTCAGACCTGAGAGCCACAGAAGAAACAGAAAAGAAAGACAACTACTGGCCAACTATTCCAAAAACGCTGACATACAGTGAACTTTTTGCTTTAACATAGCTGCAGTTGAACATGTACCACTTGAGCCCCAGGGACCTTTTTTCATACATGTCTACTTCCCGTCCACATTTTTTGGTGATTGACTTGTGCGGAGTATGAGAGTTAAATGAAGAGGTACTGAAAAGTAATAAGTTGGAAATGACAAGATAATTGCGTTTTTGGGATCCATCTGTTCCTGGCTGATAATACTCACGCTCAGTTTCTCGAGCTCTCCTCCGTGCGCGCTCTCTCTCTCGCTCTCTGCGGTGGCTTAGGAGAGACTCTGTACCAGTCTCTGTGTCCAGGCCGTCACGACTGCTCACTGCATTGGCACTGGAATACACGCATCGGAAAACTTCAGTCAGCTTCATAATGATGTACAAAACACAGAGTATCTCAGTCTGCCTCGCAGAAAGTGTTTCAAATGAATTCTCTAGCCAGCCTGAGACCAACACTCCCGAACATAATCCCTAGCTACAGTATACTTCTGTCTGTTATAGTATCTGTATGCCTGCCATCCAACCTTAGGGGAATATGCAACTCATATCATGACTCTGTTTCAAATTCAGTCCCTCTGGCCAAAATAGCAATTTCATTGTTCGGTGGTATGTGATGTGTTTTTCACTAAGTGTCATTAATGACCAGATACCCTGAGAGGGAGCCATTCTGGACAATACTGGCATTAATGAGACCTATTGAAAGCCCAGATGGTGCCTGGAGCATGATTGGGAGAGAGACAGAGAAGAGAATGACAGATCGCATAAAAAGTGAGAAGTGGTAGATCAGGTGTGGGCTGAGCAATAAGCCGGCCTGTGTGTACTTGAGGTCTGGAAGGAGTCTGGGGGCTCTGGAAGAGCTGGCGGGCAGATTGTTATTCTGTCAGAGGGCTGGAGACGCCGTGGCCTCAGGCACGAGGGTTAAGGGACTCACACTGCCACCGGGCTCCTAGGAAACCTGAACCCGATGAGAACTCTACTCAACCCTGTCAGTCAGTCACACGCACTTAGGCACGTATGCAACATGTATCTGACACCTGAATACCTAAATAATCACACCTGCGTAAATGTCAGTGCACGCGCACAAACAGTCAAAATCAAAGTGTATAAACAGAAAAAAGAGGCATAAAAAACCAAACCTGTGAGCAAACATCATTCCTCGTTTGAAAACAATGTTCTCGCACACCTCAGTGCCTACGTGTGGCTGACCAATGCAAATGAAAATCTCAGGAGCAGACAGGATGCCGTGTCTGCCGTGTTCACTCAGCGGGATGAAGCGCTCAATTGAGCATGCTTACATGCGCGTGCTACAGAGTACTAATGGGTGCACCTGGGCCCGGCTTCACCAGCACAGGTCAGTGCATGTATGCAAAAATCAGTGAAGATGCACACTTCAGGTGCATTTCTAGTGGAACTGATTAGAAAGCTATGTGGTGATCGATGCGGTGGCCACTGCCTCGCTGTTAGCCCTGTCAAAACCTGTCAAAGGGCGCTCACCAGCCAGCCGACGGATCTGCTATTCTGGTGGGAGATTATCCGAGGCGCTAGGCTCCAGCTGTGAACAAATGCCACCCCCTTTCAATCCCCACACCTACCACCCCCTCTCCCTGTTGCCAATAGCCCCCCCCTCCCATTGGGAAATGGAGATGGGTGCTTTTAATGTCTGCTAATCCGGATTACCGAGCAGAAGCACATCAGTGTGTCCATTCTCAGACCAAAACACCTATTCTGTGTGTGCTCATCAAATAGAGCCATTCATGCCGACAAACACGAGATGCATGAATAAAGCACAAAGAGAAAATGATGTGGTAATAATATTCTAGCTATTTGCAGACAGCGGTACAGGGGGGAAGGCTGGATTCATTTCAGAAAGAGGGGAGGTTCGCGATAGGGAATTCACCATGCTGTAAAAAGGCCTGGCTGTCTGACTCAAAGAGCGAAAGAGAAAGAGAGAGCGAGGCACGGAGGGGGCGGGTAAAGGGGCCGGCAGACAGTTTGCTGTTTTTTCCACAAGGTGGCGGTAGTCAAAGCTGGCTGGGAACAATAACATCATCAGGCCAGATGACAGCCAAACAGGAGTGAGCAGCCCATAGAGGGCAAAAGAGAGCTGAGATGTCAAACAGTAGATAAAGAGATACACTGAGACATGACAGATTGCATGTTCTCAATATAGAGCCTCAGCTATATTGCTCTAGTGCTGTAATGGCAATGACTCTTGGCCTCCACTGCCCCCAGCCCTTTTGGCTATATTTAGGAAGGGACTTCTCCTTAGTGATTACAGTTATATTTTTTAAATCTGCTGGTTTTAAGGCAAAGTCTGGACTCAGGTAGCCATAACGTTGAGAAAATCTCAATTTTTGAGTGCTTAAGCAATAATATGATTCAGGCCACATGTGCTTTTTTTTTTAAGAGTATGGATGAATGCTCTTAGTGACTGAATACAATGAGCCTCACTTGAGTGCCAGTATTTGCCTGAAGAGGTTTATGCTGTCAAGGCTATTTCAAGAATCAGCCGCCCAAGCAGCATGCGCATCGTGTTTACATAGACGAGCGGAGTAACGCCTTACTCCATGGCTGTGTGGGCGGGAATATATACCCAAGTGGGAAAAATACTCACGCCTATGCATATTCCCACACTGTAGTGTTAGCACATACTATATTCACACAGCGGCGGAGCGACCGTCTACACTCCCCATGTGAGCCTGTGACGATAAATCACTCTGTGGCACGTTCCACGTTCTGATTAGCACATATAGCGTGCTGTGAAATGAAAAGGTCAACCGGTACGCAGGGCTGCGTGCTTGAATACATCTGCCTACACGAGTGTGTGTAATTGTGCATACATGACGAGCGGCAATCATCCTACTCACTGGAAGGACGGGGGCCGTGAGTCCCCGATGCCCCCTGTTCTCTCGAGGGGTGGGGGAAGTTCTGGATGGCTCTCCGTGCATTGAGATCCTCCATCAGAGTGTGCACTCTCTGCCAGGACCAACTGAAAAAGACAGGTTGGAGGAAACAAAATTATTCATTACAGATTAGACATATTCAGGTCAAAGACAAGCACACGTTATACCGTGCATATTTTATTGTATTCTATAGGCTGCATAGTGTGGACACAGAACTAGAAGAAAGAAACTCTGTAACCACGCAAACTCAAAGATAAACTCAGAGACAGACGTCTCTTAAGCGCGAGTCCACTCAGGGGAGGCTGTGAAATTGAGATGTGGCAAAAAGGCCTACTGATGACTTCTGGCTATGCTTATACAACTTGAGAAACACTGCAAGCTACTTAGAAACTTAAAAGACTTCTGTTCTTTTACTCAGCTGAGTGTCGGTACAAAGGATGATGTACAATGACCCATCCTTTCATCTGAGCCAGAATAATGAAAGTTAAAGCAGACAGGCGAGGAAAGCCCAACAACTCTGTGGGCTGTGATTATTCTAATGCAAGCCTGGGGGTTCACAGGCGCTATGGTGCCACTCGATTCTCAAATAAAGAGTGGGATACTTTTCTTTTCTCCATTACAACGGATATAAGTGTTACTGCAATTTCCATCACCTTCTGTGCCTGCCGTGTACTGACTTGCTGGCTTTCTTCTCGAAACATCCTAAGAAGGAGCAGATTTCTCTCTGGTCCTTGGATCTCCAGTTTTATAGAAATTTGTTTCTATTTAAAACAGCGGCTGGTGACCAAAATGCTGTAATTCTAAAGAAAAATCAATGACATAAAAACATAGGACAAGCTGACAGAATTGAACAAAGGAAAAATAAAATGAGAAGAAAGAGAAGCCAGAGAATAAAATGTTTTAAACTTCAGGTTTTCAAACAGGTTTTTAAATGTCTAATGTTGGGGGGGGGGGGGGTCCTGCTGTGACTGGGCAGTTTGTTCCAGAGTTTAGGAGCAGCCACAGGAAACGCCTGATCTCCGCTATGCTTTAATCTGGACCTCAGGACAGCTAGGAGCTTCTGGTCCGCAGACCTCAGTGAGCTTGAAGGAGTGTATAACTTTAAAAGATCAGAAAGGTACGAAGGCGCTAACCCATGCAGTGCCTTAAAAATAAATAATAAAATCTTAAAATCAATTTAAAAACCGACTGGCAGCCAGTGTAAAGATGCTAGTATAGGACATATATGGTGGATGCATTTATTACATTATTTTCCTTCTGGCTTTGAGAGTTTTTTATGGTAGACCTTGAAGAGAATTCCTGATATATTTTTTCCCAAATACTTTAAAATGTACACACTGGATTATTTTATCTAAGGCCTTAATCAGAATCAGAATCAGAATAATTCCAAAGGAAATGATGTGGTTACAGTTGCTTTAAGAACAACAGTAACAGATTTAACTAAATTAAATAATACAATATATTACAAAGTCACAAAATATAAGAAAAAACTCTAATATACAAACAGCTCAATTATAAATATCCAGAATATTACAGAGATTAAATATATATGATTGAAATTAACTTAATGAACGTAACTAATTTTGGAAACACTGGACTTGCTAATCACACTGACATAAATATGTGGACCAGGTTAATCTTCATATTACAGCCAGAATCTCTGACGGCCCAAATACGGCACATATTCCAAAAAGCACATCAGATAAATTACAGAGTATTTCAATCTAGCCCAATCTGGTTTGCAAGGACCCTCCCTGGGTATGTCTTTAAATTCCATTAAAATCACCAATAAAATAATCAAAAGCACAAACTTCTTCGGCAATTTACATAATAACGTCCCAAAACTGTAGCTTTAAAAATTGTTCGAATATGAGTGTAAAATGATTTCAGCCATGTTCCATCTTAGGTTCTGCAGCTCCCCCAGCATCATAGGCAGTATTCTTAATTATTAATGCATTACGATTGATCTGACATTGCCCCACGAGCAAATGTTTATCTTTTCATTTTATACTAAGTTTAATAGCACAGAAATTTTCCTTCCTTTTGAAATGTTTAAACATGCAAGAAAAATAAGTCTACATCAACCTCACCGTATATGTAGTCTAGTTAGTGGAATCTAATATATTTTTAATTGATTTATTGTCTGAATAACTATTAGAATAATAAGTCCAGTTAGCATGTGTGGCTAACCTACGGTGTGCAGGTGTTTTAATCACAAGAATTTTTTAACAAGGAAGAAATAATGACTGCAGAGGAAATGCTGTGCAGCGACACCACAAATTGTGATTTTCTTTCTAAAACGAATACATCAGTCACTTCACCTGCAAAGTTTAACATTAAAATGATAAACGAGAAAGAAAGAAAACATAATAAAGTGTAAAATCATCAAATCAGTCTGCTGAGAGCTCTTTGAATAGCAACACATATTTGTGAAAACGGGAGCTGGACTTAAATAAAATGTGGCGCAATCATGAGGAAACATGTACATATTAGGACTAACTGTTATATAACAGTTGACTAACTGTGACCATACTTAATCACAAGTGGAGGCTATTGTGAGAGAGTATCGACAACAATTAAGTGTTATTGAGCAAGACAGTCGCTAACAAGTACACAAACACCACCATGTGGCTCTCTCTGACCTCTGACCTCCCCAAGCGGAAAGAAAAATAATGAGTTTCCCCATAGGGATCAATAAAGTACGATCTATACAAGACATTGTTAAAAAAAACAAAAAGACACTGAGCAAATTAAATTACAGACCTTCAAACTAATTTATAAATCTTTGCTGCTACTTTTGGATCAATATTTAGAGACAGACGTTCTTTGTCCTATATATATATATATGACTGATTAAGGTGTAAATCCTTCTCTAATAAAGATAGACTGATTTAATTTGGCATA
Source organism: Rhamphochromis sp. 'chilingali' (assembly GCF_963969265.1). Classification (NCBI taxonomy): domain Eukaryota; kingdom Metazoa; phylum Chordata; class Actinopteri; order Cichliformes; family Cichlidae; genus Rhamphochromis; species Rhamphochromis sp. 'chilingali'. Next base: position 20,888,385 of record NC_137939.1, on the reverse strand, counting down.
GCCTATTGTCTCTGTAGACATGGGTTCACGGTGCTGTTTGTCTTCAGTAATTAAAAACACTAGAAATACACAGTGTATGTGGCCAAAGGATTGCAGCAGATTAGGGCTATCAAACTCATATAGTTCATAAAGAAGTACAAGTAACTGTAAATTACCATCCATGTACAAAAGAGATGAATAACTTCAGAAAAACCAAAGCAATTCCAACAATATGTCTCATATTCTTTCACATTTAGTTACTGTTACTATCATTACATGTGAATGACAACATACTGATTGCCATGCATCTACAAAGGCACCAAAGCTAAACTAAACAACGCTTTTATCATTCAAACAGCTTGTGATCTACAAATGAGCTAAAATAATAACAAATTTCCACTCCAGTAGCATCATCAGCTCTATTCACAATGCTGAGATTTCATTGTAAAACTATAATTATTAATAACTTCTATGCAATTTTTACACTTTGCAAAGACACCCAGCTTGACTGCACCACTGAATGGATTTCATGGGTGTATGTTTGACCCCCCCTGAAGTAAATGGTCATTTTAATGGTCAACCTAAACCAGCTCTTTTGTTACCAGGGCCTGGTTTAATATCTAATGGATTCACTCACACCTTTATAGCACAGATGAACAATAGCTTAAGGTGAAGAGTGTTTGATAACTTATGTGGAGGCGTTGCATTTTAATATGTACATGATCTATGGGTGCTCCACATATCTTTGCATAGAGCTGAGACTACACAGCCAGGTGAACAGGGGCAACACGGATGAGCCATCCATCTCACTTACCCAGGACACTACTCTCCCGTTGAAGCATGGCAGCTTGGCGTTGTCATCAGAGATTTCTTCTTTGACGACCCTAGGGAGCAGGCAGACAGATACAGTCAGGCTCACTAACCAGTGGTCGGACACAGAGTTGGCTCAACAACACAGCATGGGTCGACCTGCAATGTTGCCCCACGCTGAGTGACATTCACGCACTGAAAGCCACGTTTTCAACATTGTTTTCGATCAGCTTTGCACCCTTTGTAGCATGAAGCAAGCTCATAGAGTAGCGGTGGTGCTGCATTCAGTTTCTATCCTTGATTTATAAATATCATGGCTATCAGACCACTTACCCTGAGCACAACAATGTAACAACAGCTCTGCCTACAAGGGAGAGAACTATAGATAGATAGATAGATAGATAGATAGATAGATAGATAGATAGATAGATAGATAGATAGATAGATAGATAGATAGATAGATAGATAGATAGATAGATAGATAGATAGATAGATAGATAGATAGATAGATAGATAGATAGATAGATAGATAGATAGATAGATAGATAGATAGATAGATAGATAGATAGAGTAGGAAATGCCTCATAACTGCGACAACGAGGCGTCAAGCGTGTATTAATAGGGTGATCCTGTGCGAGCGCCTCCTTCAGTTTGGCTGTAAATTCCCAACAAAAATACCTCCCAGTTACCCTTTGACCCTCTGGGAAACAGTTCAGCAGCAAGCCGTCACCACACCTGCTCAGCTTGTGTCACACAGATCAGGCCTGGAGCTTGCTGAGGGGCAGGAGACGATCTGGCAAAACACACTCTGACACAAGTCACGGGGCTCTAACATCCTAATATATTTACCAGATTCCACTGTAACTCCCTGGATGACTTTATGTGTTGTATGTTGATTGTTTTTTGAGAAGGATTTTCCTGGAAAGGCAGCAACTAAGCATTTCTGAGTCTGTGGAGATCTCACGTAAGCTTCTTGGCTTTGAACATGAAAAAGGGAGAGGCATGACTTGAGAGCAGCAGGAAATCCAAAGACGATTTTATGCAGCGGTGTCTCTGACAGCGACTTTACAGCTTTTTTTTCTCGTCCTGTTTTGCCAGAACGTCCCTGCAACTGAAATGATTAGCCAAGCTAGTTGTGTTTTTGTGTGCACTGCCGCTGTGGGAGCTGCATTGCTGGGAGTGGTGGACAGAGATAACGTAGCCTTGTGGCTGGAACTGACGACCACAGAGTCTGCTGCTGTGGCATGTTCCACCTCAGGGAGGAAAAGGGAGGGAGGTGAGGGCCGAGTCTGCCGGCCACTCGTTAGGTAGGAAGTGTTTGCATCCTCTCTCTCAAGCTGCATGACCAGCTGTACAGTGACTTGTGAGGATGTGGGAGTGGCCTGTATAAATAAAATAGGAATGATTGCTTCTTCCTAAAGTTTGACAAAAATAAGGATTTCCATTCACACATTTGACCTGTGCAAGTGTAGTTTATGCTTTTTGGCGTGCAAAATACTTTCGCTTTGTGTTGTAAGATATGAGCTGAGACGCAATTCCAATGATAACAGCTGATGACTTTAACATCTTCCATCTGATATCAGGACCTGCTTTAGTTTCACTTCTGAACCCTAAGCACAGACGCACAAATATACGCACAAACACACACACACCGTAAACCCTGTTTAGAAAGCAATGTGTCTGGTGTGGGCTGCTGTCAAAGATCTGACTTCTTAGGGCTGACAGCTTAAATAGGTCTTAACAGATTTCACAGGATAATGACTAGATTTACCCCGGTGATCGTGGAATATTCCGCCGCTGGTGATATTTGTGTAGCTGGGAAAGATTAGATGTGTTTGTTTATGCTTTGAAAGACAGAGGAGGGCTAGGTTAACTTGCAGCCTAGAACAGAAACCAGAGGTGGGAGAATCCAGCCACCTCAGACCAGCCATCCAATGACTTTGGTGGGCTCATGCTAATGACACTTTAAACAGGGAAGCAAAATATTTGTAGTCAAACAAGTTTGTGAACAGACTGACTTCAATATGCCTCCGGGTCTCACTCAGTAAACACCTCAATTCAAGTTTAACCATGTGTAAAGCTGGTAATAATAGCAAGTGTACTGTCAATGGCGCGTGACGCTTAAAATCACAAAGTTCATACGTTTCAGTTCAGTATGTGATTGTTATCATTGCAGTTGATGCTATGACATCAGATTCTGGTATCACCTTCAAATCTGTCACAATCTGTAAATGATAAAAGCAAGCAAGGAGTGACGGGAGTGCGTTTGTGCAAAAAGCTGCAGATTTTTGTCCTCTAACTACAGCAGGAGAAAGATCCCCTTACCAGCCCCCTATTTTCTGAGGCACAAACAAGACTGTTTCTTTCAGACCTTCAGCTTGGCTGCTTCCTCAGCTCCAGAGCGCCTCTGTGACTTGCATTATAGTGAGGTTTCAAACCCACTCACCACCAGTGGCAATGACAAAACGCCATATCATCACCTTGAAGTCTCCAAAAAAACCAAGTGGGTTGCTTCAAAACAACCCAGCCAATTAGCTTCCTGTCTTATGAATATGGATGAGCGAATGAATATTACTGACAAAAAAAACAAACAAACAAAACAACTGAAGTATGAAATGTGTACACGAAATGTTCATTGCTTAATTTGCTGTGCTCTGTTCTGTGGATGGAAATGCCACATCCCCTAGTTACACGTTTTCCATGCAATTCCAAAGGGACCTGAAACGGCACGTTCACCGCGGTAAGCCGAAGCGGCCGGGGCGCAAACCGTTTATCAAATTTGTGTGGCCATTCCTTAAAGAGCTGATATGGCCAACACAAATGTAGTTCAGCAATCCCATAAGAAAATGGCAGTTTTCTCCCCTGCGCACCAGGGGGTCTACTACAGAGAACCTTGCACTGACTGCTCATTTACATTTCAAACACTGTCTATAACTGCAAGGGATTTGATGTTTTCCCTCTCTGCTCAGCAGTCTTATTCCTCCCTTGCTAATTCTCCAGCAGCCATACTGTCTGTGTGTATGCAGTGCAGCCAGCACGGCTACCACAAAGCGCTGCTTTCCTCTGTGCCTTTGACTGAGTTTGCTTCCATACTGTGCCAGTACCATACGGCACTGGACTCACAGAGCCTGAATATCCAAGCGTAACTCAAAGGCAGGAATGCTTGTAGAAATGCCTTTGTAATATCTACATGGAACTCGACCCTGTCCAGTTCACAGTGTAATATGACTGTGTGCTTTATGCTTTGTAATGCATATGCAGGAAAAGAATCTACGAGGCTGTGAGTTTAGCAACTTGGAGTCATGTCTCTATGTGGAGAGAGCAAACACGCTTTGTTTGTTTCCATAATCTGCTTGTCGATCACCTGAGGCCCAGTGAGCAGCCCGGCCTGCAGCGCAAGACAGGCAGGAAGCCAGGCCTGGGGACAAAGCGGCGCACCAAGACTAGCCTGCAACCAGGAAGAGCCAGTTTCCCTCACAAGGTCAGGCTGCAGTGGAAATGCATGACGTTCGGCTCTGTAGACACTGCCTGCCTCTGCATTTCCTCAAATCATTTTTGCGATTACGCTGCTAGATACAAATGTACATAGGCCCGTGTATGACTCCTCAGATTGGAATGAGAACAGTCACTGACACAAATATGTCATCCTCAGCAGAGGCCTGACACAAGTTGATCTTGCTGACCGAGAGAACTGGAGAGCTGTGTAGACCTCGTGTAACGCCTGAAAACCAGGATGGGTTGACAAAAAGAGGGGCAGAAAAAAAAAAGAAAGACAAGACTAAAACATGGAGGAAATATTTCTGTTCTGACATTCAGTGAAGGAAGTGAAGGTAACTACATTTTTAGGGTAGGATAAATAACAAAATATTCACATTTAAATCTTTTGCGTACACCGTTATTTTACCCAGCATGCTGTCCCCATCAACACCCCCTATTTTGCTTCTACAGACAATCTACATCATAATTACCATTAGTAAATTAAATTACCCATGTCTCTCTCATAATAACATTAAATGATAAAAGCCAGTGAATTGTAGGATATAACTAGATGGCAGACAACTGCACCACCAGCACACATTATTTAACTTTGATGTTTTCCTTAGGAGCTCTGTAATAACACAATATATTACAATGCTGATCAGAAAATTTAGCGAGACAACTACTTTAAGGACTGAATGCTGTTAGAAGAATTATTCAGAAAGGTGATAAGATGATGCACAGTCACCATCACTGCCATGTGGTTCCCAAATTGCCTTGGGATCCACCTGCAGTGCACAATATGTGTTAGTAAACAAATACAACCATATAATTCATTAATAAATAAATATTTTTAATGGTTATTTCGAACCCTGCTAAAATTATAACCAGGTACTGGGAAATAGACCATTACGAAATCTGAGAAGTTGAATATTGAGACCTCGCCAGCATTGCTCTGACAGTCATATTCCACATGGTTAATATATTGAGGTTAATATGAGAAGCAGTGGTCTGGCTCTGTGTAATGCACGCAGGTCTGCGTCATTAGGGCTCTGGACAGATCTGGTACAACTTCAAACCCTCAAGTGTCTCCTCCGCTGAGCACAGGGTAGCCTGTAATAATGAGCAGGTGCCAAGAGCAGACATGGAAACAGACACGGTTCTATATAGTTTTGCGCACATGTAGCAATCTGGCAGTCGGGATCGTTTGATGTTGCCTATAATGATAGCTGTAATAAAAGGTGTAAATACACACCGCAGCAAATAGCAAATGAGCCACACGAACAGGCTAATAATAATAATGATCGCCGACAGTAGCCACTTACCCAAAATCCTGGTCCATGGATTTGAAGAAGAATTTGTAGCTGTTGACCGGCCGATTGTTGAGGACATTTTTAAAATCCGCTAATGTGACTTTCTCCGGAGGAACAGACAGTTTGACCAGATAAGGAGTCTCCTCCTCGTCAATGTGATAAATTATTTTAGTCTCCGCCATGAGAGTGTGAAAAGGGGAGGACAATCATGGGAAAGCAAAAAGGGTTGGCAGCGCAATAAACAGGCCTGCTATGTTACCAGCTACCCGGAGAATAACATAGCAGCGTTCCCTAATATATAACCCTGTATAGCCCGCGACGGAAAATACAACTCCGTGCCTTTGACAAACACAGCGAAAATCCAGGCATAATCGCGTTATGAGTGCCTGTATTCCTGCTCCAGTGTGAGTCGGTACGGTGGCTCTCTCGGCACTAAAACAGGAAGGGACAGTCCACATCCTTGCGATATGGAGTTGGGAATATTGCTATTTTTCACAAGCTAATTGGTTAGACAGTGCTGTCATCTAGCGGTGTATCTGGGGTGTGCGCAGGCCACCTTATACAACACACTCACACAGCTTCCTCCACAGTAGCCTACAGTCATGACATAGAACAAAGGAGGATGTGCAGCGGCCCAATGAAGCATGGATACTGCTTTCCTGTTATTATAATTGACTTTATACTGCAGTTCTTATTGCGTAAAGCAGCGTCACTTAAATTCAAGCTTTCATCCGATATTTATTCATCAGTTATTTTTATTCTTATGAAAATAAAGGGAAGCCCAAAATATATGAGGCCAAAATTGTCTTATTAGTATATTGTAGAAATAACATACTCATGCAGATTTTTCTTTTACTTATTCATCACAAGTTTCTTGGTCATCCGTTCACCAGATTAAGTGGGCTAATGTCTTTGGACTCTAGAATGACCAGGTGTCCCACTTGTGGTCCCCATCTCATATACCAAGACAAATACCCAATATTTTGATTAGCTCTTGTTAACTTTGATTTCACAAGAACAGATGTGGAATGATAAGGGGTGGATGCACACCTACTGAAAAACTAACAATTGTGAGAGAAAAGGAGAGTACAGGAGTCTTTCAAGTTAGCAGAACTTGTAACGTGCATAGTTTGGGTGCATACATTTCTAGGTTAGACATGTCAAAATTTAAGGTCTAAGATAAATTGACTAATTGGCTCACGTGTGGTTTCTTGGGAAACTAAGGAAGCCACTTGAAGCAAATGTAGTGTTTGCTGTTGTGAGCAGAAGAAATCTTTATTAGAGGAGAGGAACATTAAAGTGTGCAGGTGAGCCAGAGAGAAATGCAAGAAATAGTTTAAAAAAAGGCTAATCTACATTTTACAATTTAGCATTACTGATATAGTAGACACTCTTTTTCCTCACAGAAGTACAGCTACACAGTTGATAACAGATTCCTGTATCACTAACCAGAAGATTCATTCACGAAAATTCAGTGTTTTACAAACCAGGGTACATTATTGTTGTTTGATGCAAACAAGAATGGTTCGAGAATTTTCCTGAGTTTGCACAGACTGAGCCTATAGTCCATTGTCATAAAAGTAACAACATTACTTTTCACCTGATAAATTTTCAGTGAACCAGGTAACTGTACACAATGTCAGTTTGGGTAACTTATGGGGAGGAGAATTTTAATCTGCCTTTCTGTAAGAAAAATCCACAAAACAGGGTAGTCCCTTTGTCACCACTGTTGAGATCTGTTTTTGTGTAGCTAGAATAAAGTCATACTCGTTTCCAAACAACATTTGAAAATGTCTACAACATACAGTAAATTGAATTATGAAACATTATGATTTATGTGCTTTACACTACAGCAGAATTTATGCAAAAAAAGAAAAGGAAATATCCAGATTTCAACAATTAAAAAGAGCCGTAAGCTTGTAGCTCCATAAGCATGTGCAGTACATAATAAAACATACCGGTACCTCAATAAAGAGCATGCATTTAGTTAAAAAACATATTTTAAAAACATTATATAAGAAAATGCTTTGTATTTAATATAAACAAAACACTGAATGCAAAGAGGAAGGATCAAATATAAGTTTAACCATATGGTTATAACAGCTGGTGAGAAGGAAAAAAATATCTATACATATACACACATATATATATATGTGTGTGTGTGTGTGTGTGTGTGTGTGTGTGTGTGTGTGTGTGTGTGTGTGTGTGTGTGTGTGTGTGTGTGTATTAATTTTGAAATCGGGTAAAAAAAAGAAAAAAGAAAAAAGAAAGAAAGATGATATCCTTTACTGAAAAAGCTTTGTGTGCTAGGGTTACAGCAGAGGGAGGATTCCTCCTGTCCTCTCCTGGGTTTCCTGATTTTCTCCTTTTTCTCCATGGTCCTGTATTTCTTCCCGTGTTTGCCCTGGACCTGCCAGCGGCGTCTCAGAAATATCACATTCACTTCCACATCTTCCCATCAAATTCTGCATGAGGAGGTGAGAAAGGGAAATCGTAACACCAAAATCTGCTGAAAAGATGCTAATTGTTGTGTTTACTCACTGAAATACACAGTTTCTGCTCACCCTTATTGCAGTCTTTAGCCATATCGCGCTCTTTCATTATGTTGTTTTTGTACTCTGTCGATTAAAGTAGACACACAGAAAATGAGCTGTGGATGGAAAGCGAAGTGTGCGTATTTAATGCGTTTGGGTGAAGTTTACTGCACCTGAATTCAAAGGCTCTTGGTTACAGCAATTCAGCTCTGTGCAGTCTAAAGCTACTTCACCTCCAGCGATTGCGGTTCCCCTGTGAAGAAGTTAATGTTAGATTTAATGTAAAGTTAAAGCAGCATAACATTAACCACATGATAATGCATTACCGTTGGGATCGACCCAGCTCATACTCCAGCCCTGTAAAAAACAGAAAAAAAAACTCAAGCGCACACAATAATAACAAAATGTAACTCTGATAAATATGCTTTTTATGATGCTAAGAAACACAATCAGGTTGCAATATACAAGTAACAACCAAGCAGGAATGTTGTAATAAAAAATACCTCTCTTTTTGCGCCGTCGAGTCAGCATAATAAGAGCAATGACGATAAACCCCAGCAGTAAGAATGTTGCCAGGAAGTAGCCCAAATGTTGCATGAAATAACTTCGATGCTCGGGGATAAAGACATTAACCACACGTGGAGGCTCGACCCCTTCGCCTGAGAAAAGAACAGGAATAAAATAAAATTCCTTCTTCAATAACCTAATTAACTCTCCAAGAATTACTGAATATTACACATGCTAAATATTGAGTGAACTCAATAAACCCTAAAACCAAACAATGCAATGTATCCTGGGGATTTCATGCTCATATTTTAAATGAGATTTATTGTATTGCTGCATTGGATTAAACTAATGGCAATAAACAAGGATCAAAATGAAATGTAGTTCCACACAAGTAGAGGTTTTCATTCCTCCAGAGGCTCTTTTTCATTTGTTCCCAAAAGCAAAACACTGGAGCAGAGAGAGCAGAGAGTTAAATGTCAAGATGCTGTTTGGCAGTAATGACTTCCAGACCTGATGTCATGCAGCTGTTATTTTTTTCTCCCCAGAAAAACACAGGCTGACCAGTAAAGTGGAGAAGTGTGAGGGAAGGGAGACAAAGTCTGTAATGTGGTCTGTCTGCATGTCTGAATTACTTTTTCATTTTAAAAGTGCTCTTCTAACAAACACAGAAGCCTGGTTTGAGCATGTATGGAAAATAAATCTGTGACACCTTCAGCAGAGTTTAGCAGTGAAGTCTACCATCTGGCAGGCCGCTCTAAACATGGCAGGCAGCAAAGGGTTTCACAGTGACCTGAACTGTCCCAATGCACCACATTTATACATCTACATAGTTACACATAATTTCAAAAACATAACAAATAGAGAACTGTTTATATTTTCTTTAATCATTATTTCAAACCATAATGTGTTATATCACGACTACTTCTGCAAAAAGTACGCTTATAGATGTGTTGCTAATATACACCAGTAATTGGTCATAAATTAAAAAGCAGTTTAATCACAGAAAATACTAAAATTGTTTAATCTCTAGTCTTTCATTAGCAGCTCAAAAGAACAGTCTAAACTAACAAAGAACTAATGAGGAAAACATGCAATGGTGTATCTGTTGTTATGCATTAAAAACCAGCCAGTCAACAGAAAAAAATATTTATTCTAACTTAATTACCAACATCCTCTAAGGGGGTCTATGTATACACTGATGGCAAATAAAGCTGTCATTGCATAATGTGCCTAATATGCATGAAAATGCAAAGACATACCCAAGGTCATTGTCTCTACAGCACAACTGCTGAGAGGAGATCTCCAGCCATGCTGTAGCAGTGGTCTATTACCATTTTCTTAACAGATCAAGTGTGTATGCTTTAATGGCTTTTTTTTTTTTCAAATGGTGGGATACACATCATTTGCAAGTCAATGAAATAAAAGGAATCATCTTCTTTTCAGAGGCTGATATCTCTCTTGAACTGGTGACAGCTCACAAAATGCTTCCCTCATGATTACAAGGAATAACTTCTTTTTATTTTTGTTTCATGTCATCAATAACTACGACAACAAAGTGAAAAGCTGTGAAAAGTTCCCATGATGCTTGTAATGTAATGTGGGTGAATAGAAATAGTTGTTTTTTTTGTCTAACAAGCTCAGCGAGGTGCAGATAAGAGCTAAGTGGGCAGGAAAAAATGCATCACACATGCATTTCTTTCTAGCATAAATTTTAAATTGGCTGTCATTTCTTTAAAGGGGAGGAGAATCTATAGTCTAACACGTACTTTCATACCCTCCCCTTACTTTGCTCTTTCATGTCGCAGCTGGCCCAGATGTTGAACAGATGGGCCAGACTTCCTGTAACTGCTGATAAATATGCCTCTACCAGAGAAACGAAGGAGAGACTGGAAAAAAAACAAAACAAAAGTGGAGAAGCAGTATAACAGGTCTAGATGCCTGGTTTAGACTTCTGGAAAAATGAGGAACAAAAAACCAAAAACACAGGATGTGACCATCCACTCCAAAAAGTACTGGATGCTGAAACCCATTCCTCTGCTCAGTCTAGCTAAAATATGTCTAGATAAACAAATAAAAAAAAGCTCTAAATGAAGCAGTTTGTGAGGAAAATGAGAGCACTTCCATTACAGTCGATTAAAAACTGTAGACAGCTTTTTAAGCAAAAGATGCAAATAGATATCTCTATTCTATCCAATCTGCAAAACCAAATAAACAAGTATATGAAAGAATTTCTTTCTTTCGTTCTTTCTTTCTCAACTAGCTCCTGCATTCCTTGGCTCCTCCCTCTTCAGCTCAAACACAAAAACAGGGAGGACTGAGGAGAAAGTTGGCAGGAGGAAGAACTGATTTAACTGACCAACTATGCCTATAAATATAACAAAAAAACCCAGGAGCGGTCTTATTTCTCTGTGCACAGTTCAGCCAAAAAAAACATAGAGGAAAAACCATTTACCATGACTATGTTGTGGGAAAACAAATTTCTAAGGATTTTTGTTACTTACTTGGATCTGGTTCATCATTCTGGAAAATTCTGGGTGCTGGAGTGGAATCAGGCATGAGTGGAGGTCCCACAGTTAGTCTGAAGATGCGCCTCTCATGGAGACCACAGTAGTGATGGTGCAGGTGGCAGGAGTAAAGGCCTTTATCAGCGGGCCTCAGGTCGGAGATGAACAGTGAGAAGTCTCCTAGTGTAAAAGCATCCTCTGCCACACTCATCTTGCTCTGGGCAAAGAGAGGTCCGTAATCCCTACGCTCTCCGGAGGCGTACAGGTCCACCAGTCGGTCGGCCTTATCAGGACGCACTCCAGGAGGCTGGAAGTCCCAGTGGGCCACCTGCTGCTGGTCCTCCTGAAGACCCTCTCGCCACAGGGGGCGCCGGTTCACACAAGGCAATACCACTGAGCTGCCCAACAGGACCACAAACACAGTCTTCTCTCCATCCAAGTACCGCTTCTCTTTACGAGCTGGAAACACATTCAGGTGTAATACATTTTTAGGTGTAATTAAATACACAATTAAATGTAATTAAATGTAATTATACATCACAATTCAAGAAACAAATATAGTATTTTAGATCAGATAGCCTCACCTGACTTAGTGACATCAACATGGATTTGCATAGACTGGTGAATCTGACAGTAGTGATGGTGTAAATTACAAGTATAAACTCCTTTGTCGGTTGCTGCCACATCTGAAAATAAATAAATATTATTAAAATAAAATTAACTTAATTATATTAAAATTATAACTCAGCACGAACAACAAGACCCTTATGAAAAGGACACCGAGGGAACAGTTTACCCTGCCCGGGATAGGGTTACCGGGGCCCCGCCCTGGAGCCAGGCCCGGGGAGGGTGCCCGAGGGCGAGCGTCTGGTGGCCGGGCCTTAGTTCATGGGGCCTGGCCGGGCACAGCCCGAAGAGGAGACATGGGCCCATCCTCCCGCAGGCCCACCACCCGCAGGAGGCGCCATAGGGGTCGGGTGCATTGTGTGCTGGGTGGCGGCCAGGAGCGGAGGCCCTGGCGGACTGACCCCCGGTTGCCAAGACTGGCAATAGGGACATGGAATGTCACCTCTCTGGTGGGGAAGGAGCCTGAGTTAGTGCTTGAGGTTGAGAGGTACCGGCTAGATATAGTCGGGCTCACCTCTACACATGGCTTGGGCTCTGGAACCAGTCTCCTGGAGAGGGGCTGGACTCTGTCTCAGTCTGGAGTTGCCCCTGGTGAGAGGCGGCGGGCTGGGGTGGGTATTCTAATATCCCCTCGGCTTGCTGCCGGTACGTTGGGGTTTTTCCCGGTGGACGAGAGGGTTTGTTCCCTGCGCCTTAGGGTCGGGGAACGGGTCCTGACTGTCATCTGCGCTTATGCGCCGAGTGGCAGTTCAGAGTACCCAGCCTTCTTAGAGTCCCTGGGGGGGGGTGCTGGAGGGTGCTCCACCTGGAGACTCTGTTGTCCTGCTGGGAGACTTCAATGCTCACGTGGGTAACAACAGCGAGACCTGGAGGGGCGTGATTGGGAGGAACGGCCTCCCTGATCTGAACCCGAGCGGTGCTTTGTTATTGGACTTCTGTGCTAATCACAGTTTGGCCATAACGAACACCCTGTTCGAACACAGGTTAATGTGAATGTGAATATAAACAATAGTTGTTTTTTTTTACAGTAATTACATAAACAAACACAATTGTGTCTGAGAGTCAAATTGAGTCACTTAAAATCTCTAGGCCGTAGGTCGATGATCGATTTTGTAATCGTATCAGCAGACCTGCGACCATATGTTCTGGACACTCGGGTAAAGAGAGGGGCTGAGCTGTCAACTGATCACCACCTGGTGGTGAGTTGGATCAGGTGGCGGGGGAGGACGCTGGACAGACCTGGTGCACCTAAACGCGTAGTGAGGGTGTGCTGGGAACGTCTAGCAGAGGCCCCAGTCCGCGAGATCTTCAACGCACACCTCCGGCAGAGCTTCAACAGCATTCCGAGGGAGACTGGGGACATTGAGTCCAAATGGACCATGTTCAGCGTCTCCATTGCCGAAACTGCTGCATTGAGCTGCGGCCGCAAGGTGGTTTGTGCCTGCCGTGGTGGTAATCCCCGAACCAAATGGTGGACACCAGGGGTGAAGGGAGTCACCAGGCTGAAGAAGGAGTCCTATCGGGCTTGGTTAGCCTGTGGGACTCCGGAGGCAGCCAACAGGTATCGACAGGCCAAGCGGAATGCGGCTCGGGCAGTGGCTGAAGCAAAAACTCGGGTGTGGGAGGAGTTCGGAGAGGCCATGGAAAAAGACTTTCGGACTGCCTCGAAGAGATTCTAGCAAACCGTCAGGCGTCTCAGGAGGGGAAAGCGGTGCTCTACCTGCACTGTGTATAGTGCTGGCGGAGCGCTACTGACGTCGACTGAGAAAATTGTCAGGCGGTGGAAGGAATACTTCGAGGACCTCCTTAATCCCACTGACACGTCTTCCGAGGAGGAAGCAGAGTCTGGGGATGAGGGGAACGACCCGCCAATTTCCGGGGGCGAGGTCACTGAGGCAGTTAAACAACTCCTTGGTGGCAGAGCCCCTGGTGTTGATGAGGTCCGCCCCGAGTTCCTGAAGGCTCTGGACGTTGTAAGGCTGTCCTGGTTGACACGCCTCTGCAATGTTGCGTGGAGATCAGGGGCAGTACCTGTGGACTGGCAGACCGGGGTGGTGGTCCCCATCTTTAAGAAAGGGGACCGGAGGGTGTGTTCCAACTACAGGGGGATCACACTCCTCAGCCTCCCTGGGAAAGTCTATGCCAGGGTGCTGGAAAGGAGAGTTCGTCCGCTAGTCGAACCTCGGATACAGGAGGAACAATGCGGTTTTCGTCCTGGTCGCGGAACACTGGACCAGCTCTTTATCCTCTCCAGGATACTTGAGGGTGCATGGGAGTTTGCCCAACCAGTCTACATGTGTTTTGTGGACTTGGAGAAGGCATTCGACCGTGTCCCTCGGGGTGTCCTGTGGGAGGTGTTGCGGGAGTATGGGGTGTCTGGCCCATTGCTACGGGCCATTCGATCCCTATACAACCGTTGCAAGAGCTTGGTTCGCATTGCCGGCAATAAGTCGGACTCGTTCCCGGTGGGTGATGGGCTCCGCCAGGCTGCCCTTTGTCTCCGGTTCTGTTCATAATTTTTATGGACAGGATTTCTAGGCGCAGCCAAGTGGCGGAGGCTTTCGCTTTGGTGGCCTCAGAATCTCATCTCTGATTTTTGCAGATGATGTGGTTCTGTTGGCTTCATCAGGTGAGGGCCTCCAGCTTGCACTGGAACGGTTCGCAGCCGAGTGTGAAGCAGCGGGAATGAGGATCAGCACCTCCAAATCTGAGGCCATGGTTCTCAGCCGGAAAAGGGTGGAGTGCCCACTCCGGGTCGGGGATGAGTTCCTGCCCCAAGTGGAGGAGTTCAAGTATCTCGGGGTCTTGTTCGCGAGTGATGGGAGAAGGGAGCCGGAGATCGACAGACGGATTGGGGCTGCGGCTGCAGTAATGCAGACGCTGCACCGGTCCGTCGTGGTGAAGAGGGAGCTGAGTGTAAAAGCGAAGCTCTCAATTTACCGGTCGATCTACGTCCCTACCCTCACCTATGGCCACGAGCTGTGGGTAGTGACCGAAAGAACGAGATCGCGGATACAAGCGGCAGAAATGAGCTTCCTCCGAAGGGTGGCTGGCCTCTCCCTTAGAGATAGGGTGAGAAGTTCGGCCATCCGGGAGGGGCTCAGAGTAGAGCAGCTGCTGCTCCACATCGAAAGGAGCCAGCTGAGGTGGTTCGGGCATCTGACAAGGATGCCCCCTGGGCGCCTCCTGGGTGAGGTGTTCCAGGCATGTCCCAACGGGAGGAGGCCCCGGGGCAGACCCAGGACACGCTGGAGAGATTATATCTCTCGGCTGGCCTGGGAACGCCTTGGTATTCCCCCGGATAAGCTGGAGGACGTGGCTGGGGAGAGGGAGGTCTGGGCCTCTTTGCTTAGGCTGCTGCCCCCGCGACCCGGCCCCGGATAAAGCGGATGAAGATGGATGGATGGATGGATGGAACAACGTTCATAGTGCTACTGCAAAAAAGAATGAAAAGTCTCACTGTTGATAGTAAGGGAGAAGTTGCCATCACTGAATGCAGAGTCTGGGATGAAAACGCGGCCCTTGTTGAAGGCGTTGTAGACCCTCTGGTTGGCCCCAGGTGACATGTCCAAGACTCGTTCCACAGAATTTTCCGGGCTGCTGCGGACCAAGTCCCAGTGCACTACCCTCTGACGGTCCTTCAGTCTGTCCCGGATCCACACCATGCGGGGGCTGTGACAGGGCAGGATGGCCTTAGATCCCGCGGGAAGAGTGATGTTCTTCGCCTCCACCACTACACCAAGCCTGCTGCTGCTGCTCTGTCCCCAAGCTGACACAGAATATAAACACATGTAGTCACAAATTCAGTGCAGCAAAGATGTAAATATAAATAATCCAAAATAATATGCTGTGCCTAAAAAAAAAAAGTCTCTTACCTCCCGGCAGGAAGAGCACAGCAAGAACTGAAAAAAACAAAATCCAGGATGATTAGAGTTTTATCCTACTGATGATTTTAATTCACACAGCCTGCTGATGCTGCGTTATATACCGTAGATTTGTCTCCACATATTTCCACTGATTAATTCTTGAGAAACACTTCAAGCGCTTCCACCCACAAATTGGTTGAAGTGCCTGGAGAGTTTAGCTTTGATCTCGTACTGACCCAACACTGAAAACTTTCAGAGTCTGAGCAGATGTGGGTTCAGTGAGAGGACAATTTAAAAGAGATAGAGTGAAGCTGAAGAAACAAGCACGCGGTGAAAAGGTAACGCTTTAAAACAGAAGTTCAGCAAAGGAAGACAAAAGTAGACAAACACACCAGATGTCAACAACACACTCTGGAAATACATTTCGCTGTTTGTGTTTGCTCACTCTAGGGATTTTCCGACAGCACATTTGCTATTTCTAATGCATTTTTCCCACAGTGCTATTTCCCGTCTGTTTACTGAAAGGCGGGCAGAGATGTATGCAGCCAAAGCATACAGAGCCCCCATTCATCTCGGCTGCTGCTGGCTTGTCGCAAGGCCGTGATCCTGAGGGGATGAAGCACCAGGCTGTTATTCGGCGCACTCCAGTCAAACTCCCAAGTGTCAAAAGTCTCGGAACCAGACCAAACACCTGTTTGTTTTCACCATACCGGTACTTGTTATTATAAACTATAGAGACAAGATTTATTTCAGTAATGCAGTGAATCTTCTTTCAAGCTTTGAAATGTTTCATGCAAGTACGGTGGCAAATCAATAAATCGTCACGAGCTCGTCAGCTTTTAAAATCACAGTGATAAAAAAGATAAAAGTAAGAGAACATTAGGTTCCATTTTAAGATGAGATGACTGACTTCCTCTGTGCAGGTCATTTCAGAGGCCGGAGGCACTAACTGTAGAAGCTCTGCCCCCTCTTGTCTTAAACTGGGCCTCTGGAAGAGTTACAAGACCTCAGCCTGGGGATTTTAAGGTATGCTTATACTAAGAGGTCAGAAATATCTCAAGAAATTACACCACGAAGCACTTTCAAAATGTGACGAATAACACTTTAAATATACTGGGAGCCAGTGTTAGTGAGATAACACTGGTATGAACTGGCTCTGGTCATTTTTAAACTGTGTAAAGTATTTAGATTTACTGAATGTTATCCAGAGGAGCAAATAATGAGTGGAAACTTGCAACAATTATTGCATTGTATTGTTTTTTTGTATGCATGGTTAAATGCAGGGTTTGACATACAACACAAGTCAGTAACTGGTTTAGCAGTTTTAGCTATGTTGGCTATCTTCACCATTAGACTATGAGAATACCTCTGCTACTGTTCTTCGATGCAGTAAACTAAATAACACTTCAAGCTGGACAAAATGACTTCAGCACACACACTGGCATCAGAGAGGAGACCTCATCCTGGAAAACTTTCCTGGCTTTTCTACAGTAGGGCAAAAACTTTCCTGCAGATGGTAAAAACAAAGCGTCTCAGCCCCTTTAATTGTCTGTCATCAGACACACACAGGCTGTTGACTCATGAGGCTGTTTTAACAGTAAGACTTAACAAGGGGCTATTGAATTACTAGTGATAATAACAGACATTTGCCAAATAGAGTGCAAAATCACTGCTCATTAAAATCTCAACCTGAAGGTAAAATAGCAAAACGTTTTAAGTATGATTTAAACATAAAGAATGAGTTTACTCAGCATAAAGTCTGTGATTCACCGATGTTGTTCAAGTGTGAAGTTTGCTCACAGCCCCGTCACAGGTTGAAAATAAATCAGACAAATCTGTGCAGCTGCAGACTCAGCTAAACATACAAAGATACATTCAGAGGCCTGGAGGGCTTATTGACCGTCCTGTGGAAACAGCGTGTTAGCACTGATTACGTTCACTAATTACATTCTAAACCACTGCAAACATGCTGGATTATTTGTGTATGGATTGCTTTCTGCAGATTTACATGAGTTTCATCTTCACGTGGAATAATTAGGTGACGTCTGTAATTTTGAGGTCATTTATCATGTTCAGATGATCTGATGGCGCCCAAATGTCATAGCTGCCAAAGCAACATCAGCAACATCTCAGTGTGTGGGCATCTTCTCTAACCTTATGGAGGACAAATTGAGCTCAAAATTTCAGGGGATTGCCTGCGAGGATTTTCCAGAGCATAAATATGCTACCTTATCGTGACCTTGTCATTTTCTGAGTAGCTACATGTTTACAAACTTGTTTGAGTCAAAACAGCACTTCGAATCTTTTCCATGCCCTGTTGCTTTGTGGCCGTTCATTAAGTTGAATCCAACCATCATAAACTGTGTTTATGATGGTTGGATCCCCCTCCTGCTCCCTCTCCTCCACGCCGTCTGGACTCCAAAAGACCCACTCGTGGTGAAACACTCATTACTGACACATATAATGACTGGCTGCTGGATTGTGCTGACTCCTCCACTCAGACCGCAGTTAACTGGAAACACATTGGGTTGAAGCCATAAAAAATCCCAGAGTCACAAACTATGGCCTGTCTACTGTATCAACATGCCGGGCCCAATCTGATTGCATTTGATCTATTTTATTGAATAGATCACTTTGAACAAAAAAAGTTAGAAAGTGTACAGGGCCGTAGTTTGAGATTAGATGTTCATACCTACAAGGGGCTTTAAATGTAAAAATAACATAAAAAAGGTTAAAATGATGAAGATCATTGGTTATCAATACAAAGCATGAAAACACATTACATTAATCTTGCATCGGTTAACTGAGTTTGGAAAAATGCGTGTACAGCAAAAACAAAACCCAAAAAGCAGTGAAAAATACAGATGCAAGATATTTACAGTTACATATAATAGCTTACAGAGACTCTGTGAGCGAAGAATAATGAAAAGGATCAGAAAAGTATTTAGCTGAGGCAAAGCAAACCTGGCAAAGGAGTCTGCTTTTGTTACCGACTGACCTGGATGCAATTATGGCACAAAGAAAAATTTAGCAAGCGTCTTTTTTTTTTCTTTTAAAAGTGAGACGACTTAAGAGGACTTCACTTACTCTGAAGGAGAGCCATGTCGAGGAGGAACTATTTATCAAAATTGTCAGATGTTAAAAGCCCGTCAGAGGAGGTTCTTGCAAGAACTGATAAAGGAGCGCCTGAAGTTCACCCAGCAGCAGCAGGACTTTGTGTTCATGCAGACTGAGTCTACACAAGTCCCACCCTCCGCTAGCCAATGAAATCCAACACTGCAATAGTGCTAAACACTTCACAAATATCCGCACTAAATTGCACAATTGCATTTTGTTATAGAACACTGGTATCTTAACTGCATTTCGGATAACTGCACCCAAAAACACAAATCTCCGTTAAACCAAACACTTTACAATAATCCCAAAATTTTAGTGCGACTGACAGCTGCTAGAAAATCATCTTATAATGAAACAGATGATTTGCAGCTTTTAAATTAAATATTAAGTGATAGCTACAATGTATGTGGTTACGTTGGCATTTTATTTTGTTCTACGTGTCCCACATGAAGAGTTTTTTCATGTTGGAAACTTCCACACCACTTTCTTCCTTTGTGAGTTATTTGCAGCATAAACTTCAGTTAGCATTATTTGCACAATACTGCCATCTACAGTACAACAAGAAAAAGAACAATTGCTGAAGTAGCTGACACTGAAAGTCAGCCTGGAGGTGAAAAAAACAAAAATAGAAATTCAGACACATCACACCTTGAGCTTCACAGAGGGAGTTCTTTATTAGACTATCTACACCATTATTTAGCTCATCACTCAAATATGCTTTAATTAAAGTGAAAAGCACACACGGCAGGTTGATTGTTAGAACAGTGTGATGTGTGGAGAGTCATCCAGGGTAAACGTTGGGACGCAGACTTTAATCAGAATTTTTCAGTTCCTTCTGTTTCCATGCTGTTTAATGAAGATCCTAGGTGTGCTCCATCCCTCTGGAGCCTTCTTCAGTCCCGCTCGCATCCAAATCTTCTTCAGATCCTCCTCAAAGCGTTTCTGTATATAATAAAGACACAAAGCTGGCTGTTTTATATTCATCTAGCTTTGGAAAACTGTAACTAGTGCAAATCAGACACACAATGATGAATTGGAAGGAATAAAACAATGATTGCATTTTTTATCAAACCTCAAGACATCATAGTGGGAAAAAAAAGAAATGGTCTGATAGATGTGAAAGAAAAGTCCCACCTGCTTCTTCTTTCCTCGGCCCTCCAGCACCCTCTTTCTCAAGAACTTAGTCCGTTTTTGCAGCTTCTTGTATTTATGCCGGTTCATCTTCCGCCGCCGTATCTCTAGAACATTCTTACATCTGAGTGGTGTTACTGTACCCTCCCCGTCTTCCAAAACGGGGACGGAGATAGGCGGCAGCACCTTCTCCTCCAGCAGCTCTACATCCTCCTGTGGCTGAGTGGACTCCAGCAGCGGAGGGAGGGAGTAGCGTAGTGAGAGCCAGCTCTCCAGGGGACTTACTGACAGTTTACGTGGTATGAGAGCCTCGTCCAGATCCGGCTCAAGCTGGACCCATCGCGGAGGGGACCTGTTGTCTGCCGCTGTTGAGTAGTTTCTCAGTTTTTGATGACGTGAAGGGCAGTAAGCAGAAGCAGCTGGTTGTAGACATCCATTCAAAGTTTCTCCATGAGCTTGAAGTGCACCTTGTCATTAAGGGGAAGAAAAAAAGTCAGATTTTAATGAAATAGAAAACATAGTATTGAATGTAGGCAGACAGATATTTGGCTATTTGTTCTTACTCACAAGTTGCTTTGTGTAATAGGCTGAGACGAGGGATGATCTTTGAGGCAAACATTGTCAGTGGTTATCCAAACAAGGTCATCAGGAATGAGCTCACTGGTCCCTGGTCCTGTGGCAATAAAAAAAGACAAAGTATGGTCTTACTCTGCTCTGTCACAGCAATCAAACTAGTAATGTAACAGTAACTTCAGACTAGGGCTGGACGATATGGCCTAAAATCCATATCACGGTATATGAAGCATGCGGGGTAACGATATATATCGCGATATATTCTTTTCTTCTGTATGACGTATTTTACACACTATAAGGCGCACTTAAAATCCTTTAATTTTATCAAAAATCAACAGTGTGCCTTATGTATGAATTCTGGTTGTGCTTACTGACCTCGAACCGATTTTATGTGGTGCACAGAAATCTATCAAAAAATGTTTTAGTGTGGCTTTGGTAAGCCCACCGCTTGATGGATTGCCGGAGCATTACGGCTGCCGTAGTCAGGAGCCTTGCGGAGTGATCCAAAACTGGGTCCAAAACTCCGACACCTTTCAGGTCCCAAAATCAAACGAACACTGCGGCATCACTGAGAGTTAAAAACTAGTAAAGTTGTGGAGTTGTATTTTGTCTTGCAGAAATTATATCGTCAGTTATATTGTTATCACAAATTTTCAAATATATATCGTGATATATATTTTTGACCATATCGCCCTGCCCTACTATTTAGTCTATAAAACAGGGTTCACTAAAGCACCAGTCACACATGCCTAGAGACTAGACTGTGACCCCCTGGTAACAGTGCAACTACTGGTCACTTATCCATGTGCCAGCCACCTAGTGAAAATTTGTAATTTCAGCCTTTTGGCGGTTTCTTGCCATCTGCAAAGATTGCGGGTTGCTGAATGAAGTCTACGTTCATCTGACCGAGATTTTAGGTTCCAGAGTTTTCAGCAAAACTCGCTGCTGATGAAGACTGATAGAGGCACCTGAGAGCCCCACAAAAAAAACCCAACATTTAACTTTATGTAAACTGTCTTGTCCAACCAAGCTGTCTAATATATCACATTTCATAGAAAATATTGTTCAAATTGCTGCAGATGAATATTATGTTATTCTAGATGCAGAGTAGCTGATTTATGCTAATTTAAGACATGTTTATGAAAGAATGCTGAGAGTAATGCCAACTATTTTCTGGCCCTTTTCTTGTTTACTAATTTTGTGACTTGTTCCAGAGATAAAAACAACAACAACAACAAACATTTGTTTTAATTCTCCAACCATAGAAATATTAGGTAAAAGCACTTCAGAATCACTTTATCTATTAAGTTCATACATGGAACTAACAAAACAAATTTACTTTTCCTCTGGCATTACACTCACACATAAATACAGTAAAATAACTATTTGCCGTCACATGCATAAAATAATGCAGAAAAAAAAAGATTAATAATACCTTTTTAATATATGTTACCGGATGTTAAAATTTGAATTGGATTTCACTGCAAAAATGTGAAACATTTTGACCCTTGAGCTGGGAACTGGCTGTTCTCAGGTTCTTAACCTGTAGGTCTCACTGGTTTCCACTGTAGCAAATTATGTTTCCAGTAATTAATGTTTTGGCTAGTAAAGCTGCGTGAAAACTGCCTTTAGCCATTTCTACTTTAAGAGTTACCCTAAGTGCTGGGACACTGTGAAAGGCTTATATAATGACTGTTATCAAAACCCAGAAATAGTGGATGCTAACCTCCCTCCAGGTTTAAATCAGCGGATAATCAGGCGCCCAACAGCGGGTGATTTAAAAATGAAAATAAAAAGTCCAAACGGTAAGATAGTAAGTAAATAAATAAATAAATGAAATAACAGAGACCGAAGGAAATTAAAGAATTATGTAATTGCCAACTGGCTCATCATGGCTAAACAGGCGCGTTAACCAGCAGCTCCACTTTGGAGGAGAAAGCCGCCAAAACGCTCAAATATTAAAAGCTAAGGATAGAATTTTTCTGCCTTTAACTACTTGGTGGCATGTTTATAACAACTTCGTTTAATTAAAGAAAGAGTTGGGTTACCTAGTATTACTATGACCCGAGGTTCCGTCTTCAATGTGACTTCAACTAACTACTTCCGCTCCGTGCGACACACATTTAAGTCGCTTCCGCTTTCTCCGTGCTGAGAAAGGTTCCGCCGAGTAGATTTTTATTCCTTAAGGCTTTGTTTTGAAACAAAATGCCCATTCTTCTTCTTCTTCTTCTTCTTCTTCTTATTATTATTATTATTATTATTATTATTATTATTATTATTATTATTATTATTATTATTATTATTATTATTATTATTATTATTATTATCAGTAGTAGTAGTGGTAGTAGTAGCAGTAGTATTACAAATCTATCCCTTAAAAGCCAGGACCATGAGAGCACAATAGTTCACTCGATGGATAAAGTAGAGGAGGAGCTGGAGGTCTTTTATCCTGATATTACCAGGGATTTTGTTGGTGTAATTTTTTCATACCATCCCTGACCAAACAAAGAGAATTTAACATCACTGGTACTTTTGTAATTTTCTTGTCGGGCATTTTCTTAATTTCTATTTCAAGGTCTTTATATTTGAAGAGTTTTTCTCTAACATTCAGAGTGAATGTTTCTTTCAGTAGGGATAGAAATGTCTGTTGGTCTGGATTTCTTTATCACTTTGCATTGTCATGCTCCACAGTGTTTCATCGCTTTTATAATTTTATTAGTAGTATTAGTGGTACGAGTAGTATTAATATTAATATGTATTTATTTATTTTTAAGATTAGTTCAAGAAGGGCTCAAATTCTTATACATATGGTGTGGTAGGCTGACAAATCCAGTGCATCGCTCAGGTCTCCACCCAGCCACTTTTCTTTTGCTAGCGCACATGGTGTCTGCATGCTGCAGCTCACAGTTAGCTCCACACATGGAGAAAATATAGTTTAAAGAGTGGAAATAATTGACAAAGAAGGTGGAAGATAAGGCAATAAGGCCATAAAGGACTATTTAGCACCTCCTGGATGTCAGCTCACGAGGTTTGTGTATTTTAAATGTTTTATTTTCTGTAATTAAGGATTTTTGATTGATTGAAACAGTATGCAGCTGGAGTATTTCTGGATCTCAAGAAAGCATTCGACACAATCAATCATGACATATTAATTAATAAACTGGAACGGTATGGGATCAGGGGGGTTGTACTGCAATGGGTGAAAAATTATTTAAGTGACAGGAAACAATTTGTGAAGCTGGGTGTCCATTCCTCATCATGCTTGGACATTGCTTGTGGTGTTCCACAAGGCTCTGTACTGGGTCCAAAATTATTTATTATCTATATAAATGATATTTGTAAGGCATCTGATATATTAAAATTAGTATTATTTGCAGATGACACAAATATTTTTTGTTCTGGGGGGAATCTAAAGGAGCTGCTGGATACAATTACTTCAGAAATGTGCAAAATTAAAAAATGGTTTAACAGGAACAAACTATTGCTAAATCTAAGTAAAACTAAAATTATCTTATTTGGGAATTCCCTTAGAAATGCACAAGTGCAGATTCATTTAGATGGTGTGGAAATTGAAAGAGTACTTGAACATAAGTTTCTTGGTGTGATTATAGATGATAAATTAAACTGGAAGTCTCATATAAATCTTATAAAAATAACAAAATTTCAAGAAGTGTCTCAATCTTGAGTAAAGTAAAACACATTCTGGACCACAAATCACTCCACATTCTCTATTGTTCCCTGATTGCACCGTATTTGAATTACTGTGCAGAAGTTTGGGGCAATACTTACAAATGTTCGCTATCATCAATCTTTATATTACAAAAAAGGGCCATAAGGATAATCCATAAAACTGGTTACAGAGATCATACAAATCCACTATTCTTAAAATCAAAAATTCTAAAATTCACAGATCTGGTTCATTTTCTCACAGCACAAATTATATATAAAGCAATAAATAACTTTAATATTAAAAAATATATAAAAAAAAAATATAAAAAAAAAATACACATGACATATAATGTAATTGCAAGGAGGTATTTCTGTAGTCTATTGATACTAGATAGTGGAAAAGGGGTGGGATTAAATAAGCTTATACTTCTTTCTGCTCCTTTTTGAACAAGAACGTTATTTGGAGTTGTGGTTGCTCATTTTCCTTTTGTTTTGCTTTGTTCATTTGTCTCTTTTAATTCTATTTTGTTGTACTTTTTCAACATGTTCAAAATAAAGATTCAATCAATCAAAAATTGACACTACGTACAAGAGCGCATTTTGATGTGATGTTTTGTTTTATTGTTTTATCCGTGAGCAGTTCTCACGGGTTGCCAAGACCAGAAAAAACCCTGTTCTATACTACATCGTGCGTACTTCAATCCTAGAGGGTGCTACACTTACTTATTAGCGTGTTGTTGTTTTTTTTAAAATTAACTAATTAGTATTTTATGCTACTACTAATGTGATGAATCTTCAGGCAATTATCAGTATATAAAATTGAAACATTGAGCATGTTCAAAACTTGGATTTTCCTATTTCTCTTGCAAGTCTGTACATTTCTAAAACGCCTGTGGCTGGCACTTATGTGGCTTGCAATTGTTGGGAAAAATTCGAAAACTAGTTTCGGTTATGGCTCAGTTTTATTTCCCTTTAACTCATTAAATCTGAATATGTGTCTTTCCTCCATGTGGCACAGTTGCATAACCAGGGAATTCTCCACTTTTAGATCGCTCTAGTTTTGAAAGCTTGTGGGCAGCCACATCGAATCATTTATTCATGGGGGTTTCTCGCTCAGCTTTCATTAAGTTTGTGGGAAATGGAACACCTACAGTATGAAGGCATTTCTCCATATGATTTCTACTATCAGGCATTGAGACAAATAGTATTTGTGTGAGAAGAAAAGGATGGAAAGATGCTACAGCTAAGTAGCTTTCACTAAATGTTGTAATGCAACACAAGGAAAGAAATATGCAATAGATGGTAAAGTTCTCAGGGTATTTATTTACAAAAACCAAAAATAACATCAAAGACAAAACATTCATTTCACTGTAAATCCTGCTGCCCATAACTTGTTTGCTTCACTAGCTATGCTTACACCATCAGTGTGCAACATAAGGCAACTGAAATGATCAGCTGGATGTACTGTGAGATTTCCCTTTAACAGAACAGTCTCTGAAATTATCTTAATTTATAAAATCCTCTCAAAATATTTCAAATTTGAGGTTATGGAAAAACAAAATAAAAAATGCAAAAAAATTAACTTGGCAGTAATTGGTCAATCCTATTTTGAATTATCTGCCTATACATTACACATACAGTCCTCAAACTTAACATCTATTTACAAAATCAGTAGTGGTATTTAGCGTTTTTGTCTTGCTTTAAAAGCAAATAAAGGTTCACTGTTTCATTATATATCTGCATTGCAAATTTACTGCACTCAATGAAATCCCAACCCCTGAAATAGAGCTTTACAGATGACAACAATATAGTTCACACCAAAACAACACAGACAGTACAAGCATATGACTGGCTGTTTGTAGTCTTTGTAGTCACCATAGAGGTACAGCATAAATACTACTTTAAAAGGAACCAAATCAATAAATAAAAAAGTACATTAGAGAGAGAAAAAAAAAACAGCATAATGTTGAGAGCTATCTCCATATCAACATTTAAGACGGACAAATCAGTTAAATCACTCATTGATTGGTACAGTATGTTTATACATTAGCAGATTTTAAAGATTTATGCCACAAATTTTTAAACTAGTGTGCTTAAAATTATTCTAAATGTATTAGTTTCACATTTAATCTAATACTGCTTTCCCGTTATTGGCTGCAGAACACGTGAGTGAAAAAAAGTGAGGTAAAAAAAAACTGAGGGCCAGGGAAATTGTTTAAATTATAAGGCCATTTCAAGGTATTTACAATACAATGCTATCTTTACCACAAACTATGATGTTAAGTTTGGTAGGTAAGAGTGGGCCCTGGAGCAAAGAACACAGTTATTTGCTGCAGTTACACTTGTATTTTACCCAGAAAATAATCACATTAACAGCAATGTTAGAACTTTTTATCACATTGGATATTTTGTGACAAAATACTCAAATCTGATGCCAAATATTTTGTATAACACGTACACTGGAAATCTTCATTAAGCCAATATCGTGGTTGATTTGGTAAAACCATCCAGGCAGTTCACTTGTTGCATCAACAGTCCTTCACTCAGTCTCAACAGAGAGCACAATGGCACTGTCTTTACCGTGTATAACCAGCACACCTCGGCTTTAACGAGACAACTCAGACAAGGTAATATCTCATACAAATAAAACAATTATATTTGTGCATTTTGGAACAAAGGTCAGGTTATAAAAAAAGAGGCAAAGAACAGAGTGGAAGGAAAGAACACTGTGCAAAAGCTGAGCCCCTCTGTGCATCATCCACTCCAATGTCCTCCAGGTTTCTCTAGATATGCTGAACTCTGGCCTCACCGAGCAGCGGACTGGCCAGGCTTTTTCTCTTTTTTTCATCTTCTTTCTCATTTTCCTTCTCATCACTGGTCATGGCGAATGCCTGCACTTGTCTCATCTCCCAGAAGGATTGTGACTTATGGGAATGCTTTTGGAAGAGAAGAAAATTCTGGTCAAAACTTTAATACAAGTGTAAGAATGTATAGTATTCATATAATTAGTGATATTTAAAAATAAATCCAGTTTTGCCAAAACACAGATTTGCTTTCTTTTTGTTTATTCCTCAGTACTGTTGACGAGGATTATGTATAAAACTAAGACAGAAGACTGTTGTATAACAAATGCTCACAAGCAGCATTTTGGTTTAGTGCATGTGGATACTGTGTTTCGGAACCATCTGTAAATAGTAAACCTGTGGATTAAAGCCATAAGTGTGCAGAGAGGAATTCCAACCTGAAGATGGAGATCCAGGACACTACCAGGTGAGTTGAGCTAACAGTTCTGCACACGGAGCAGTGAAAATAAAAAGAACGGTATCAGTAACAAGTCACAGAAATTAGTGCAGCACTGCAGAACAGTAAAGCAGAGACTGTATTGGTCTATAGGAACTGGTCAGTCTTACAGAAGAGCATACATTTGTTGTGACTGCAAATTAAAAGAAAAAAGTGCAATGAACACAAATGAAAGCACAAGATCTTAGTATAGAGCTGGCTGATTACTCACTGATGAGGACTGCTGATTGTGTGATCGTTCCAGTTTCATCCCCTTTGCTCGATCAGGTTTACCAGGCCCTGAAGGATAGGTTAGCAATGTGTGAAAAGACTCATACCTGATATAGACAGTTATATAAATATTAAATGATACAATATGAATCATTTATGTTTTGGAAAAAAAAGAAAGCTTTTACTTGTTTTGCAGAAGAAATAGAAAGTCAACTTTATTACACGTTAAAGAGGTTAGATAAAAGACTATACTTGCTAATTAATATTCTGAAAAGATAGTTGCATATCAATTTCTCATTATATATTACACTTGTAAAAAATATTATTTTTTATTATATGTTAACATCCTCATTACAATCACAAAGCTACATGATTATTTATTAGCTTCTTATTACAATAAGTCATGAATTGAATGCATTAATTATGCATTGCTTAACCATGGGCTTTCTTCACTTTAACCCTTCCCTTTAAACTTTTAATACGCTGGACCTTGTTCACAAAGCTGTCTCTCTCACCTGGGGAGCTCCCACGACTGGTGGTAGTAGTGTTACTGTTGTTGTCCTCCAGCCAAGTGTTGTAGGGGAAGGAGTCTCGCTTATGTGGTGTTCCAGCAGATGACAGACTCTCCTGGAGAATATGGCAAGGTGACCAAGAAAACCAGATTATGTAGATTATAGTGAAAAAACAAAAATGTGATAGCTTAAATACAATTTATAATTTGTGTTTCTACATGTAGTACATATACAGGATACACTGCTTACCATGCCTGTGTCGTATTCCTCTGTTGCCTCTGTCTCATTCTCCTCCACCACACTAGCAAAGCTGCTGGCATTGGAGGACGAGCGGGAAAGGTCGTGGGCCTCAGGGATGGATGCGGCCCTGCCAACAAGATAAGAACTACACCCTGGGTTAACAACTCCAACCTGATTTTATCTTATGTATAGTGATACTACATGTTAACCTAAGGGAGGATTACCCAGCAGTTACACAAATACAGGAATGGCAAAACATGCTATTTAAATTTTTCAGTGAGTGTCCAGGGGATATGGTAGGAGCCTGTTTATTATATATACCTGTTCTTGGTAGTTGTGAGCACCTCAGGAGAGCTCTGATTGGATGAATTGTCAGATTTGGGCTCTTGAGAGGCGTGGCCACTGTCAGGTGTCTTCTGAGTGTTTGGGGAGTTATCTCTACTGCTACAAGTTAAAAAAAATAGTGTGAAAAATAGGAAAAAAAAGTTATTTTATGTAGACGATGGTCTACAGGTATATGCTATGTAAATGATCACAGGAATCTTCTCCCACCTCTTCTCCTGGACTTCTTGAATGTTTTCAATGCCGATGGCACTGCTTCGCCGGGAGCTGAAAGGGCCAGACTTTTTCCTGGTTGGGCTTTTCCCTGGGATTATCAGAGACTGACAGGGAAAGAGGAAAACCGTTCAGGGACAATGCCAAAATATTTCCAATACCTTGTATAATAAACTAGGTTCGTTTCAAGAGCTTATCACTTTAGGTATTTATGACTGAGGAGAGCTAATGGTTACTTTGACCACTGAACCATTCATTTGTCGTGTACTGTATCATAGAGAACAGTTTGGCAAAATTTCAAAAACATATCATCCTGAATTACCAGGCTGAAGAGTAACACTGCTCCCTCCGAGCTGTCAGTATGATGAAAAAAATGTTAAAATATGCTTTTAGCAGCTTAATGACAAGCCCTGGTGGCAGTCTTTCAGCCAGAACAGAGCACACTAAGGCGGGAGATGAAAGATGGGTTTAAAAGCTCCAGAGCCTAACACTAAATATGCTTTCTCAGCATCTGCTTTGTTCGTTCAATCTCCCTTTTAATGCTCTCGAAATGAGAACTTTAAAAAAAAGAGGCTTTTATTTAATGTGGCTTCAAAGAGCAGTGGGGGTGCAGGGGGCGTTTTTCACAATTTCTCTGTAAGGGGCTTATTAAATTATAAATATTCATTATTTTTTAACAAATACAGAATTAAGCACACTGGAATGAAACTATAGAGTAAAACTGTAGCAGGTGTGCACATACTGCAGTAAAGCAGAGAAGAGAATAAGAGTAGAAGCAAATACTCTTAACAGTTCACACATATATTAGTCTAGAAAATATAAAAGATTGGACTTGCTAAAGCAACTAATTCACTGGAAAATGGGCAGGACTATGTTCACAGACTAAAATGATGATGCCTTTTAAATAATATATCCTGTCTGCAGCACACAGTTTCTGATATACACATTAGGGAGCTGAAATGTGCAGAGAAACATGTTTGGCTATGATGCAAAGGAGCCATGCAAACAAGAAAAGGAAACAAAGACGGAAAGCAAGTAGTTGGAGAGTAGTTAGAATTAGACATGAACCTCTTCTACTGTTCCTATCCCTATGGCACTGCCTCGGCGTCCATATTTACTCGGACTTTTGCCTGGGACAAGCAATGACTGATAAAAACAGTGAGAAAGAAAGAGACAGAAAAAGAGAGAAGAGACAGAAGAGAGAGTGGTGATGACATATGAAAAAACAAGGAGAGGTGGGAAAAAGGGGGAGGAGGGGAGAGAAAACATGAGATATATACAAATACATATGAGATATCATGCAGTAAGTCATGTTGTCCAAACAAACTACGAAAGGCGTGTTAGCTGGAGAATACAGGGGGAGATATTTTGGTTCCATGGGTGCGACACAGGCAGCTGAATGGGAGAGAGTTATGTGAGCTGTATGTCTGAAAAAGGAAAAGGAAGGTAAATTCAGCGGAGGAGGGCACACAGCATGTTATACATTAGGAATCAAATCAAGACTGGCTTATGAACAAACAGTAAGCTCATCAGTCATACTCACTGATGAAAGATATTATATAAAAGTCTAATATGTCTAACACAGAGAGAATTAACTTAATCAGTTTATATAAGATACACAGTATCTCTCAACATATACCCTACATATAACAGACAGGCCACCATATGTAGTCACTACTGATGGAAAACTTGTAACTGTAACTAAGGTAACAGTCATATTTTACTTTCAACTGTGAAAAAAAAAGAAAAATAAGTGTCCAAACACAGACTGTATACAAAAGCTAAACCTAGTTTTCAAGGCTTTTTGATTACAAAAAGAAGTTCACTTTCATCAAAGTGTACAAGAAAACAATCCTCGACTCCCTCCATGTACCCACTAAGCATGTTCTGAGTTAGTTTTTGATCTGTGTGTTAGGTTTTTAATCATCGCTTTCAGGTGTTATTGAATACAAATTTATGTTTATTTTGCAAATTATAGCTCCCATGGTTCTCTGGGAAAAATATAGAGCAGGGTGGGCCTTTCAGATTGGGCTTATCTTATAATTGCCAAGCTACTGAGTGCCCCCCAGTTTCATAATGGGAGTTAGTCCATGCTCATGAAATCCAGTTTTTAAAAAAAAAACAACTCAAGGCTTTAAGAAAAAGGGGCACCAACCTCATGGTGGCTGTGTCTGTCTTATATATGCAGCATATATGTGCACAAGTTTAGTTACAGCAGTATTTCTGAATAAATTATTTAAACTGAAAAACACCTGAAAAGATTTACAACTTTTCCTCTTGATGACATAAATATCAATTTCCCCAAAAAATGAATTTAAAATCATTGCGTGATTATTAAAAGAAAAAATGTAAGCATACCCACACATTATACACACTATCACACAAAGACAACTCCAACCCATGTTAGAAATGAAGTGATCGCTCATTAACAATGCAGATGCATGGGCATTTAAATCACGTGAACACAATTAGAAAAAAATGCTTTAACCCATTCAGCTTGTGTCCTAAACATATCCACTTTCATGACTGTTAAGTCAATCCGTTTTGGTAGTGGTAGACAATGTGCAACCTTTGCAAAGTGACAGTCAAGTTTAAGACTCAGGCATAATTGCTTCCCGTGTCCAAGTGTGCAGTCGCTCTCTCGCTGTGAGAAGTTAGTGCTGCAGGCAAGTGAAAGAGAAGGGGGTATGAACTCTGTTAGATCTGCAGAGGGGGAGGCAGAAGCAGCGAGGCTCACCTCGCCGTAGGTACTGGAGGAGTGGGACTGTACTTACTATCCCTGGGAATTTAGGGCTCTCTGCGGGGTTGTGGTTAAAGTTGCCGCTCAGGCTAGTGGAGACTGTGTGCGGCTTCTTGAAAGTAAGACCCATGGCATCCATAGACTGGCTTCTGCTGCGCATCACCCTCTACAGAGAGACGAGGAGGAGGAGATACATTCAGATGGTGCTGACCTCTCTGACCCCTCGGTATCACTGAACAGGCCAAGAGGAGCCTGGGGGCTGTCCCTGAACACTGACCACTACAGGCAGAGAGCACTGGCCAGATTCTAATTCTAACAGACAAGAAAGCGACAGAGAACACTAGTATGCTTTAGTGCCTGAAGGAGGTTCAGATGAGTCATTTTTATTTAGGTAGGTGATAAGAGAAGAGAGTGGGAAGTAGAAGGGCCAAGTGGCTCAAAGATGTCTGACCACACTGAGTCTAATCAGAGCCAGAAGAAGTTTAAAGCCCAGTGCACCTTTTTACGAGCATGAAATAATGTGGAGAGGCAGAGGCGTCTGATGATGAAAGGAAATTATCCGTTCCATCCACATTCCCCAAATTATGACACATGAAGATGATAGGACCATATAGATACGTGAGCGGTGGCACTGAAACGTGGCGAATCACAAAACAACTATAAAGCATGAAGAAGAAAAGCTGGGAAGCAGAGAGCGGTATGTTCCAGGAGGACAGAGCAGCAGTGCTTCTCTTCATTCAGATACAGATTAAGAAAAACCTTCTACAGCTCAGTCTGCATATAGACAAGAACAGAAGAGAAATACTGCCAGAGAGAAGTCGCGCTCATGTTCACATAAAAAAAACATCTCTCAACAGGTAACAATGAATACTAATTAGAGATGCCACTTTACAGGCTAATATTAAAATGTAATTTAATACTAAAAGTTTGACATTTTTGAGAAATATACTGATTCCTGTTGGGAGTTAGATCAGAAAATCAGTCTCAAATCTGTCTGCAGTATAAAGTCACAGCTAGCAGTGGGTTATCTCAGATCAGCATAAAGGCTAGAAACAAAGAGCATACTGGCACCTCTAAAACTTACTAATTAATACATTATCCAAGGGCAGAAATCGCTGGTTTTGTATGGAATAAAACGACTGAGTTGTCTGAGAACACTGTTTGCCTCTGAGGCAGGTGGAGCTTCTCTCTTTTATCAGTGTTTTTGCTAAGCTAAGCTGCTGAGCTTGAATTTAAATGATGTAAATAAGAAAGCTCCTTTTGTTTTGCTTGTGCAAGTAAAACATAAAACCCTAGTTTCTAAAACAAGACTTTGAATATGCAAACTAGCTTCAACTTTTTCTTTCTGAGAGTTCCAGTGAAGCTGTCGACCTGAAGCTCCAGCCTCTGCTTCTGCTTTTCCAGTTACCTTAAAAGACTCAAAGAAGCCTCCTCCTCCAGCATTCCCATTTTCCAGCTTATCGTCCTCTCCTCCAACACCCATTATGGCCTGGCTGTTTAAGTGGAGCTCCTCATAAAGAGTCTCCAACAAGGCCGATCGTGTTCTCTCCTGTCGCGCGCACACACACACACACACACACACACACACACACACACACACACACACACACACACACACACACACACACACACACACACACACACACACACAGAAATGAGGCAGAGGGAAGTAAATAAAATTTTTAAGGCTGTCAAAAGACGTAAAATGTTTTAAGTCTTTCTTAGAAACTTACCTCCAATTTGGCAAATTTCTCAGCTTTGTAGCAGGCATATTCTGCATTGATTAGCTTAGTAAAAAGGAATTCATGGAATTCGGGGCCCTGCAAAAAAGGATTAGTGAGGTAAGGCATCTTCTCGGAAACTAAAAGATGATCAGTGAGGTCAAAGATCTTCATCTTCTTACTTTTTTAAAGATGGCAGGGTTTGGGAGGGCGGGGCCAAAGAAAGGTACATCATCCCGTGCTGTAACTGACACCTAGAAAGGAAGATAAAGATGAAGTGCAATAAATGCTTTCAGGAGAAAACGTCATAAATGAGAGGAAGCGGGTTACCTTGTAGAGAACATTGTCGGAGCAGGGGTTGACCACTTGGACTACAATGTAAGCGTGGAGAAAGTTGGAGGCGATCATGTCTGGTACAAAGGGAGTATTTTCTTCTTGGAAAACGATGGCGACAATGTCATTTCCTATGTGCCTTTTTCTCTGCAACTGCAACATAACAGCCCAACAGCAACTTAGTTTTATACATAAATATATATACATATTTTATATAAAAGGGTGTAAATGATTATTTTCTCATGTAACAATTGACATAATGAAAGGAGACAAATGCCAAGCATTAGATGAAATGTATGAACAAAGTTAATGCTCCCTGGAACTCCCTCCCTGGAAAAACAACTGGTTTTTCTACTGATTACTGTTAGTATCATATTACTGATAACACAAAGCTAGCTAACCAGGAATATTTCCAACTGAAAACATCTAAAAGGATTAAGTGGGATGACAATTACACAGCATTTGCGTTAAAAAAGAAAAGACTACACAAATGTCTTTAATTTCTAGCACCAAATAAAGGCAAAGTCTGAATCTTTACACTACTAAGTCTATGAAACACCACCAGGGGGTGCTGTTTCCTCGATGACAACCTCCACAGAAACAGTTTGCTCAAAGTAGCCCATATGTAGCACTCACTGCTGCAGGAGAGGCTGAACATACAGGCATTGGTCTTATCTCTGTTTGTGGATGGTTTGATAGTAAATGATAGCATTTTTCATCTTGCGATCCTCAGTTTTTGTGTGAATGTGTGAGATAAAAGAGAAAAAAAGTTGCTGCGTGAGCAATGCAGTGCTACATCTCAGCTTTAAATCATCTTGAGGAATGAGTGCTGCTCACAGACGCAGACACCAAAGCATTTGCTGAAGTAATATATCTCAAATACCAGGGAGTTGTTGTTTTGGGTTCTTTTTGTAATTTTATACTGCAGGCTTTTTGCACAACAGGGATGCACATATGCAAAATATGGTTCTGTGATGCCCAGAGGGAACCTGCCTAACCATCCTTTGAATCATAAAAGGTGTGTTAGTCTGGTATTGCATTACAGTACCTGCTGGGTGTCCCCCTCTGTGTAAGGCAGCTTTGTGGACACATGAAACATGACCTCTTTGTTGCGGTAGTTGCAGTAGACAGATTCTGTGCCAGTCTGCCCGTGAGTCACATCTAACCCTCCGCGGAAACTGCAAGCACACAGAACCATGTCTAGGAGGATATTCTCCACCATCACTGCAGCAGCGTCACCACCTTTCATGAAGCTAGTCTGATGTAAATTGTAGTGGCATTATGTTATGAAATATTAGATGGGGGATATCGAATGCTTTCAAACCACTGTGAGGACTTTACCCTTTAAAGTTATGCAGCTCAATTTTCTCTCCGAGAAACTCCAGGAATTCTACAAAGGCATGGCTCTCTTCGTTGTTGCCAAACAGCTCTTCCTCTGAAGTCTGTAACAAATAAAATTAATTTTAAAAATAAATAAGCGAGCGAGCTTTTTGCAGAACGATGAGAACAGTTTGTATGAGTACTGCATAGTTTGCAGATAGGTTCCTAATGACAGTGACGATATCTGAGAAGAAAAGGGAAAACTAATTATGGTAAGGTAAAATTGTTTTTGCTAAATAGTCAGCAGTGGCACAGTGAGAGCTGTATGTTGCAAGTGTTATTTTTTTCTGGAACAGATCACTGGGGTCAGTAACTAGAAGCGAGACAACGTGTATCCAGTGTGTGTTTTGCACTTTTGTTCAGACACGGTGCATTTGCATTTGAGATAGCAGAGGTTGTTCCAATTAATTACAAAAGTAGGTAGAACATTTGAAATAAGGCTTTAGGAAACATTATGATTGTGATGGACTGCTGATTATCAATTGTCAGTAACTAGAGCGATGATCTGAATAAAAATGCCTCCTTTAAAACAAAGGGATGCTAACAATACCTGGGACAAGGTCCCACGGCTCATTTCACTATTTATGATTTGCTTTCTCTGTGCAGTGAGCCTATTTGATCATGCCTGAACATCCCTCCTGAATGTAAGAGGGTCTTTTCTATCTTTGTGAGAAGGCCAATTAGATCATTTAACATGTTTAACAATACATTTCAATTTCTGTAGTATTTGCAAAATCAAAAGAAAAGATTTCTACACAGTGATGTCTCGATTTAAAGGTAGAAAAGCACTCAACACCTCTTTTGCCACCCCACATAGTAAACAAGAGGGCTGTGATTGCCTCAGAAAATGAGAGGGTGTGCTGAAGGCAGCCACAATGACTGGGCTTAAGTGAAAGCCATAATTAAGACCACAGAGGACCAAGTATAATAAGCTTCCTTAAAAATGGATGCAAGTACTTCTACAACACTGCTTTTGCACCTGATCACATCCAGGCTTTATTGCTTACCTGTCCAAACTTTTGATAGATGACTCCAAACTTAAAATTGTTGCTTATCACATGTTCATCGAAAGTAACAATAAGTCTTGAAGCCTGCAAAAATCACAGATATAACGTTAAAGAAGATGTATATGGCTATATCTAATTATATTTATCTGCATATATGATTTATTTCTCCTGTGTATACAAGATGTTTTTTTCCTTTTCTTTTCTCTCTCTCATTTTTCTTTTGCTAACATGCTTCAGTGCAAAGGTTGATAAAAACCTCAATCCCATTCAAAGATGTACTGAAAAGTTTGACTGAAGGTAATATGAGGCTTGCAGTATATTATTAAATATGAAATTCCATCATTTCCCCTTCAACTGTAGGATATTGCTTAAAGCAGCTGTGAAAAAATCTAACCAGATGCTGAAAGCTCATACTTCTGGGCCTAGAAAGAAAACCCTGAAAATCTGTGATCCAGAACTTACTTTGGGATAAAGGACAGGATAAAAGCGGTCCACGTTGACCTCTTCACAGACAAGCTTGAATTTAAAAAAGCCGTGGGAAATAATGTCAGAATGTGCTGGAAGTGTCACAGCAGCTTATCTTTAGACAAAAAAAAATATAAAAATGGCTTCTTACCTTGGCCATTTGGACCACATTTGGAAACTCTGTCAGACAGGAAATGGGGATCACATCGTGGTAGGTTTTCAGCTTGGTCCTGATGAAGCCATAAAGTAATTAGTGTGGGTTTTATAGCCATATAACACGAAGCAGCGTTTCTCAGAATCTATCAGTTGGTGCAGAGATGATCCGGTATGGACCATGATCAAAGTTCCCCGCCCTTGCCTCTCTTTGCCTTCTCTCCCTTTCACCATCCCCACCCACTAACTGGCCAAAATAGTCCATCTGTTACTCTTCTGTGGAAATGACAGAGCTGTTGACACTCTTGCTGGCTTTACGACTCTTATGATAACACCCCAGGCGGATGTGTGTGTCCGGTCAATGCTGGGCAATTTAGGGGGTAAAAAATTACTCTGTAGCTAGAGCTTGTTGTTCACAAAAGAGGCAAAATCTTACACATTAATTACTTCAGATTATGAAGTAACCAGGCAGACTTAAATTGTTGATTTTCTCAGACAATTGGGCAACATTGTACTGAACCCTGCATGAAAATTAAGTGTTACCTGAGCATTAGACGCAGATGTTCCTGGTCACCGATCACCTCGTATTTTAGGGAGAACACCAGATGTCCAAGGACACTGTCCACTGAATAGTAATTAAAGTGTTCCTGAGGGCACAGCATACATTAGTACCACCATTAGTATCTGTCATAAAGAGGCACACATGTGCACAACACGGGTAAATGTGCTCCAGTTCATTCATTTCCTGTCTGAGTTCCTTTGTTTACTCGTCCTCTGCTACATGCAACCAATTTTGTTTACTGGTATTATGTGTTTGCAAGAACACTTGCAAAGTGTAATGCATCTTCATTAGCCACAGTGTGTGAGGTGCCTAATTGTGAGGCAGGCTTACTGTTTGTACTTTATTATGCAGAGATTTGCTTATTTCCTATTTGTCCCATTACTGTAATGAAGAAGAAGTAATGCAAAATATTTCATGACAGCAATGAGACTCATTTGAAGAGGAAGGAAGCTGTTATAATGAGAACATGACGTGAATATGACTTTGGCAATATCACTGTGGAAGAAAACAAATCTCTGAAAAAATTGTAGTAATTTAACTAACTTAGTACAGTTATTAATATTCTCATTAACTGTAATTTTAACCATGAAATAGAAGAGAATTTGACAAATATAATGGGGGAGCAATGGGGGAGATATTTAAAATGCATCCAGCTAAATATAATCTATCAGGGACATCGAAATGTCACAGATGATATGGTTAAAAACTATGCTAAATATGGTAACTTACTCAGTTAAGTAGGTTTAAAATAGAGCTGCAGAAGAGGCAATACAAGGGGAGCCCTTAGCCAGGACTGCAAATCAGCAAATGCAAAGCTGATTTAACTTAATATGCAAACTACAGTTTACTTGTCAGCAGCTCCATGTGTTTCTGTCATGTGCAGAGTAGCGAACCTTGCCCAGGAAATGTTTCCTGAAGAGCGTAGCCAGGGTGTTACATTCCAGCTTGGTCCGAGTGTTCGGGGACAGAGGCTGTAGAGGCTCCGTGTCTCCAGCCTGGCTCAGCTCATGGTTGGTCCCTTCAATCCAGTAGCCCCCAAACTGTGGCAGGAGGATAAGAGGAAAGGGGCTCTTTCTCCCCAGCACCTGTTTCAATAAAAAATAGCAATGAAACACAAGGTTACTTCTCAGAGATAGACAATGAACTAAAAATTTGACTTGAGAAAAAATTAAAAAATTTTAAAAAATTAAATTAAAATGAGATTCGATTAGCCTGAGTATTTACTAGTTTAATAAGAATGCTCGTAAAATTTCTGATCACAGCTAGTCTTTTGAGGCTTAAATGAACATTTTATTGAGACTTTGGATGTCTACAACACTGAGTCAACTGCTTTCAATATTTCTATGCTTTTATTGGAATAAAATAATAATAGTAACAATAATACTGCAACACAGCTTCGTACCTCATGGACACTTGGGTACGGTATGTAATCCTCCTCAGTCTGGAAAAAAAAAGAAAAATGCTTTGTTTCCTCATCGAAGAAGGACAATAACAACAAAATAATAACGACTTTACATTCCCAAAGGACACTGTTTCAGAGTAATTGCATAACAGTTATGCAATGAAAATCTGTTTAGCAATGACACAGAAATCAGCCAGCAATGCACACCTTAATGAAAGTAAGACTATTTGGCACACTGGTGATATAAAATGCTTCATCACTTTATAATTATGTGTTCAAAAGCCCCTTTCAGAACTTTAGTCTACAGAGCTTAGCATCCCACTTGCTTGTTCCTGTATGGAACATGGGCGTTTCAGTGCATTATGAAGAACACGTTGTAATACTGAATGCTGAAATAATTGCCATGTCTGTCAGAGTAAGATAAGGTGGAGCAGCCGTGGACAGTGAGAATGAATAATTTGTGTTGCTACATGAAGAGTTATACCTTAAGAGGCGGAGGAAAGGTGCACCTCTGCTCATCCATCCTGTTCCCCTGTAAGAGAAGCAGGTTACAAAAGGACAGGAGGGTCACACAAAGTGGCATGGAAGTCCACAAATACCTAAAGTCAAGCACAAAACCAATCTATGAACACAAAC
Source organism: Rhamphochromis sp. 'chilingali' (assembly GCF_963969265.1). NCBI lineage: Eukaryota > Metazoa > Chordata > Actinopteri > Cichliformes > Cichlidae > Rhamphochromis > Rhamphochromis sp. 'chilingali'. The sequence continues at coordinate 20,849,062 of NC_137939.1, read as the reverse complement.
TGTGACATAAACAAAAGGCAAAAAAAAAAGATCAAACTCATTATGTAACAGCTCAGTTTTCCCCAGAGATGTGCAGCAGGCAACAAAGCAAAGTCAAAAAAGGGACAGATGGAAAAATACAGAAAGAGATCCATTATGGTCCTCAGAGTGAGGAGAGTGAAAGACGTTACAGACGTGAGTCTGGAAGTGACAGAGAACTTTATTAAACACACTGCAGAAAAGTGTGAATAAGAGTCTTGGGGTTAAAAAGATTTATAAGTGACAGTCGTACAACTGCACATGGGGTGTGTCTACGTGAAAAGAGAGTGAGGAGGATCGATGCAGAAAAAGAGATGCAGCGTTACTAAATCAAGGCTAGATGATGGCGCCGACCATCATGGAAGACGATGCAGTCATCAATACACTGTCCATCAATACATTGCCAGTGGAAATAGACAATCCTGCGTCACGTCCCATGCAAAAGAAGAATTACTGCCAAACATGAAAGAATAGTGTAGTGAATAGTGAAGCACCATTGTGACTGCAATTCATATTTTTTAAAAAGAAGATAAATGTGCATTTAAAAAAATAATGCACAGATGTTCTATTATAAAACACATGTCTTGTCATTGGGAAAGCATGAATACAGAAAACATCCTTCCAGAGTCGTCAGAAACCAGGAAATAGATTCTGAGGTGAGATAATGAGCTTACAGTTCGGCAAGCTAAAGTTTCAACCAGAACGTTAACAAAGACACCGAGACAAACACATTGACAACACTCCTCTGAAAATACTCAAAATCCCTCTCATGTTCAGAGAGATTATGAGTACTGCAGCAAAGGAGAGCCAAAGTGTTGCAGAATTAGGAAGAGACACTGGCTGGTTAGTTGCTTATTGAGCACAGCTTAGAGAGCCAAGACAAAATACAGAGATGCGATCTTTTATCATCTTACCTGCATCTTTTCAATCATTTCAAATAAATCTGGGGTCTGGAGAGAGGAGAATAAGATTCAATGTTTAGGCTTCTTTGTCTTGAGTGCAGAGGTTAGTTTGCCTTTGACAGGCGTTAGTGAAGGTTCGCTGAGTTCAACACTTTAAAATCATCACACTCCATCCAGTGACAGAAAAAAACATCTCTGGAACACCGCCTTTACATGGTTATTGTTAGGGTGTCAGATCTCACTGCTATATTTGCAATACTGCATGATGGGATTACATTAATTCAAGATAATGTGTGTGCAACATTCTATGCACTGCTTATTAGACATGAAAAAAATCCCGGTATGTGCATTTGTGTCAGTGATGCTCTTTATGTTTCAGAGAGCTCTATTCACTCTTTACAACTGTTAATAACCCAACATCTTGCAAAACAAAATTCCAAATAGACTTTTTAAAACTTTTAGAGGGCAAGAGGTCTATATAGTCAACATTTTACGTCTACAGTTAAGGTCTCTGAAAACCCCTCAAAAAGTATAATAATGCAACATTTTCTGTAGAAGTCTTCTGAAAGATGCCAGAAATGCCTTAAAATTAACTAATTAGGTGTTATTTGATACAAACCTGACATGGTTAGGAATGTGTTTGAGCTGTTAAAAGCATGAGGACAAACTGACCTTAAAAGAAGCGGTAAAGTTTACATTTAGGAAAGCCTACAGTAGAGCAGATGTCGTAAAGCTGGTAAATTACACATTCTTAGCCAGATGTTCCCACCACTTTTAAAACAGCCAACGTCTAAGCTCATATTTATTTTAATAAACATGTTACCTTATTGCAGAACATGATCTTGTCACATCTCACCGTCACGTGTGACCGACAGGAAAATGAAAAATCGACCCCTTTCTTTAGAACGAACCACAGTTTGTCTGGACATCACATTCCAAATCGCATATGTCATGTGAGCATAATGACAATAAATATTGCAAAAAATGATGAAAAACAATTGTCCGTGGACATATTGGTTTTCGGTAATTAAGTAAAAGGCTGAAAAGTTCAGCCAGTAAAGCCTGACAAAGTCAAACACTTTGTGTACAGAGCAATCGTGTCTTGGCTTTCAGTGTGACTGTGAGTAAAGTCCTCCACCATGTGCAAACAATAGTCCGCCACAAACCCTGAAAGTAAATAGCTCTGGGTTTAGCCAGAGATTCCCATATGGAAAACAAATGCAAATATTATGTCTAATAAGACTTATAAATTTACTATGATTTATTCATAAAAGTGGGAGCTTTCGCATTATACTCACGGAACATAACAATAAGTATAACTTGAATATGAATTGTGTTACTTTCAATAAATAGTATGAGAAGTAAGTGTTATAAGACTCATAAATCTATACACATAAGATGGATTATGAGTATGAGAACTGCTTTGCTAGATATTATCTTTGGGCTTGAACAAAAACAAGTGTGCTATAAATGTCTCTCTCTCTCATCTATCTATCTATCTATCTATCTATCTATCTATCTATCTATCTATCTATCTATATATATATATATATATATATATATATATATATATATATATATATATATATAGATATGTCATTAGTTTGGAGTGACTGTCTGTGCCTTAACTTAAAGGCGTCCTCTCCACTTTGTCTGTCATTTGTTGATGTTTTGTATGCAGCATGTTCCTAAAATAAAGCTACTTACATTGCTGGGTTTCTTCCAGTGTGTCTTTGTCACCATTGGAGCATAGTTGTGTTTGTCAATATTTTTAGCCATTTTTAATTCTCCTTGACAAAAAGTCCTGCAGCTTCAAAGATGTCCCAGTGTCACTGACTTCAGCAGATTTGGATTAAACGCTCCATGACTGCTGTGCCTTTCTGAAATGGCAAAATCCTAGCTGCATCGCCGCTGTTTGCAAGCATCACTGACAAAGTGTTGGATCAGACAAAGTTGGTGACAAGATCCACAGACTCTCCCAGTGTGTGCTCTGAGCATACAAGATTATCTGCAAGTTTATGTCTCAGGTTGCAGGCAAACCTGCTATTGCTTAAAGCTGAGAAGTAATCCTCTGACTGAAGCTGGAGGTGTCTAGCCTTCTGCTGATCCCTCTTTGTCGCTCTCTATCTCTCAAAAGCATTGCAGGAAGAACTCCAAATTTTATACCAACCACCTCTGTCTTTACTACTATCTGTATCCTGGCTTAGGCTGACAGGTGGCAAGAGGTGGAGTCCAACCGTTCTACGGTCACAGACAACAGCTGCAACTATGTCCTGTTTACAGATCACCTATTACACTAGAATCAGGATATAGCATAAAGTAGATGTTAGAAAACTATGCAAACCAATGGTAGAATGAAAGTAATAAAAAGGAACAATCTTTTGATGAAAAACAAGACATCTCATTTTTGCAGAAATTGACAAAGAGAAGGCGATGAGGGGATCCCCAGGGAGCCAAGCTAGCACACACAGTTCAGGTGTAGAGCTCAGACCTTTCATTATGAGAGCTAATAGGATCGCCATTATGACAAGAGACAAATTAAAGAGGCTTCCTCTTGCTCCTCTTGACTTATCAGCTGCAACGCCGTACATCCTCGCAGAGCTCATTAAAACTTCAACCAGCTCCATGAAGTGGATCAGATGGATACACGTGAATGTGAAATTCACATGAAGTCTGGTTCTTTGTTCTGCATTTTCATTCCAGGGCCATTAAAGATATTTCCTGACATCTCAAATTTACAGAGCTCTGTAAAAAGTCACCCTGACTGGTGTAACAAATCAGTAAAAAAAGGTTGTAAATGACATAAACATGTTTTCATTAGAAAGCTCACCCATAATTACTCATGCAACCCTTTCCAAGAGCAGTGGACAACAGTTCATGATTATTTCAACTCTTGGTTTTGGTATACTAATACACTTATTTCTTTAAGCACTACGGTTCTGGTGAGTAGGATGTTTCAGTTAGTTGTTTTTTTTAGTTGTTTTTTTTATCTCGGCCGTTTCTGCCACCAAAATTTGAAAACTATCACTTTTAGAGTTTTGCATTACATCTCTAAGAAATCTGCAAGATTATTAATAGGACAGTTCAGTTTGAATCAGGCAATGGCCATAAGAGCTGATGGGGTTAATTGCAGATTGACCTGCTTTTCGCAGGGCTCTAATTAAAGTGATACACTCCTCGGAGTCTTGCTCCACTGAGCCCTTGTTGTACTACAGCACACCACATTACCACGCTGTCCCTAAAACTCTTTCCATGCTTTCCCTTTTTCTACTTTCTCCTCAATTAAAATGTGCAAAAAGGGAGTTGCTATCCTTAAATGTGTAAGTGTCAAACAAAATGTTCGACTAACTGGTAAGTCTGTTTTACCTACAGATGGTGCATGCTGCAAGGATCAGGAATGATGGTTTCAGCAATCCAATCTCTGAATTCCTGAATTCTTAATCCCTTTCTCTTCCTACTCTCCCTGCTTTCCCCAGATGAAGGCAGATTGTGAAAACTGTAAGCCCGTTCCAAAGTGCGAGGGATCTTTTGAAAGCAATCCGACACGAGTGACACTGTTCCTGTCGTTTAATCACCGAGGAGCTAGGAGCTATTCAGTTTCTAAGATCCCAAAATATCTCTGCCAGGTTTTCACATCAATCACAGAAGTGCTAAAGGTAAGCATAAAGATTCTGACAGCAAAATAGATTTGCTACGGACGTGACAGTCTAAACAGATTTATTGAAATTATTTCCTCCTATTTCATTTTCACTTTTGGCCCTTTTTCCTACACCTTCAATAACAGCAATTTAGTATTTCCTCAAACCATTTTTGCTGAAAGAAAGAATATCAGTTCTAGTATAGCTGATTCATAAAGGCAAAAAAATGCTTTAGTGAACAGGAGGCAAGCTGAATGTGATGAATATGAAAATGACATGACAGCTAATAAACCGCAGGCATTAAAGAAATGGAAGAGCACAAATCTTCACACTGAAGCTTAGCCTTATGAAAACCCAGAGGAAAATAAGCAAGGCTCAGGAAAGCATAAAACAACTGTGTAATAATTGAGCCCCACTCAGTGTTATCATGCATAATTGACATTCCAATTAGGTTACACCTCATGGATGATGATGGGCATGAAGAAGCTAGTGTTTTGATTTAAAAATGACTCATTCAGGCTTTGATTTGTTTGCTCTGATGGAATCAGGCTTGTTAGGCTTCAATTTAAAAATGGTCAGCATCCGGCTGACAATTTCCTTCTAAAAATAGATTTCTATTAATTGAATCAGTCAAACATAATCATCCAGACACAGAGCTCTGTGTGCTTTAATACCACAAGTTACACAAAAGAAAGCAAGGATAGAAATCAAAGTAACACGCCATGAAACTGGGTCTAACACATCACAAGAACACTGAGCAAGTGCATCCAGACAAAAGCAAGTGTGGAGACAAGATCAGCTGAGACACGTTAAAAAGATCAAAGAATGAGGGGGTCACACAGAGGTCTTTAATATAGGTCAGCGGTCAAAGTGCAAACTCAATTTCCCCAGTCCTACCTTTTGAAATGGTGAGGTGGTGAATGGGAGCTTAGGCTGGAGCAGCTGGGGCTCTAGAGTTGCAGAAATTCGGGGGTCACTCCCATCTTGTTTCCTAAAATCAGACAGATGGAAGAGAACATTCGGTCAGAAAAGGTCACCCAGTTTGAGATCAAGCAAGAGGACAACAAAAGGTAATGCCTCAGGAAATGTTGTTGATCTCTTTAGGCAAGAAAAAAAAGTCGTATGGAGTGTACGAGATACTTGTAGTGGTGTAAAGTCACCTTTTTGAAATTAGGTTACTGTTACATCGCTCTTTAAGTGAAGCACATTCCAACCTGACAACAAAATAAGGTCTAATTTACATCAGAAAGTAATAATACATCAGTTTTTAATTGATATTAAATTTCAAAATCCTGTTTTCCAACTGGTTTGTTTGATCTGCAGCGTCATAGTCATCGCGGTTGAAATCTGTTGAACAGTATCAAATTTTATAGCTAAGTTACATCTGACACAAACCCCATGATTTCTTTGCTGTTTATGGTATAAGAAACAATAACTTCCAAAAGATTTCACCTTTTCTTTTATCACACAATCTACCTCACAGACACCTCAGGGGTCTCAGGGAACAAGACCAATACTTTCACATTTATCAAAACAAAAGCATCTCTAATCCAGAAGAACGACACACTGAACAATACTAATGTGACACATCTTTTGTTCTAAACTCAATATCTCTACCAGAACAGCTTTCTCTCAGCATGATGACTGATCAATACCTCTGATGAATATGGTGCTGTATTGACACCGACAACTGGTCAGTTTCCACAGCAGCCTTTTAATTTCTGCAATTTATTTCAGTCTCTTTCATATGCGTACAGCGATTAATCATCACAGAAGAAAATCTGAACTGATCACGAATCAGCGATAATATCATGAATTATGTGTATGTCTGCCGGCGATTATTAAAGTAGGATACGGCAGCTACGATGAAATATGTTCAGGGTGCGGCGTACCCCAGCAGCCGAAAGGCACGACACTCCGCAAGCAGAGAAGTATTACTCTACGCCCTCAACAACTCCAGGGGACAAAATGGAACACTCTTTAAAAAAAATTGTCATTTCTCAAAGAGATAATGTGGCTGACTGTGCTGACAAAGTATTCAGTTATCTGAGTGAATGTATGGAGCTGCAGTGGATGGTCGGATGCTGAGGTCGGAGCTGCTCAAGAGGGACACTGGCTGAGATGGAAATCGGGTTTCACATGCCCTGAGAGCACTCACATTCAAATTTAGGTGAAGAAAACAGAGCATGAATCATTAGTACACCCTGCTGCCGCCCTGCTATTACACAACAAGTGAGTCTTCAATCAAGAAAAGTCCTGCAGCAAATGAAACTGGAATATTTCTAAGCTCTTTCTCAACAGGCTCACACGAAGAGCTCTCCCAAGGGAGAACAATATAGGAAAAGGCATCAGCTGTCCTGAACTCTTAATTAGAACTAATGCTCAATAGATCGTCAGGACACACACACACACACACACACACACACACACACACACACACACACACACACATTTAATTATACAAAATGAATGAATGGTTTAAGCAAAATGTATAGTCCCAAAAAAAATCTAGGTAATACTAGAAGCATATGTCTCCCTATAGGAGTCATATTGTGCACACCTTATTATTCTACAAAAGACAGTGTACTGGGAATTTATAATATGCATACACCACTCCAGAAAAGTATCACAATAACATGCATGAGGATAAAGTCCAACAAATGTCCAGCACGAACTTGTCCTTCATCATAAGCATGTGGGGCAGCACAAATAACATGCTGCTGCTCGCGGACACCTGCTCGGTTCTATGTAGGACTACCATGTAAGCCGTCCTGCGGATCAGTTTGCAGCATAAAGCCACAGCCTTATCCCAACACCACAACAAATTACATAACACACCCCAGCTGGTTGGCAATGCAGCACAAAAATCAGCCGTGTGAAGAAGTCCCTGTGTGTCATCTGAGCAAACTGATGTCCTGCATGGAGCAGAGCAGGAAACTTACTCACACAGTGGTGTGGCAGCTGTACACTTGGCGCTCCCCGGGAAGTCAAGCCAGTGACCGGCACTCGGACGGATAACTCACCGTCCACGCTCCTTCCAGAGTTAAGCTTCTCTCTCCCTCGTACTTTTCTCACTCTCTCGCTCTCTCGCTCTTATTATTCTTAATTCTCCAGCTCCAGCCCGATCACTCGCTGATTCTCATCAGTCGTTCACCTGCTGGCCTCACGCTCAGCTCTTTAGACTATCGCACACTCCCAGTGAGCATCCTCTCCGATTCTCCTCCCTCACTCTCCCTCCTCCCACCCAGTCACACACACACGTGCACGCTTTAGTTGCCACTTCCTCCATCTCCACCCTCTTTGTCCGCTCTGCAGCTCTCACACACAACCCGATACTCCAAAACCTACACTCGACACTAACACCCACCAACCCCCCAACCAATACCACTTACAATCTCCCTTATCCCCCTTCCAAAGAAGGAGACCCCCCCCTCCCATTCAACTGAGAACTACCCAAGTCTGCAGTCAAAAAGAGAAAGCATAGATTGTTAGGGTAAAGGGGGTTGTCTTCTATCCCCACACTGCCTCACAAGCCTGCTCGGGCTGTTGCTGTGGCAACCAACGTAAGCTACACATGAAAAAAAAAACCCACCCACATGCACATTCATGTTCATTATCATAGGACTTGAACAAGGTGATTATGTTCAACATTAAGCACCCAGAGATGAGCAGACATCGTAGCCTCCCCCAACACTCATTGTGCAGGATGAGAAAACATGTGTGGAAAGGTTTTTAATTACTGTAATGAGTCTCATTTAATCCCCAGATACATGTGCGTTTCCATCACTTAGCTGACATCCACAGTTCCCAGCAGACCTCCGACTAATGTCACCAATAGACAGATAAATCCCTGCTAAATAATACTTTAATACAGAGGAGTGTCAATCTATTGTTCCATTACTTAGCTTTTCAAAGTGTAAACCTGAACTACCAAACGGTGTGTGCGTGTGTGTGTGTGTGTCAGACATGAAGAGATAATAAAGGATTACAGCACATTCATCATACTGTGAACCATTAAGAGCTGTGTATTGTGATAAAAACAAATAATCCTCTCAACTCGAAAAGCTTCTTGGGTTAAAAAAAGAGAAAAGAGCGAAGTCTATTATATCATTAATACAAACTTTGAAAAATGTCCAGATTACCAATAATCTGCTGAGATGCTCTTTCGAACTGTGACACTAATATCTCTTTCTCTTCTTAACGCTTAAGTGAAGAAAATCTGGTTCTTTTTTTTTAAAGGTCCCAGTGACCTGGGGTGTAGGTAAAAAAAAAATGAAAATGTGGAATGTGACAGCTTTGTTGCGAATTATCCGATAAGAGCAGATACTGCTTAAATGCCCCGCTTAAAATCTGATTACCATGAAGTTAACACAGATTATTCGATCAGATTTCAATCAGATGAAGGGCATATGCATTTACAATGACAGCTTGAGACATAATTGAACACCAAATACTGACAAAGAAAATAGTAGAACTGGAAAAAATTTATAGCCACAAAGAGCTTTTTTTTAAAAAAAAAAAAAAAAAAAAAAAAATCTGCTGTGGACAGTGATAGTTGTTTTTAAATTGACTGCATCTTTTCTGCTTCAGCATCCTCAGCAGAATCAGTAAATACCCTGTAAGTGACCCAAACTGCAATAGATTCCCATCCCATTAGCCGCTGAAATGGCCTGTGGTCACTGCTCTCCTACCCCCATATCATATCCTCTGAGAATTGCTGCTGCGCTAAAAAATGTCCTCATCTTCCACGCCCTCTCTCTTCCAATCTCACTTTGAGCTATTTGTCAACCAAGAAGAGTTTGATAATAATCCAAAATCCTTTGAGACATAAAATCAAATAATCCCAGAGCTAAGTGAATCCTGTAAATCCCACAGGATGTTCATTATTCCTGATGCAGGTTTCATTATTCTATTAATATTTCTATTTATACAACAAAATATTAAACTTCTTATAATTTAAATGTGCATCACCATGCTTAGCAAAGTATGCCCTGCAAGCAGCTAAGAATGTAATCTGTATGACGTGTGTGGGAGGCAACGTGTGACCTGCTAGTGACCTAAAAGGCTAGCTAAAGGTTTAATCACAGAAGCATTTCACATCAGTTACACGTCTGAGGTCTCCAGCAGGCAAGATGGCTGCTCTTCGGAAATTTGAATTAATTGTTATTTATGCATAACAAGTATGTCTCCCACAGGTTGCGATTTAATTAGTGGTGGTCGACCTCAGGGGGGTAGAACAGGAGGGCGGGCAGGGACTGTAAACAGCACTGAGCTGTAAGAAGTACAGCACTGAACGAATAACTGAAGGCATATCTCCAACAGACTGTCTACATAGATATTAATATTAAATATATAATACAGTTCAGTGTGTTCAGTGGTGAATTATGTCAAATGTTTTACTCCATCAGCTGTGTTAACTGGTAAAACAGAAGCGGGCAATGAATTTTCCCAAGTGGCCACATGAGAAACTGGGACTGTTATGGAGGGCTGCAAAGAAATATATTATAATGGTGCGCACCTCCACAATAGTCCTAGTCTCCCATGTGGCGTCTTGTAAGAATCAGTTGTTGTGATATAATATTAAATCCAAAAGCTGAGAATCAAAGTCTATCAGAAATCCTTCATCAGAGTTCCTGCGGCACAATGTCGGATGTGTTCTCGTGCTGTTTTTGGATATGTTAAACCCTGCCTCCCATCACTCTTAAACAAATTGGCTGTTTAATCAAGCACATAATTTGTTTGCAAGGCAAAGTAGGAGTGCCAAGTGCAACTCAACTTTGAGGAAACTTTCCATCGCTATAATGATATCTCTGCAGTATACCTCTACAGAACCCTACTGTGACTATGATTGTGATGTGGTTCAATAATTATACAGCATTTTAAGTGGGTAATGAGGTTATATTAGAGGGTGGGGGAATAAAGCTGCTATGAGATGTAAGCTTATTCAAGTTGTTATTCTCCCCTGACATGAAACTCTTTGTGCTTAAGTGTCCCAGTTAGATGCAGAGTAAACAGTAAATATGACCTAATTATAATAATAACATAGTCTTTCTTAAAGGTGATGTACGTATACAACATTCAGAGCTGGATGTTTCATTAGAGCACTCCCGTCTTCGGCCAGCGTGAGCCACACCTCCTTACTTCATTTGCAACTCACAAAAAAGGGCAAGGGCTAATAGCTGTTTTTCTTTTTTTGTTTTTTGAGTGACAAATGAAGTAGGGAGGTGTTTTTTTGTTTGTTTTTTTGTCAAGTATTAGGTTGTTTCCTTTTAGATTATTATTATTGACATCATAAATCATGCTTGTTGAGAAGTATTTTCACTGCACTTCTTAACTTCAACCTTGCCTTAACTTCCACACTAGAGGGGTATACTACAAACAAAGTTCAGCTCAGCCAGGCTTTCTCTGTGTTAGCTTGCTCAACAAAACTTATAACAACAGTTGGAGAACGTGGTTAGCAGAACGGTAGCTAACGACTTTGTCTGTTAAGCCGGGCTTTCTGCTTCAGGCTCACAAAAACCACGGGCCCTTTGGAAGGTCGTGTGACTCTTCCACATGAAACGATCCCCGTGAGCGCAGCCTGCTCCAATCAGACATTATCAGATGATGATGATAAGATTAATGCTGCAGAAAATTGTTAATCTTGCACCTTATTGCACAGAGTGGTAAAATAAACATTCTAATTCAAGTTAACAGCTTTATTGCCAAGTTTGGCTCTCTGTGCTGCTGTTTATTTCTAAGGTCTAGATGCACATTAGAGCTCTGAAACATTACATGTTACTGTACCATAGCCTAATGTTTGAGCCTAAGGACATGTAGAAATTGCTTTAGTTTGTTGTCAAAGTGAAGTTTTGGGCATTTTGTTGCTTGAACAGGTGATTTTGGTGTGTTGTGTTCTGCAACTCTAGCAGTGTAAAAGAGAATTAGCAGCAGATTAGAATTAGGAATAATGATAGCTATCCATTTTCTGCTTCATTAAATTAATACATGCAAACTCCTATGATGATGTTTATATAAAATATATTGCCCCAGGAGATAATATATGTTGCAATTAAAACATGCTGTAAATGAAAGAATCTGCTAAAAGGTTTTCCAGCTGTTTTTAGATTTAAACACATGTTCAGCATAAGTTACCGCAGCGATATAGTCAGATAAAAGGAAAGCTACTTTCGTGACACAGGAAACTCTGACTTTAAGCTCAACATAGCCCTCTAAGCCAATAATCTGGTTTCATAATACATCCCTAGGATGGAACAGAGAGCAGAGAATAACAAAACAACAGCAGAAACTCTCACACTAAGCTTTGCTGTTTTACTTTCCAAATGTGCTGTAAGAGGTCAACCTTAGTATCTTTATAAATTTGATGAATGCCAACACATTTCCAGGTACTCACATTAACTCAGATCCACTAACATGCACATATGGATGAGTCGGCCATAAAAACGTAAAACAGCAAAAAAACCAGAACAGTGTGACATCATTTTCTGTGAAAGATGCTCCATTAAGTATCTAATGAGCAAATAGCTGCTTGCTGCTATATTAATGTTGGATTCAGATATTATAGTATCTTTGAACCAACACAGAGCATACTGTGTTATAAAAAATACTGAGCATGTAAAAAAAAAAAACGTCCTATTCTAAATGTATTTCAAGACAAACAGATTTTCTCATGAATTACATTTGTTTGTGATGGTTGACAAAAACATTTCTAGTCAAATTGTCTCATGTGTCATTAACTGTGTGGACGAGTCATCCTGTTAACCCAGAAAATGAAGGAGAACCTTCTAATGTGGTTAATGTTGTAAAAAGCTCTACTGTAACCCAAACCACAACTGTTTCTGGGATATAACGAAGTAGTTTGGGGGTACTCAGACTGAAATAAAACTAAAGATATAAAAGTCAAAACCTAAAAGTTAAAGGTCACAAATGAACACAAAAATAAGCGAAGAGAAAACACAGGAGTTACACTCTGTTCCTGAGGCATAATCCTGTACGTGGTCCTTAAGTCCTTACGCAGCTCTGCAATTTTATCCTTATGCAATTATAAGTTGTCTTGTTAAAGGACTATATTTTTGGTATTTGCAAAAAGCTTGAGGGAAACATAAGCTCAGTTCATTTTGATTATATATTCCTGTATCTTCACAAGTTTGCTGAACTGCTGCTTGGTACACAGCAGATAATATACAACGTGTCTTTTTGTGATGACAATAGTTAAAGCCAGAGGTTTGATCTCATTTAATTTGTGCACACAGTTTACAATCTCACAGCACAAGTCATTTATCAACTGCACCATACGTCTTTGTAAATTTATATCCATATAAATGTATGACACAGACCCAACAACCACATTCTGCCGTGATATATTGTTTCTCATATATCAATATAACACTGATGATAAAGAAGAGTAGTACAGCACAGAAGTAACTTGACCTGCTCAAATGCACACACAAGTCCTCCAACAGCCAGAGACACAAGGAATTACAACACAAACAGTCCTTGGAAATGGCTGTGTTCCCAAGGACACCCTCCCCTACCCCCTTAAACTGATTTGAACTACTCAAACAAATGGCAGGATGATTATCTCTGGTGTAAAGTCATTTCTCACTCAGAGGCAATTTTTCCAGATGAAAAGATCTGACTTTCTGACTTGCTTGGAAAAAAATATGTTATTTTGCTGGAGGTTATGTTAAAAAAATATGTAACATAATTCAAACGATCTTATGAGTCAGCTTTGTGTCTTAATCTGTGTGCCAGAAGGAAGTAACAAAAATAAACATATGAATTTCCCTAATCTGTTTTGCGAACCGGTTTCTGGTGCCAAGCAAATACTGGGCAAAATTTAAAAAGCAGATAAGTCTGAGAAGCTTTCCATTCCCCAGGGAACTGTTCCTCTAAAAGACCTTTTATACAGAAAGGCAGATAAGGAAATCCTAATCAGCAGTTCCTAATAAGAAACTAGAACACAAATGGTGGTAAAAAAAAAAAAAAAAAATTATATATATATATATATATGCTGAAAACTTCAAAAGGTTCAAAGCCTTTGTTAAATCAAAAGCTACAGACGAAATTAATCTGTTAAGATGTCTGTGGAATCTGATGCACGAGGAGGCTCTTTCTCTTGAGTCTACACTTTCCCTCATAGCTAGCCCTATTCAGTTGGCAATAAAAGGCCAGGTATAGCAGTTGGTATTGAATAAAGGATGTTCTCTCTACCAATGAGTCCTGATTTTCAGCTTCCTTATCTCTAACAATGTCACTGTGCAGATTTCCTTAGAAACAAGCCCTCTGGGAAATCACAATCAGGCAGATGTGCCTTTTCTACAACAGAAGGTCACTCTAGTGTCCTTTTATGCTCTTTTGTGCTTGACATATTGGACTTACTAGTGTAGTCCATGACACCTAACTTCATACGGTTTTATCTGTGTACAAATATCCTATCAATCAGGAATTTGTTCGCAAAACTTCCGATCATGCAAGAGTTGTTAGGCCTGGGAAAGAAAAGAAAGAAGGAAGGAAGAGAATAGAAAAGCCTTGAGTCAGCCTCCTCCTCCCACTGGCTTAGCTCATCATTTCTGCATGACATCTGTCAATAAACAGGCCCCACATCTTTAAAACCTTTCCTGCCATTTTCATACCTAAACTCCTATCTTATGCAGTGTGACTGCAGCAAAGCAACTTGCAAGCAAATAAGTGAACTTTAAAATCGCTGGAGGAATAACTAAGTACTGAAAATCTCAACGAATCAGATAAAGCAAAATGGGAAATGTCAAGTCAAAGTTGCCTGGGACTCGTCTCAACCTTCAGCAGCCGGCTGCGTTCTGAGCTTTATGTTTTTATAAGACATCTTCTGCTGGGCCTGGATGGTGGATGACATTTTAGGAATTGGATTGGATTGAGGTGGTTCGAAACAGGGGTGAGGTTGTCACTTTGGTGCTATATTAGGTCAGACAGAAGGAGACACACAGAGAAACAGTCAGGTCTGATCGGCCTTGACAGTTTGCTCTCCCAGTATGTCTGCTTTTCCAGACGACTCGGCTTGACATACATGGATGAGCGTGCACAAGCAAGCTGACACCGAGACCGTTTTCACAATGCAGCGGTGAGCGCATGTGCAAAGGAGACAGTCAGACGATGATGAGGAGCGACATCTCTTGGGAAATCAGTGTACACAAACAGAGGAGTGTTTACAATGACACCTCTTAACTGTTTACAAGCTAACCTCCCCCAAAAAGACAGCAGGGATGAAATAGGCCTAGGATTTAGAAAGCATCATAAAAATAGAATAGGAACTCACATCAAACAATTGGAAATATATAGCACGGTTATTCAGCAGAAAGGAAGAAATGAATAAAACAGTAAAAAGCAGATTTGATCACCGTGGCGGAAAACATCCACAGATGCCCATCAAGTACACTTGTTTACCTGACTTACGGGCTCATTAAGTGCCAAAACTATGCACTACTAACTTTGGCCACCAGAGGGCTAACAATAAGGGAACCAAAAGACAACAAACACACAACAAGGCTCCATCGTTTTGTTAAATATGCATATGAAATACTCATATTGAAATGATAATTTAAGTCTAATATAGTTTGCTTACAAAGTAACTTCAACAAACAGGTCAAAAAATACAGAGCATTAAATTATTATATAAAAATCCTCAAGCTCGAGAATCATACTTCTGCAAGTTGCATATCATGTTTCACATACTGAAAAAAATCATCTTATACATTTCAAGAGGGCAGCTTGAAATCAAATATATACATTTTTCCTATCTTTAATTCATGTTATTTATTGATCTAGACTGTTTTAGATTAAGTTGCCCCTTTTTATAAAATGTTTTATTTTATAAAAAACTCAAAATCATCTTGAAACCTTGTTGCAAGTAGTCTCATGTAGGCACTACTTTATGTCTCCTGAACTACATTATAATTTATCGGAGACTGTTTACATCCCCTCACCCAATGACTACCATGAGCCTCCCATCACATGTACATTTGCACACTGATACAGCTCGCAATTGTAGTACAGGATAGAGAAAATAGTAGTTCCTACATGGAACTGCTTACAACAAGGTTTATAGATTTTTTTTTTTAGGAACTGGGTCATAAGACATGGCTGCTGAGTTGTTATTGTTGTTGTTTTTTTATTCTGTATTTTGTTCTCTTGGTGCAATATAAGGGAGGGATGGAAAATGCCATTTAGTTTTACTATATTCAGAGAAGACAGACATCTTTATGGCTAATAGCTCTCACACTGAAACAATCTATATGAATAAACGGCACTGCAAGCCGGAGCAAAAATATGTAAATGTAATTTTATCCCTTTCATGTTCATGTTAAATTCAGATTTATAGAGAATGCAGATAAAGCTTTGCCCTATAGCTGATGAGTGTGAAAAGCTTATCAATCTAAGAGATGCATTTAAAGACTGTTTTTGCAAGAAACAAAGCTTGTTTAATGGGCAAGAATAAAAGACTCATTTTGTTTCTTTCCACGTTTCAAGCAAAGACCAGTGCTCTCTAGCTTGATTTTTTTTTCTTGCTAGTAAAAGTGGCACCTAAGGGTGGTTCAAAAGTGCAGACCTGTCCAGCATGAAGGTCAGGTGAGCTGAAGCATGGATGAGAGAGTGGGATCTGTGGTTTGTTTTAAAGAATGGGCAGCGAGTTATACAACCCACAGCCTGCTACAATAATCCATGCTGCTCCAGGGATAGGAGAGCAGAGTGCACTTTTTACTTGGATGCATGTTCACATGTGCTCAGTCGAGAGAGGAGAGATACTCTTATACAACATCTCAGTATAGCCATTATCCACACTAACCCTTCTCTCCCATTGCGTCCCATCGAGGGAGCTTAGCAAGGCAGGATTATCACCAATTACAAGCCTCCCCCGCAGAGTGTGGAAACTGGGTTTGAGGATCATGAGCTTATTGTGTATGACCCACAATGACCAGATGAAAGATGCTCATTTAAGATTTAATCAGCAGCAAGTGTGGAAAGACTTCATCTTAAGACTTAGTGATATTAAATGCATCAGGTCAGCTCTCCTGTCATGAATTACAGAATATTCTACCTAATCATTGGATCTATATTGTAAACAGTATGAATACAACAGAAGGATAATAAAGATAATCCTGTGTATGTATATTAAAATCTGTTTCCCCAATCGGCTGGGGAATCATGCAGTTCTTATCAGCATTATCTAAAGTCAAGTCAATCAGAAACTCACCAGAGTTTTCTTGGCCTTCCGATTCGGAAAGGTGAGCACGGCATTTTGCTGAGTTCTGTTAAAGTTTTGCTGCCAGTTTTTTTTTTTACAGTTTACAGTTCAGATTTCCAGCCATGTCCAACATACAGTTGGATGCATGAACTGTCAGTGCTTGTTGATTTCAAAAAAAAGATTGTCAGATGGCACTTTCACAGTTGCTTTATCCAGGCAACGCCAATGTTGCTGATAAAAGATGATCTGCCCCGCTGGGTATAACCAGCGATCTTAATGTAAAGTAGCTTTAAACACTGCACCAAATTTTTCAAGCAGTGCTGAATTATTCCCTGATTTGAAGAAGATTGCCAAAAAACGAGTATGACTGATGAACTTGTATTATCGTATCTTGGCTTTCTAATGCAGGCCCCACATTTTCTATTTGCAGCGTCACCTCATCCAGTCAGTTGCTTCCCCCTCCTTCCCTCCTCTTCACGCCCAGAAGTCTTTTATCTCCAGTGCTGTTTTAGATCCTCCTCTTCATCTTTATTTTGGTCCGGAGTTTACTCTTCTTCTTTACAAAGAGGTGCAATCATTCTGTCTCAGGCAGCAGCAGCTGATGGCCGGACGACAGCCTGTGCAAACAAGCTCAGCCACTGCTGAGTAATGCAGGCCTGGCTGGTAAAAGATATCCTCCTGCATTTGTATTCCAGAGGGAAGGCAGGATGATACTATGGTGGAGCACTGTTTAATGTGCTGCATTCAGACAGAGGGGGACGAGGGCCAGACACTCATGCCACCACACCTAAAAGCTTTCAGAAATGGTGTCGTGTATCTGCAGTGGCAGGAGGTGTGCATGCTCAGATCCCTGCCTCTCTCCATGTGCCACTCGCAGCAGCACTCCAACCTTGCCAGCACTGCAGAGATGGCAGGGCGGACTGGGTATCTGTTTCCCCGCTGCTGTCCATCTGCTCTAACTTTTACAGGCTCATTCATCTTACTTAACTCTACTCACTGCATTGATTCGCACATTTAAAAATTACAAAGCTGGTGTGAGTCAATGACATTGATCATCAACAGAAGAAAGCTTTAAGATTTCTAACTTTAATTGGCTGTGTTTGCTTATTGAAACAAAAGGAATGTCATTTATTACAGAAGGAACACGTACCATAAGCTTCTGGCCTTGGAGAATGTCTTGTCCACTCTGAAAAACAAAAACAAACAGCAGCTGTTACAGTCCCAAATAAATATGTTTAATTTAATGTGCTTATGTCGGCATTTCCTAAAAACAAGTACATTTGATATATTTTTTAACTTTATATCAAATAATTATAAATTATAAATGTTTTTAGACTTAATAATTAAGTCTAAAAACAAAGAGGAATATAACACCTAGTAACAGGTACATGTAGTTTCCATTCATTTGCCTTCCTGCAAGTTTACTCAGATTAATTTAAAGTGCACTTAAAAAAAAAGTTCAATGAAGTGAAAGAGGTTGATTATGCATCAAGATGGGTTACCCTGAAATAACTCCTGCCATCTGTTAAAGCATCATTTCCCAGAATGAAGGAATGATTACTAGTCTGGTGTTTTCTGAGACAAAGTGAATCATGTTTCAGTTTAAGTCGACACTTTCAGGCTCAGTGCACATTGTCACTCCAAAATAAACTATCATCTGTCCTTACATACTCTGGATAAACAGATTTAAGCAGGAGTAATCACTGGAAACAATAACCAGATGACGCAGGGTTGGGAACTCCGGGGATGAGAATGTAGAAACCCGTTTTTGCCAAAAGATGGCACTGTGCGTGCAGCAGAAGGTTAATCCTAACGTGCAATTAATAACAAACTGGGCTTGCTCTGCTCATCAGACAGAAAGATATTCATCATGATAATCAAGGCCATGTGGCAAGATTTAAATCACAAGACACACACAAAAAAGACCAATTACTTCTACTCTGAAAACATCACAAACAAAAAACTACAGCTTTTCTCGGGCTGCAGCGTTTAAGTGTCTAAAAGGTGAATATTTGGTTCTGGTGAGTAAGCTGCAGATATTCCTCTTGTGTGGTTAGAAAAGAGTAAGAAAGAATACCTTTTTTATATAATATGTTATCTTACATGCTTTCCTGAGCAGTGCTAAAGATGATACACCACCTGACGGTGTAAATTAAATACAAATGAGCCAATAATGCGATTGATTTCCCCCTCCTTTCTGACTGTGTCTCTCATGACATAGAAAGGAGACATCCCGAAACCCCAAGCTGGGTCTCTGCCTGCTCTCACTCTGTATCTGCCAATAAGGCCACCATGGTTTAGAACTCTTACTCATCCTTCCGTGGAGATGATTAGTGTGCATGGCACAGCAACACCCGGAGGAGCGAGCATTTCTGGAAAGTGACTCTTGCTCTCTGAAAAACAGAAAAGCACACAGAAAACGACCATGCCACAGTAGCTACCCTTGTGAAGCTGTAGATGGGCATTTTTAGCATTTTGACCATGTTCGCTCTGATAATGTGTAATGCTTCAGGTTGCCACTTAGCATTTAACACTAACTACAAACTTCAGCTGAAGGTGAGGAGAATATTAGAGCTGTAGCAGATATTGTTGAATAGCATTAGAAATATACACATTTTGACCAGATGGTGGCACTGTAAAGTCAAACTCATTACATGCGCTATATTAGTTAAACTGTCATATTACTAGATAAGTGCATACATATTACTAGTTTTATTCTTCATATTTAGGAAAAAATGAATGGCTCAGTACAGTATCATAACCATTCAGCAGCATATAGACATGTTGCACTAACAGTAAATTTATGACAATCCATCAGTTTGAGATATTTAAGTCTTGTAAAAAGGGAAAAGACTGATTAAACATGTCATACTAAGAGTCATAGGCCAAAAATCACAAGCATAGAGCTCAGAAATCATTCTGGGGAAGGAAGTCCAGTTTCCATTCATATAAAAAGATCTCTTCATTTCATTGATTACCAAAAAATCCCCAATGAGGTAACTTAAGGACCAAGGGTTTAAAAAGAAAAATCTTACTTCTTCTTTTGTTTATGAGAAGTTCTCAAAAACTAAATGAAAGCCTAAAGCTTCCTCCTTCTTAGAAAACTGCCTTACTGAGAGGAAACAAGCCCTGGGGGGGTTTGTTTGTTCATTGCACTGTGGAGTCACGAATCAACAGACTTGTGTTGTTACAGTAGGTTCTCGCCTGATTCCCCTCAGTGCAGAAGATCACTCATCATTTTCAGCCCCAGGCCTTCAAGTGACGGATAATGGCACCCAGATGGAATTTGTGGTGCCGTTTTATCTCAAATCTACCACCAGTGTTGATTTCACCGAGCCTAACAGACACGTGTCTGTAGATAAATCAGCGCTCCATCTTAAATGGAATTCATACTGGTTCTTAGGAGAGAAGAATAGGGCTCATGAGCCATCGGCTGTGCTCTTGTGAAGCGGCTAAAGTTGTTTTAGAATAAGAATAACATTTTCCTCAACCTCATCCTGTGTTGCTCACCCAGGTTCTCAGGTTTCATGGAATTCCCATAAAATGAAATCAACCAGGGTGTGTCGAGATTATTGGAAAAAGGTTCCGAACCAGAGAGTCCAAAACAAATACAGAACATTTGAAAATCAAACTTCACCTTAGCTCGACCACAAAACATGGCACCCAGCAGCTTAGACCTCCTACAGACGAACCGGGACAGAGGAATGACAGACACGTCAAACCAACTGATTATGAAATTAACATGTTTTTGCTGTACTGTGCTGGAAAGAATATGATGGGATAGATTCTGTAGGGATTTTGCTTTACACCAAAGACTCTGAGCTGTTAGGGTTTAGACAGGAAACAAGGAAAACTGAATCTGATCTTCATAAGTCTCCAACTGACTGAACATACTAACATTATTACACTCATAGCAATTCGAAATGCTATTATTTGTTATGCATAAGGTATAACACTATTGAAAATCACATTTCTATTAACTGTACAAGACTGTGTGTAAATAAAATAAAGTAAAGATGTACCGGGCAAGACAACAGTCAGTGGTGAAAAAAATCCCAGCCGTAACAGCAAAACAAAAAATATTCTGTCACCGTTAGAGAGGACAAAAGTGGACTATAATAAATATGGCTGCGCTAATGCATTTTTGTATCATGAGTCATATTTTGCACATTCAAATCTCACTGTGAAAAGACTGTGGATAGCCTTGTTTTGATTTGATTTTCTAAAAAAAAAAAAAAAAAGAGAGAGAGATTAACTAGTGAATTTCACAGCCCATCACAGCACAGACAGGAATTAAAGCTCAGG
The DNA here is from genome assembly GCF_963969265.1 of Rhamphochromis sp. 'chilingali'. NCBI lineage: Eukaryota > Metazoa > Chordata > Actinopteri > Cichliformes > Cichlidae > Rhamphochromis > Rhamphochromis sp. 'chilingali'. Next base: position 20,827,979 of record NC_137939.1, on the reverse strand, counting down.
TCAGAGCCAGATACAAGCAAATATATATTTTTAATGTTTCCTGTATGCTTTCAGCTAGGTATCATACACACAAATGGGTTACCATGGAAACAAACATCAAGGAGGGATGAAGGAGTCTCAAGGCGGGTCTCAGAAACCCGAGGTCATCACTATGTCAGCGGCTGTCACACTCAACAATTGGTTAATTCAACTTAATCTGAGTTTAACTACAGCTTGCAATTTCTTCTCATCTCTGGCTAAACTTTTAAACATTTCCTTCACTTCTTTACAAAGAATTAACTTAAGCCAGTGGTGTATGTATGTATAGAAAAGTCAGCAACACTGCTGGTGGCAAGTAGGTCAGCAGACAAGGCTCAGGAGTTAGACTGGAGGAAATCCAGCTTAAAGCAAAGAAGTTTGTTGTTCAGCTACAAATCTGCTGCATTAGCATGTTCTTCCCATTTTAATTCTGTATCTTAAATATGAGATGCACTGTAAATTTAACATAATCAATTTAGGGGTCAAGCACAAACATCCTAACAGTAGTTGTCACCAGCAGAAAAACAACAACAACAACATACTGATAGAAAAGAAACTGGAAAATAGCCCTGGGATTAATGTTCTAAGGGAATGAACGCATAATGATAAAGAATAAGGCCAGTGCTGTTAGTCAGTACCTTCAAACGCACATTTTAAACAAGAGTCATTTGTAGGAACAGATGTTGTTTCAACTAATGCTAAAAAACATGATCCCAGTGATTCCAGCTTACACAGAAATTATTCTAATTCCCTATGGCTGCAGTAAATTCTAATGGAGTCATGGGCAGTGTTACGCCCAGTTCACCCTGCAGGAGTTGGGAATAACTGAAGTCCTTGACAGTATTCGCTTAATATTCTCCAATTAAAACAGAAGTGAAAAGGTCACAAATCTTAACCATCTTAACCTATTATCTGTTGAATAAAGACGACACCTTGCTAACGTGATTGCAGGGTAACATTTGATTAGTTGCAGTAAATACTGAGCATAACCACAGACTGTACTAAATAGTTGATATCCACTGTGATTAATGTGCTGCTGTTTGACAGTTGCACTCTTGATACTTTGAAACCCAAAGTGATTAGTCAGGTGTGGGTGTGACTAAGTAACCCAGGACTACTGTTTGCTCATGTGGTAGCAAAAAAAACAACCCAAAACTTGCTTTTTAAAAGAAAGTCTTGCTATTTGGTTCATTGTGATTCTGACAGGGACCATAGTGATGTAGCTGTATTAAATGAATCTTGCAATTGAAACTCATGAGGACAGAGCTTAGCAAGGTTTTATTATCACATAGACTTTTACATAAGCAGATTTCATTTGTATCTAGAAAAATCAGCCTCTTCAGGCCACTGGGAAGAATACATGTTTACAGCACTTCTGCACTAGCTTCACTTTTCAAATGCCCTTTTAGATAAAGTCAGCGAATATAACTAAGGCTATATTCGATTAACATTATTTCAGAGAGGAGATTACACCTGGCTACACAGCCATCTGCAGACATGAGGGGCCTGAAGCAGGGAGAGCAGCTGGAGAGTTACTATTAAAGTGCAGCGACTGGAAGGACTCTAAAGCAACTTAAATAGCGCACTCTATATGAGATTTACCAGTTGGAAGGGTGTCAGCTGAGCAATTGGCTGATTAGGGCTGGTATTGAGGTTAACTGCCATCAGCTGATGTTAACATAAATACTATTCATCCTGAAGGTGTAGCAAATTTCATTTCATTCCTTTGTTGCCAAGATAAAAAATAAAAAGCTGGGGGCTTACCAAAGGCTTCATAAATAACATGAATGTCTTTTCAAAACTTTGGGAAAATCCATCAAAAAGTTTTGGAGAGATTTCAGTCTGTAGCAAAGTGTGTTCCACTTAAGCAAAATGCCCCTATTTATCCACCAAAACTAAAGAAACGTGGATGACTGGATGAATGCAGAATGTGAGCCGATTCACTTTATTCTGAATAAGGTCTTTCTGCCCTTAAAACCTACACAAGGACATACAGTATTCTTATATCCAACTGAAGTGGAAGTATGAAGTGGACTCAAAAATATACTCAGTGAGATGCACAAGGCCTTAAGCAGAAATAACAGCTAGGGTAGTGATGGGAAACACTGTCAAACAATGATGAACGTGACCAGATCTAGACACTGTACTGTATCTCAGCCCCGCGTGGGCTGAATGAGCTCATGTCAATGGGCTCATTCAGCCCACGTTAATCAGCACAAAGTGGCTGAATGTCCCCATTTAGCTACAGTACAGTTAGATACAGTGTATGTGAAAACAGATACATTGGTAGCGAAATATTTAGCACATCTACCACACAAACAAAACACATGACAAGCCTTTTATTTACCAGTCAAGTATAGCAGACTTGTTCAGTTATCTTTAATTTCACATAGTTGTAGTGTGGTGTTCTGTGTTTCTCTCAGTTATATTTTAGTTACATCATGTTGGAGTAGCTGTACTGATTACATAAAGAGCGCATAATTATCTATGCCAAAAATCACAACAATCAGAGCCCTTGTAGCCCTGTAGCCCTGCATGTACTTCAGATAACCTTTAGGTTCAGATTTAACACGATTAACAGAAAAATTAGATCCTTTCCAGCTGTTTCTTTAATCGACCAGTACATGCCTGATGTTACAGGTTCTTTTTTTAAGCTTATAAAAATTAATTATGTTCCGAGGTGGTTGTCAGGCAACATAATGGTGTCATAATATATGACATATAATCCAAGTTTTAAGGATATGAATCAGATGTCATTTTCATGAAATGAAAATGGTGCATCAACGGTACACATGGGTCATTTTAGCCCATTTGCAGCTGGTTGTTAGGCAACATAAGGATGTCATAATATCTGATATAGATAAGAACCTTCAGTGGGCTAAGATGCAGCAGCATACCTGTTTGAACTTGGTCTTTTAATAAGTTGAAGTTTGATGGTAACGTTGTGAACATTAGTTAATTAACACTGCTTCTGTCAGTCTCTTCCCTCCCACTTGTTCTCCGCAGATGGCTCGTCATTGTGGATGTGAATGAGAATGTCAGAGTAAATATGCAAGGTGATATGAGAACACAGGCACTGAAGAGCCCTCTGGTTGCCTTGCAGCTCCTATTTGTTTTGCCACTGCCCTTTCGGTACTTGAATGGCCTCCTGCTCTCAAGTATCTCTATCTTGCAGTGTAATCATCTTTTTTCATCAAACAAAATCAGCTCCTCTACACTGTCTTCTCATTGTTCACGGTTAAAATTGAAATAACATGCTTTAGACAATTGATCATCAAAAATCAGAGATAAAAGCCGCTGTTTCTTTCTTTTAAGAAGCACAAAGTATGAAAAACAGCTACTTTCATTAAAATAAACCCTTTTTATGTTAAAGCTGAAACAGGAAGAGAACACAAGATGAGCGGGGAGATCAGCACATGATCAGCCGACACATCTGCATTATTATACTTTACACTGTTTACCTGTTGTTTTTAGAAAAGACATGACTGCTCAACGTTTTCACTCACAGACTAGATCTTCTAAGAACTAAAAACGGACCCCAGATGAGGTGCAGCTGTCTACTTCCCTCTCAGACCACTTCAATAACAATATGCTTGAAGGTTATGGTAGATTCTTTGATGATGCCAGCTCTAGCTTCATCTGCTGAACCAGAACTGATTGCTAATCATGCTGTTATTGTCACGGCTGGCGGAGTGGAGGAAAAGGAGGACCCAAAATGCAGCAAACTGATGATACGAGTGAAGTTTATTTACACGGTGGCAGTGGCAAAAACAGGCAATGAAGCATGAGTAATGACAAACCTAAACTGGGAGAAACTAAAGAGCAAACCTGAAATCTTACAAAACGGAGAGCGGAGCAGAGAGACGCAGACCAAGGACCAGGATACCAAGAAACACAGACGAGCCGACAACGAACACAGACCGACACCCACTATATATACACACACACGGTAATCGGGTAATCGCACACAGGAGGGAAGAACAGCTGATCTGAATACACATGATGACTGGAGGACACAAGCTGAACACAATGACAACAGACACAGACTTTCAGAACAAAACAGGAAATCTAGAACCCGAACCGGACACAAGGGGGGAGGACACAGAATAACTAGAACAGAGGGAAATAATCACAAAACGCTGGGTCAACGACCCAGGACCATGACAGTTATTGTGAAGTATTTTATCTCACACTGTGAAACAACATTTTTTCCAAAGGGTATGTGGGCTTGTTTAATTGAAGAAATGGCAGTTTCAAATCAGCTGACCAGAGAATATGTACTGCAACTGAGGCCTGCTCAGATTACAAAACAGTGCCTGTCTTTCCATTCAGCTGTTTTTGAACAGGATTGAGAAGTATTCTTCCAGTCTTTCAATGGGACACTTCCACATACAGCATCATTGTTTAGGCTGCCTAAAGCTGTCAATGGGTTTATTGGTAGAGCATTCAGTTCATTTAACAAGTCACGGCTCTGTGTTTATCTCTGTGAGATACACACAGAAACATATGTATATGTAACATATAACATATGTCCTGTGTGTAACAGTACTAAGGAATACTTCCAAAAACTCACATTAAAGGTCACATTAAAGCATATGAAAGTCTGGTAATTTCTGTATTCAGTAAAAGAAATTTAGAGAAAGAAAGTGGGTTCCATAACCTACCGAAGGTAAATAATCACACCTAAATTAAGTGGCCCCGCCATTTTCTTTCTAAAATTATGAGCATGCTGTGTCAAAGAAAGAATAATCTGCTGAAAACTGAGGGATCATGTTCACCTAAGTGAATGTCGACGGGATGCAGGCATGAGAGTGTCTTACATATTACTCCCTAATGTTAGCAATCACCCTGACCTATTGAAATGCCAGTGCATTCAAAGACAACGCTAACCAGAAAAAGCACACGCTTCGCTTTATACCAAGAGCAGGTCTACATTTCTCACTGCCTTCAATCCATGCTCCACTCTATGAGTGTGACAAACTGGGGAAAACGAGTGCAAACATATCAGCCTACTTGTTAAGAACCAGAACTCCTTACAGCAAAAGGTTAGTGTAAACGGTTTGACTTTGTAATGTTTTATTTTGTACACATGTAGAATGATATATAGACACATTTCACATCTTTATAGGTTTATCTGACCAGCTGTGCGCTCCCTCAAAAACTAACTACACTAGCTATTAACTGAAAATAACAAGAGATGCACCAATTAGGGAACAGTTAGATGTCCTCTAATGGAGTGGGCAGGGCTACAATTATGCTTTAACACTTAATGAAATATATAGACTAGAATTTGCGAATTTACTCCTATATGAGGTTTTGTTATATTACATTAGGTCTCTCTTTTGAAAATGAAAAACAGAGAGTGAAAAGACTTAGAATAAGGCATAATCTTCACTTCTGTGCTGCTTTTCTACCCCATTACCTTCTCACTGGGATGTGTCAAATCTTAATGTGCTCATTACTGAACACACTAGTGATACTTGACAGTTGGTAAGAACAGCTCTAAACAGCAGCAGTAGCAGACCGTGATGCATAAACGCAAAAACATGAGATTTCTGTTTTATGAGGAGTGTTTTCTAACATTAAAATTAAAATTTGTGTGAAAATTTAAACGAAACTAACTTGTTGGTTTGACAAATACACTGCAAATCGGGCTAACCTCCCCACATCATATCATGTAGCTGAAATTTGTCACGGTCCTGGGTCGGGTCAACCCAGCATTTTGAGTTTCTTATGTTTTGGTTTATTTTTGCATTATGGATTGGTTATTCTCTGGTGATACTGTTTTGATTACAATTATATTCTGATTCTTTAGTTATCTGATGATGATGTTGATGACGATGATGATTATGTCTGGTTTAGGTTTTGTTATCTTGCCCTTATGTTTGGTTTAGGTTGCCTGTGCTTGGTCTTCTCTGCCCGTATGTCCCTCTGTTTGTCCATGACGTCATTATGCCTGTTTACGAGTCTGTCTCTGTCTGGCGTGTGCTTCCTGTCTTATTTTGTAGGTCTGTGTCCTTTGTCAGTGCGTTCAGCTTTGTGCTCTCCCTGTCTCGTCAGTGTAATCAACGTCAGCCGTGTCTCCCAGCTGTTTCCTCTTTGCTCCGTTCACCTCTTGTATTTAGTGTCTGTGTCTTCCCCTACTCGGTGTCGCATCGTTAACGTCTGTTCACCCTCACTTGCTGCGTGTTTAGGATTTCCAGTCCTCCTGCATCTCTGTTTAGAGTTTTGTTTGCTTTTGTGAGTTTTATTTTATCTTGATGTTCTGCTCCAGCAATAAAGCTGCATTTTCTGTCTAAACCTCGTGTCCTGAGAATCCTGCATTTTGGGTCCACCACTCCTGCCTGCCAGCCACACAGCCGACCATGACAAAATTGAAGAAAAAAAACAAAACTACAGCTAGTTTAAATATTTACAACTGGTAATATGATATGGGTGTGTGGATCAACACGTTTGACCCTTCCACTAGTAACAGCTCACTTAGAGGAAAATCACAGCTTGCAACTCACTGAACATTCAAATTCAGCAAAAAGCAGTGCTAAGCTACAAAGTATAGGACACCTGGAGACTGCAGTCCTTGGGGCTCCTGGAGGCCGAGATAAGGCCCTGAAAACATACCTCCTCTGAATGGCCAACAGCCAAACATGCTGATGTTGTCATTGCAGCCACTCGCTAAAATTGATACATTGCTCAGCCTAGCAGCAACTGTCCCAGCTAGTTTTCTACTTTCTTGAAGATACAAAAAACACACATGCACACACACACAACGCTTTCACTGTCAGGCATCCAGTTGCACTGGGGCACCTGCTCTTTGACCATTAAAAACATTCTTGGCTGACTCTAATGCCCAGTGTCCTGTAAAAGCTCAAGTGGGCCAAATAAATACACTGCGGACATAAGTGCCCAGTGACAAACACTCAAGTGTACTGCACATATTTCTTTCCTCATAGACAAACAATAAAATATCACATCAAAGGCGAACATGACAATAAATCAGTCTCATACAGAAAAAAACATAGTGCACAATTACAACAGCATGGATTCACAGGAATAGATAGAATTAGTAACTTGAATCTTAACATATTGATTTTGTCACCTTATAGCTTTTGTCACCTGATTTTACCTCGCCATTACTGTGAACAGTTACCCTAATACCTTAACAAATGACCACGAAACAACAACAGCATTAGTATCGGATGGAATAGAAAGATATCAAACTAATAAGCAGGACATTTATGACAAAAGCTGTTTTTTGTTTGCTTTTTTTAAATGACATGATTCCAGAGCACCAGCAGCACAGACGTGCAAGCACCAATACAGACACAGAATGTGCAGAGTCATCAAAGCAGGTGCTAGAAACAGACACACAAGCACACATACATTCACACTTGATATCCATCTCTGTGAAGATGAATGAGTGATCTAGGAATCAATAGGATTTTCATTCTTACCCCCCATAGGCTCCAAAAGTGAAACTCCTCTTTCTATGCGGCATGCTGGCTAATGGATAGCTGTGAGTCAGTCTACTCAGTGCTGAATGGAGCCAGCACTTGTGTCACTTACGCTGACTGAGCATATGTGTGCGTGTGCATGTCAATGTGTGTGTTTGTATTCTTTGCCTGCCGTCTGAGTTCCACTCCCACAGCTGATGTGCCCTGCCTCTTCCTTGCTCACTCGCACTCCTCCTTCGCAAGCAGGGTAGAAACGGCAAGAGGATGCGGGAGGACGAGTGGGAGGGGGCTAGAGGGAGGGCTGCTGACCATGCCAGTCACCTCTGGGAACCAGGGGAAGAGATGCAGTTTTGCTGACTTACTGTCTGTATCTGTATTCCTTCTCTTTAGCATCAAGAACATAGACAAGACACTTCATGTCTATTTTTACTTAAAATTTGTGTAGTTATAAGCACACAGCTCTGACAGCAGTGAGTCCACACGTAAACCTGGGAATAATACTGTATATGATGTCAGCAAGGCAGAGGTGCTCTTGGCATTGTGAAACAAGTCAAGCAACAGTTGTTCTCCCACCTCTTATGTCACTGGAAAAAGAGCTGGTCAAGCAAGTACATCGAAAGATAATTCATCATTTTTCACAGATGTCCTATTCTAAGAGTCTTGTCACACCTGCGTGAAAACTCTAAACAGGTTTCTTATCTGTTACTTCATCTCATCTCTTGCACACCCATCACCTGCGGTATGCACGCAAAATGAGGGTTAATGAAACACACAGTTCTCCTGCTTTACTATTAAGTGAGTCAATCAAATGACGTGAAAGGCTGGACACAAAAGGAGACTGTCTGTAGACTCTCCTTTGGCAGGCTGCTGCATCTGATAAACTGGCAGGAGTGACAACAATGCTGTCATGGATTACTGAATAAAGAAGGATTGCAGTCACAAGAGTCACCCAGCTATCTGACATAGATTCACTTCCAAAGCATTTGTATTATGCCTGATGAGCACAACAGATGTTTTCATGATTTCTGTTAGGCGGGACATATGTAGCTGTGTTTATGGGAAAAGCAGTGTTTTTAGCTGGCAACAGCTGATTTGAAATGAAACGGTGTAAAATGGAAACTAAGTCAAATCTACCAAACCAGACTTTAATCTCCCAAAGGACCAATGATGTCTTCATTACATTAACTGCAATGCACTCCCAGTAACTGACCAGAGAAGCACGTAATGAATCAACGGGTGCACTAAACAAGCGCAATGAAGCTGTTAGACAATTGCATCATCTCTCCAAAATTACATCACCACTTTCCTCTGCAACAGCAATCACCTAAAAAACAATGTACCGCAGTCCTTGGCTGACTTTGTTGGTAGTAGGCTTCACCTTGTCTCTTGGCCATGTGCGAGACAATCTAACTTTATCTTACTGAATAGATCTTTGGCTGATAAAGACTTGATTGAATAATATTGATTGTTGCTGTAATTGATTTTTTTGACAGTCAGACACAGAGTCTCACTCACGGTAAACCCTCTGGGTCTCTAAGGTGGTTGGTCTCTGAAAAATCTCCAAAACAGCTGGACGGCAGTTTGCACAATTAAGGCTACTTAAACCTGGTTGATCCCGACACTTCATCTCTAGTGCCACCTTGAGGCTGATATTAATTGTTTTGTGTGGCTACAATCATGCCAGGGTTTCCTCCAGAAAACCAGAAAACCATAACACCAACAATTTATCGTTGCGCTGATTTGCTCTAGTGATATCAACTATAGCTAACTGTGAAGTGCAGACAAAACATCAAAGCTCTGTTGGTGTAGGTGCATCTCTGGACACTGAGTGGGTGACCAGAGAGCAAAAAGCTGCTTATTAACACATTTTGAGTGCTTTCCAATAGCCCCACACAACAAGGTATTCAGCTTCAGAGTGGCACTATGACTGATACGTAATCTTGCTTATCTTAAAGTGAAGTGATATGCATTTCTTTTCTCTCTCTTTTTTTAACTGTATTTATCAGGAAATGAAACTCTGGAAATGAATGATATCGTTTTTTGTGGCTCTTGGCTCAAAATAAGGCACGATTAACCTTGTTAACCTCATATTATTGTAGAGTGTTTACCTTACAGGCAACTGTTGTTATGATTTGATTCTGTGTAAGTAAAACTGAATTGAATTGAATAATATGTTTTTCAAAGACATGGGATAACACAGAGCGATAGACAACCTTCCGCACTGACATTCACACCTATGGGCTATTTAGAATCACCAGTTAACCTAATCCCACTAACTGCATCTCTTTGGACCACAGGGGGAAGAGAGGGAAACCATAGAGAACCCTCGCAGACACCGGGCGAAGATGCGAACTCCACCCGTAAGAAGTGGTTTGGAAAAAGTTCCACAGTAAGGTCCTCTGAGTGAGCCCACAGTGTTAACCACCAAGACACTGTGTGGCCATTCTTCAGCTGTTACCTACAGAAGGGAGCGTTTTTGCTCCTAATGTGTTGGAATCTTATTTAACGTGGCTGAAATAAGTGCATGGCTATCAGATAAGCAGGTAAAAAAAATTTTTAAGCTTAACTTATGCTTCTTTATATGTTTTTATATATTATTTTGTTTCATGGCAACATTAGGCCAACAACAGAAACACTGCTGCCTTTAACCAGCCCAGTGACACACACTCACATATACACACCCACCTCAGCTTTTGTCAGGTTAAAACTTGTGTTTTGTGTAATGCTCACCCAAAGGATAATATGACATTACCTGCCAAACAGCAAAGTCTTGGAACATCATTGATCACAGAACAAGGAAAGTGCTCTGTGATCAATTAACAGATCATGGACAGATGTTAAAAAGGCAAATCTGTTACAGTAGCTGATAAAACAATAAAGCCCATTTTAAAATGTAATAAAGTAAAACAAACCCAAACAAAAATAAGAAAAATACAGTAAAAATCTGCAAATACAGAACATGAGAGCAGCACAATATTGCATCAATGAGTAGTGAGCTAAAGGACTGATGAATGTGTTTTACATCCTGAAAATCTTTATATCACGTGAAACATAAACATCTACAATCAAATCATTAGTTCAATTACAAACAAACATCTTTATAATAGTACCGCCACAGCCCAAGTCTATTTAAGTACCACTCTATTGATTTAGCCTGTCAGTCTTGTTGCTACCTTCAGTCTCCTGCCCTGACAATTCAATTAAGTACAGCAGCTGTGGTGTGTGTGATGCATTTGAATGAATGCAGCCCAGACAGAAGCCTTTAATCACATCACCTCAGGAACAAGGCCCAGAGCTCTGAGAAGCACTGGCTCCTCTTTTGTCTTAAAGGAAGTGGAGGGGCAGGAAGACAGGCAGGAAAACTCTTGGGAGAACAGAAAAAAAACAAGGAGATCCTTTCCCGATAGCTTTGTCGTCGCACTTAGAGAAACTACAGACACAGCACCGTCAGCAAAAACAGCTTGCAAAGGACCCTTGGTGTCCCAAAGATGTAGATTTTCTCATTTAGGGCTGAAAAATCTAAATATCCATTATTACCTTGTTCAAATCAGAGTCCTTGTTATTTTAATAAATGACAATGATGAATGTTACTAGTACTGCAGGTGAAAATGTAGGTTGCATGCTCCCTCTTGCAGTCATTCAGCCCCATAATCTCAATAATTTATTTTCAGTCTGGGCGGTTGAAAGGGTTGCAGCAGTAGGGCAGATGTTGATGTCAAGTTGGTGTGTGGTATAAGAGGGGGTGAGGAGTGGACAGAACAGAGGTAAAGATCGCTCATTCATTTTTATGTGTTTTATGTGTCAGGAAATTTGCTCCCGAATAAATGCTGAGCCCGTTTGAAGAGAAGCAGATGCTGATTAAACAAGCAACACATGCAAAGGCTTTGGTTCAGTGGGTCATCATTTTTTATTTGATTTCCTTTAATGTATGGGTTTGTTTAAAGCCGAATAAACATTACTAATCTAATCTATTACATACTAGCATGTGGTTTAAGGCGAAGCATATCACTGCTGGCTCAACAAAAATTTTGTTCAAATAAAAAACAAGAAAGCAAACTGTTTATTCGAATGACCTTTTATGGAATTGAAATGTCTCACAATCTACAAGGCATACTTACTTTTAAATTATCTTTTTTTTAATTGATTCAAGGTTGATAAAATTATTAATGTTTTGGGTGAGAAGGACTAACCAGTAGATGCTAAAGAGCAAACAGCACCTGAAAGAACGAGGTTAATCATTCCACAATATTTATACTTCACTGGGATGAACAAACTGCCTATGGCGGCTGTATACATTGTAAATATTTTTCCGTTACTTGGCTTTACAAAGAGCACACATATACGTGGATCTCTGGAGAGGGTGAGTTTGAGGAGGAAATGGGGTACCATACAAATATTTGAAGGAAGTGAATATTTAAAGGGCAGCTTTTGCGCCTTGAGGCGACTTTTGTTGTGATTTGGCGCTATATAAATAAAATTGAATTGAATTGAAATTTCTTTGAAGAATAAGAGGTGCTTTATATCTGAGTGTTTCATTTTTACTACAGTTTATTTGCTTCACTTAATGAGTCTAAGAGTGCACGGCTCTCAAGTCGCACTGGCCAGAAGACAGAAGAAGGTTTATGACTCCAATTCACTTTGTCATAATTTCAAGAAACTTTAAGTAGTATTTAATATTATGTTTCACTTTTAATTCAGCTCTCCATCTCACTTCTTCTTCACTTTCTAAAGATCAGTTTCACATCCTGTGTTCAATATCTGGACATACTTGGCCTCCTCTAGCACGCATTCAAAAATAACAAGAAGTTACAGTAATGATTGCAGACCGTCTGACTGGAAGGAATAGAGCGAGCCCACTGACCCATCCTCCTCCCACTGAGGTCACGTGCCCCTCGGGCCTCTGGGAGCGGCTGCAAACAGCCTCACGCGCACACTGTGGCCTTTCATAGCCTTGCTGTTTGGGGGCCAGGATATTATGGTGGAAGGGGCTAAAGAAAAGAGGTGCTGTTGTAGTGTGCTTAAAGTGAATGGGCCCCATATGTTCCACCCTTTATGTGCAGCTCTTTGGTCTGGTTCCACTTCTATTAATTTCATTAGCAGGAGACTGACCATTATCTTTGGTAACAGGAGTCATTATGCGACTTTATCCCACGAAATGGTATTATCTCAAATTTTAAAAGGGATTACCAATAGCTAATATCATGAGATCAATAAATCATGGCAATGTGTCTTCTTTAGACAATTATAATCTTATAGAGGAAGAGCACAACAGCCCCAGGGACATGTTGCTCATTGATCTTTTTTTTTATTATTATTTTTGCCGAGAAAGATTTATTTCACTTAAATTGGTACATATTCAGGGCCGTGCTATCTCTCCACTGTGTCTGGGGCAGCTCTGTGATGGATGGTTCCTTGCGACTGAGAAGGACTTTGCCTTCATGCCAGGTGATCAATACATGACTCGCCACAGCAGAGATAGACTCGGCCCAGCTCCAGTCGGCTTTAAATCCCACAGTCGGTAGATAAATGTCAAAAAGCTAAAGGGTAATTTTTAATCCTGTTTCTCTCACGCTGGGAGTAAATTTGATGCCTCACATTTCCACCGGAAACTATTGCGAAATTGACCAGTGTAATATTAGCTGTTTGTATTCAGATAAGGTGGCAATGAAAGGCTCAATAAAAAAGTTGGATAAGACACAGAGTACCTCTACACTGGGGTGACTTCAAGTGTCTACATGAGCATATATTCATTTCTAAGTGGTGCTTAAGAGAAAGCAAAGTCACAGTGCCCTCTGCTGGAAACCGGAAAGGTTCACATTAATATGAGATATGCCGCACAATAAATCAAGTATTTATTGGAATACATATTCAAATCAAAATTTTTCATCCAAAAAGACAAATTTGAATTTATTTTAACAGAAAATGTCTGATTTTAATCAGTTATTACTAAGTAATTTTCTCATAAAACATTTTTGATAAATGGAAGTTTTATTCATAAACTTTTCTATGAAAAAAAGCAAAATAAAGGGTTTGATGCCACCATTTGGCTGCAGCCTTTCTGTGTGGAGGATGCATGTTCTCCTTTGGTCTGCATGGGTTAAAATTCTGTCACAGACTTTAAGCTGTTGTGATAGCTGGCACGTAGCGTGCATTAATGTCATCAAACCTACCTATTTTAATCATTGAACCTTTCTCCTTCTCTGCATGATTTTGTTGCAATTTTTAGGTCAAACAAATTTGAGGCATTCTTAGCGATAAGGGGAAGACTGCAAAATCGTGTGCAATCTGTAAAAAAGACACTTCAAGTAACTGCACTAATGGGTCTTGAGAGAAATTTCCCTGATTAAGGACTTGCATACAAAGATCCATCAGAGTTTTTTGGGTTAAATGTGAATAAAGACATCTTAATTGTTATTTAAAAAGAGATTGCCTTGGAGATTTTTTTAAAATAATAATTATTTTTAAGTCTATTTAAGGCCCTTCCAAAGAATACTTCAAATAATTTGAATCTAGGTAGTTGACCCACTTGAAAATTTTCATCTGTTCTCTAATACACCAGATAGTCAAAATCAAACCAAATCAGATCCTCGGGTTTAGCGTCTATTTTTGTTAAGAGCTCAATAAAAGCCTAAAGGAACTGGGTGGAGGGTCAGAGCTTCTGCAGTGAAACAGCAGGTGTCTCCAAAAATAGAGGTGAACTTCTGCATGTGTCACCTAGAAAACCTTACACTGTGGTGTCACAGAGGGCAGATGTGTTGATGAGTCAGGAAATGTGCTCCCCAGATACAATCTGGTGTGTGGAGTCTTCATAACATGCTCGCTGGTGCAGAAACAATATTACACGATCAAAGCGAGGAACAGTACATACTATTCATTATTTATGCTGGCTTCATGCTTCAGTGAGAATTACCGTTTCATGCAGACATATCAACATTCATAATTTCTAAAGAAGGATACCAGTTTGTTACAGATAATGAGTGAGATACAGAATAAATTATAGAATTGAATGCCTTAACTTATAATATCGAAGCCCTTGTGATGGTAGAGTTGTTAGCATTTAACTGTTTTGTACCCGATAAAAGACTTACTGTTAGTCGCACATGTTAAATTCCAGCACAAAGATAATCGGGTTACACAGTTTCATCATCCACAGTAAATGCAGTTACATTATTTACTGAAGCTAATCAGAGCTAGCAGGATGAATCAATAGATATCATATGTACCCTGCACTGCAGCAATACTGGAATACAGTGTGCCTGCTTTTTACTGCATTCTGCACCATTTAAAATGCATCAATTCTATAAAATTCTGCAGTAATTCATTTTATCTCAATGACTTTACAGATGACATATGGCACATGATTAAAGACCTTTATTTAAAGGTTTAGCTTCTTGTTGTTGGACTGGATCTGTGCAGTAGCGAGGTTAGGCACTTTGAAAATAACCTGTCAGAACTCGTTCTTTACAAGATTACTATTTCTCTAGTCACCTCCATCACGCAGGGGAAGGACAATAAGGATTTTCCCAAAAGACTTTAAAAAGAAAAGAAGGCCTAAGCCACTGAGCCACAGACTCAAAGTGATGACGGACGCTCCTCTGAATGTTAATGAGGCTGACTTCAAAGAGTGTGACTGTTCAGAACAGCACAGAGTAAACTAATTCAAGTAAAACTCTATGATTATGGCCATGCACTTTGGCAGGTAATGAAAATGCTGAATTAGAAACAGTGCAAAGGCAACTTGTGATGAATAAATATAGATGCAGGGCAACAGTGACTCATTTAAATCCCTTCAAAGAGAGACTATACTTTCAGTCTAATAAGCTGTTTGCACTGGTCCAACTGACATCTTCCTCTGAGTGGAGAATGCACATAAATACAGTCTGCAGATGAATAATTCAGCAGGCAGGGAAATTATCCATCCAGCCTCTTTAAAAAAAGAAAGGCTTTTATGCATCAGCATGAAGATTTAAATATTCTTTGGTTGTGGTTGCAACAGCACTAGGACAGGTTTATAATTAGGATATCTGATTTCAAAGCACAACACAGTGACTTTTAATGAAGAAAGGTGGAAAATCTATGAAAAAAAAACCCCCGAACATTCAGAATGCCTTTTCTGCTTTTTCATCACATTAACTATCCCTCCCCCATGTTCTCAGAATGAAACAGCACGCCCTCTAATGCATCTTCTCATCCCCTCAGAAATGTTAACGACAAAAGGCTTGTATTTCATACATCACGGGCGGGGCTGTGATTTACAAAAGGGTTCGATAATATACTGGACATCAAACATTAAAAGGGCAAGAGCACAGGAGAGAGAAAAAATGTGCTGTCACAGAGAGCAACTTCACAGAGCTGCATGTGTATATGTCTGACACGGTGCCAACGGGGCTTCTTACATGTATGATGAAAGAATGTCTCAGGAGCAGCCAGTGGCCTCACATGAACCAGCATATAAATAATACACATATAATCTAGCAAAACCTGTGTGGAAACTGACTGAAGGAACAATAAAGAAGAAAAAAGCCAATGACTTTAAGTTTATAAGGTTACTATGAGTCAGACATTTAGCAAGTCTGAATATAGGGACAGATAAAAAGAGCTCTGTTGACACAGTAATGGATCAGACAGATAATTATAGACCGACAAGTACAGTTTCAATTAAACTTTCAAAACAGTCACTTACAAAACAGATACGTAATAAAGAGGCATAAAAAGAGACGCGTTCTCATGCTTTACAGCCTCGCTGTAGCCTTTTATGATCAGTAAAGCTGAGATAACGCTTTACAAAACACAGCAGTCAAGGTGAGAATAGATAAGCATGAATATAATCTGTTTTATGTCACTGAAATGGAAGTTGTTTTTATTTTTGGCAATGTTCCATAGATGGAGAAAGCGTAAGTGATGTCCCTTCATTTTCACTAAAATGAAATAAAATGTACACTTTGTCAAAAACATCTTTTGCAATAGTGACACAAGAAGAGACCCAGAATGACTTGTGTCCCCCCAATTTCTTTGATTATAACTAAAGATGTCACAGTGGTACATGCAGTTATTAAAAAATGCATTATCAGTGATAAGAAAATGGGGGGGAAAAGATATTAATTAAATGTTCCACTTAAGACAAAATAGCTACAAAACAATTTGTTCCAACTGTGATTTAACCTCACAGACTCTCTGCTTGCAATGCAAGATTTGATTAAAGATTACACAACAGTGATTTCAAACTTCCCCACCCCGGGACGCTGCCAGGCCCAATTAGGTTGTTACCTTGAGGTCTCCTCCCTTTGCTCATCATCCCATTTTCTTTTTTTTCTTTTTCTTTTGAAAGAGAAACCAGTAAATCTAAATGTAGTTCCATTCTTTTATATCGTGCAGACCTCGTGAATTAACAAATATATTGCGGTTTTATTATGCATGTGCTGAATGAGAATGAAAATACAGGAAAGCAAGTAAGTCTGTTTTCTCTGTGGGGCTTCAGGGTTTCTTTTTCTGTTGATTTACTTGCTGGAACATCATCTGTTGATTTACTTGCTGGGAAATCTTTCTACAGTGAGATCTTAAGCTGTGAAAGTAAAGGTCCTGTTACATTTAATAATAGAAAAGGCTGCTGCACGGTGGGACTGGCTGCCAGAGCACACTACTTGAGTGCACAGCTTCCCATGGCCACTGTAGTGACAGACAGAGAGGCACTCAGCTGAGAGCAAAGAAAAAGATTCAATGCAAGGTAGGTGTGAACATGGAAGTGAATGGAAAGAGTTGCAGGTGAGAAGATGTTGCATAGAAAGATAAAAGAAAAAAGGATGAAAAGATGGTGCTGCAAATGGAATGACTGGTGTAGCTAGAAAAATGCGTGATGGAGGCACTGAAGGATGAAGGGATGCAAGGACAGAGCAGGTGAAGCTGATCTGATCTGAAATCTGTGCACCCATTTAATTTTAAATATTGTTATACAGAGGCTTTTCTACCTGTTAAACCACATCTATTTATTAGCATGCGATAATTCTCCAAAATGGATTACTCCCATTGAAACTATATTGCATCACTCCAAACACATCCCAAGTAGAAGAGGTGAGCGCCAACAAAAATACAGAGAAAATTCCTCTGCTCAGATGCAGAATTATTCACTGAAGGCACAGAGCCATGAAATAGACTAAAACACCAGTCAGCCCCGCAGAAACACAGATCACATGAGGTATTCAGTGCAATGCAGCATTTATAGCTGCAGCATGTCACTTGTCTTTATGATGTATTTATGTGTTTCTGTCAGTAAACCAGGTGGTTCCAGTCTTTACTGGTCTTCCATGCAGTCCACAAAGTTTAGAGATCAAAGCCATTATCAATCCATCCCTTAAAGCTATGAATTGTCACTTATTCTTAGTTTAATTTTACACACTCTAAAGTAGGTCACATGCGGTGCTTCGTGAAGCGAAAGTGACACTATTGCAGTCTTCCAAAAAGGGTACACAAAGGAGTAAACCATCATGCCTTGTAGTCTAGCACTCACGATTCACAAATATGCCAAGCGCCAACACACACAGCAAAAAGTGTGTTCAATCCACACACACAAAACACCCAAAGAGACTGAACACTGAATTTAATATGCAGCCTCCAACAAGCAGTCAGCCAAATGAGGTGGTGATGTGCAAGAAGATGTAGTCCATTACTCCATGCTGGAGGGTCAGACAACACACACTCAGGACTTCTCCGACAGGAAAAAAGAAGTTAAATGGATCAAGAGAAAATGTCATTTTCCATCAAATGCCTCAAAGATCTATAAACAGAAAAGAACAGAAAAGGTGCTTAAAAATGCATCGTAACTGAAGATACAGCAGCAACAACCCAGAAGAAAGTGATAATAACACATAAAATTCTCTCATACTAACAAAATCAAAGCCTGACTCCTGCTAGGACGGATGATCACATAAACGCTGAACCCCTGCTTGTGTATTCCACATTTTGTTATTACAATTTTACATTTTACTTATTCGTGTTGCACACAGTGTTTTGAGTCTCTTAAAATTAGTTTTATGCTGTAAATATAGAACATGTATTACTCACACAAACGTACAATGCAGATCCACGCTAAGTGTCGGCAGTTACACAGCTGATTCCAGGACGGGACAGCGTGACAAAACTTGAACAAGGACCGCTATACTAGCCCTGACTATATGCTATACTAGCCCGGCTGTTTGATATCGGCTATAAGTGTCCTGCACCTCGGCCACACGCTAACGACAGAAACGTGGGGAGTAGTATATCAGAGCACAGTACCTTTGCTGTTGTCTTCTGGCAGACGGCTAGAAGTGAATGAATGTGTGATGCGGACTACACTGAAGATGAATGGATGGTGCGCTGCCTAGCAACCAAACGACCAATGGGCTATTTGGTGCAAGAAAATTTGTAGGAGAAAATACACTCACGGCACACTTTACCTACAAGTACACCTTGTAGGTACTGCCTTAATTCACTCCTCAGAGATTTTGGTGCACACTGAATCTCTTCCAGAGTTTCACCACATGCCAAGTGTCCTTTGTTGGATTGAGATCCGGTCATTTGAGCACATCGAACAACTTAACCCGATTTTAGTTGATTGAGTTTTGTGGCATAGTGTGTTTGTCCTGCTGGAAACAGCCATCAAAGAATGGGTACACTTTGTCATCGTTAAAATCACATCTAAACCCTTTCCACCTTCATGACACCAGCATACAGCATGTATCCTGCTCCTTGTCGGTCTGTAGGACACACCCCGAAGTCTATATAACTCCACCTCTTTCGCCTGGTAGACCTCTTACCTCGTTACCACAAGGCTGAGAAGAAAGAGCCTGTAAGTTAAGGAGACTGCTGAACCTTTTAAGTGATTACCGTGCAATGTAAAGAGATAGTTTCTCACTTGAATGCATGGTTGTGTTACACTGGATCACCGTACTGTTAATTAAAAAAAAACTGAATGCATTTGTGGCATAAATGTTCCTCATTTACTGAATCACTTCAGTAGCAGTGATAGCACTTCTTAGTTGTCATTTTCTGTTTCATTCTTGTTTGAATCAATAGAAAGAATCCATCTATTTGTTAAATCTACCAAATTATAATCTTTGGAACTGCCTTCTGTGTTTAAATGGGCACACTACATTGAATGTTTTCCGTGCCAGCACAACCAACTTCAATGTTTTTTCATTCATAAAGGGGTGGACATGCTCAGCAGCTGCACTCAGGTAGGCTGTGTAATTCAAATGACACTCAGGGCCCAAAAAATGTGCAAAAAAATAAAAATAATAATCCCCCACACCACTAGCACCAGCTTGAACTTTTACAAGGGAGGATTGAGCCAAGTTTCATGTTTGTGTTTTTTTTTTATACCAAATTCTGATCCTAGCATCTAAATATTCTATTTCTTCTATTGTCCAATTTTGGTGAGCAGCTATAGCCTATTTTCTTCAAGGCTGGATACTTTAAGTGTTCAGAAATGCTTCTGTGCATACTTTGAGTGGAGTAAGTTGTTATCTGAGTTACTGTTACCTTTCGTTCGACGCAGTTTAGGATTTCTTCTCTGACGTCTGACATCAAAAAGCCTTCCTCTGTCAGAGACCTGCCGCTCACTGGATATTTTCCTCTATCGTTCTCTGCAAACCCTGGACATGGTTGTGTGGGAAATTCCTAGTAACAGTTTCTAAAATAATCAAACTTTTCTTTTCTGGCACCAACAATCATTCAACAGTCACTTAAATCGTTTTTCTTCCTTCTTCTGATGCTTGGTTTGAACTTCAGCGAGTCATCTCTTTTTAATAGCTATGCATTATTATTACAATATACAAATTGCACAAAAAGTTCAAAATCAGTAGTTCATTTTCCATGTCTACCTATTAAAAAAAGTAAATTCATGCAGTTGCAATAGAGTGGAATTTATGCGAGCATGATACATCAAAGGCGCAATGACGAGCTTAATAGAGAAAGAACTGTTACTTTCATATAGAGCCAACCACCACCGGGCAACCCAACCTTAATAAAACAGTAAAGAGTGCTGAACCTGCATCGGACACAGCAGGAGCATTTGTTGGATTATAGGAAAGTATCTGACAAAGTGAATGCAACAAGGAGCTTTTAAGTCCACACATGGTAAATGTGCTGTCAAAAGTGTTTTGTATGACAAAAGAGTGAAGAACAAGTCACATGACAGAGTGCTTTGTGTAGAGATAAATACAGGAGTGCTTTGAACTTCTGATTTGCCCCTTTGTGTCCGAAACAAAGCTCGAAACCCACTGGTAGAGAATACAAAGAGCTTAATAAAATAACACCATCAATAAAACTTGTAGTTCTTTATTTGTTTAAATTGTGCGGCGTAGCATTGTATTGAAAGACTTCCACAGTTAGCTACAGGAAGAAACCACAGTGTCTGTTGATCTTTTAACGCAAGGTATTTAAATGCTCTCTGGACATGAGCTACATACACGGCACCCTCCAGGGGATTTACGGGGAAAGTGCTCACTATTTTGAACAAAAGAACTGTGCCCTTCGGAGTGAGCTGTGCAGCCTCTCCTTAGATTAAAAGGAAACCCTGCTAGGTAAGACATCCTCAGGCTAAGTGTTTGCCAGGCTTTAAAAAACATAAAATCTTATCAGTCACTTATGAGATTCTGGCTCTCATCGGATGTGAGACATCTCCTCTAGGAAAGGGGTTTTCATGCAGCCTGTGCACAGCTGGTCCATCCACAGAGGAGCTTCATGCTGCAGAGGGGTGCGGCGGGGGTAGAAAGTGTACGAGAGGTCATAATTCAAAAGACAGCTCAGTGACGTCATGTAGAGGTCTGAGAAGCGACACAGGCGTCTGGAGAAGTAGGTGGGGTTGTGACACGTTCTGAAGATGCTGCCAAACTGAGGGTTGAACAGGTTCTTCGTCATCACCCTAGCATGTAAAAAAAGTGTGATAAAAGTTATGACATTGTACATGTATGAATATGTCAAAGTTGTGAAATAACAAGAAGTGGTAGAAGCAAGGAGAAGTTAAAACTCCTCAAAAAAGTAACTCTAGCTCAAGCGCTGTCATATCAAATGTTATTATCATATCTGTTCACATTTAAGGTAGGTAGAACTAATATACTTGGATGCTTTAACTGAGATATATAGTACAGCAAAAACTGAAATTTTCCATTTGAGCCAGTGTTTGTACTGTGCAGACTTGTTAAACAACATCACTGGGAACACTGGGAGGTGCTTTTAAAGATTAAGACCGTGATTAAGATGATAAGACTCACCTGAGTTCCTCTCTTTCCTTCTGCCATTCCAGAAAAACTTGTTTAGACACGGGATCTCTGTGTGTCTAGGACATTAAAGAACAATATGAATAAATTTAGCTCTTCAAAAACATAAATATGGAGAAGAAACAATAAATTTTGTCCCTTAGATAAGTTGAGTCTGAGTTCAACAGTAGGGACAAACAACAACTAAAGTTCAAAAGTTGTCTTAACTGCAGTTTTTTTGTCTCGTTTAAGCTCATACAAAGAATCCAATAACACGTTAACAGGATTGTAAGCACGTGGACTCTCACGCTGGAATCTGAACAGTTTGGTTTTTTTTCTTTTAACATTGTGTTCTGTCAACATGTTATCATGTGTTATCATTTCAGGTATGTGAGTGTTTGCCATGCGTGAGTGCAAGCAGAATATAATGTCCCAACAGCTCAAGGATTAACTCTCACCTGCAGGCGCTCCATCAAGCCAGTTAAAGCCTGCATCCAGGTGAGGTTCATTCCATACCGGTCTGTGCTCACCACTTTGGTTTCCTGCTCCAGTTCAGGTACGATGGCTGCTGTGCGCCAGCCATGTCTCAACATGAGGTCCTGCAACAAAAGACAAAAGCGTATTGAGAAAATATGCAGCAATTTATTCTTTTTTTTTCTTCCCCTTAGAAAAACATTTGATATTTAGCGGGATGCTCAACAACTGTGAGCCAACACCAACATAATTAAAGGACTTTATAACTGAAACAACAACAGCGTTTTAAAGTGCCCTGAGCATGGCAGCGCCACCCACCCACTGGTAAAACCTGCTGTTTGTGAGAGGCTGCCTATCAAAAAGACAACTGGCCAAAAGAAAGAAGCTAAAATTGCTCATTTTAAATGGAAAAGGGAACAAGAGCCCCAGATATTATAAATATTATAAATATTATAAATAAGCATTGTTGTAAACTATGAACAGGCAGAATAAATGTGTGGAGCTGGAAATGAGCACAATAACTCTCTTTTAATCACTTTGACTGTCTTCTGTTTGGAAGATCCAACAAATGTTGCCATGTTTTACTCTCTTATTTATTAGATACATGATTACAGACATATTCGCTGTTAATATGTTTATACAGTGTGCCTTTACTTTGCACAGTAACACAAAACAGTCCTCAATTTCTGACGAAAAATTGTGGCGCTCATACTGCCATCTAGTGTTTCAGATTTTCACTCCACAGTCTGCTCTGACCCCACCCAAATGCTCTCAGGACTTTCAGAGTCGTGCAATACGTGGAGACAGATGGCATCTGGCACCGTGCGCATCTCTGCACATACTCTGTACTTGTGTATCTTTCAAATGATGTGAACCATCAAAGCTAAAAAAAAAAATTAAAAAAATCTCACTTTGCTAAATCGCACACCAAGGACGTCAAATGAAGCCACACAGGAAAATTCCTGCTGATCCCTATACCACAAAAGGTTAGTCACCATGCAGAACACTGACTCGGCAATTCATCATGATGAGATCACTGTGCTCGGATACTCACAGCCAAGTCGCTATAAAGATGATCTCCAAAGTACAGAACTTTTGATCCTCGCCACCCTGTCAGTCTGAGGAAGTCAAATAGGTTTCCCTGAAACAATAAAATCAACCACATACACTCATTAGACACTCAGAACACAACAAGTAAAAACATGCAGACTTTTCAATGTGTAAAAACCACAGCAGTTAAATAAATCAAATGCCACAAAGGCCAATGAACATTTTTTTCATTACAGACCTGTTTGTAAATCTGTCCTTTGTCCAAACTCTTGATTTTTTCCCACCGAAGGTCACCGTTACCATCCAAGCGCCTGAAAGGTCTGTAAGAGCAACAGTTTTGGAGATTGTTAAACAGGAGCACTGAAATGACTGCGCCTCATCTCATGAGAAGGATGCCGGCGCACATTCGCCACAATGAAAGACTACAAGGAGTTACTCACTTGATACAGTCGGTGAAGAAGTGAGGTTTGTCTGCCTGCACGATGACCACATCAAAAAAGTCTCTCCAGTTTTTCCCCACCATGTGCATCATTCCTCTATCGCTGCACACAGACAAGAAGCATAAATGTAACAGAGCTCCGAGGTGTTTATCTTTGCATTAGGACAGAGTGCACTACTGCAGACGTGGACTCCATCAAGTCGCTCACACTTACACAAAGCTGAAGGGACTGTTGGTTATGAGGAAAAGTTTCTTTCCGTTGCTGGCCAATCGATGCAAAACAGCATCCGTCTCGTCCCCTCTGAGAATGAATTTATCTGTAAAGCGAAGAAAAACAAAAATTAATTGAACTGCTGGTGTTTTTGTAGCAGGGCGCAGACAAAACCGAAAGACGTGAAAGGAAGTCTTACCGAGATCTTCCATAATCCATTTGTACATGTATCCTTTGAGGTGAACCATGCCGACTGCTTCCTGTGGATTAAACGCCAATGAATGTTTTTCACAATATGTTCAGAACATTTCTTTGATCCCTACTATGAGATAAGTTTGAATTACAGTCACTTGGGAAGAAAGACCCCAATTATTTGGAAATGATTAATGACCTGTCAGTTTGCTTATTTTCAGAGGAGAAATTATGATGAAGTAGTGGGCGTGCTGTATAATTGAAAACCTTCCACCCCAGAACCAAGAGGAAAAGCTGTTATTGTTCTTCGCTCTACCAGAGAGAGTCCATTGCAAACGTTTCCGGAGCTCAGCAAATTCCTGAGCGTGCAGCCGATGAAGCACGCAACACAGATATAGTCAAAAATCCAATCTCCCTATGCTCCCTTGGTATGAGCTACAGAGTGAGGCCAGACTTTGAAACGGACATTAAAACATATCATAACTCACAGAGACGTCTTTGAAGAGGTGAACGGGATCATACTCGATGTCGTTTGTGATGAAGAAGTCATTTGCTACAGCCAAGAGAGTCATCTCAGGAATGGAGAAGATATCCATGAACTGCTTCACCTTTGGTCCCTGTGGGGGGGGGAAAAAAAAAAAAAAATGCAAGTTAATGTTTGATTCTCACAAGATGACATTTTAACTTTATTTTGTTTAAAACAAAGCTAACAAACATTTCATGTGCCTTTTACTGTGTTTTGAACAACTTAAAAACTAAATTAAGAGCAGTTTTCAATACGAGCACTACCCAATGATGCTAAATTTATCGTCCTGTGTTTGTGTCCATTTGCGCAAGAGTTTGGCAATGCAGCAGAGTCACACAGCTAGCAGCAAGAAACCCACCAGCAATGACAATGCAGAGAGAATACTGATTGTTGAGAGGCTGGCTTACACAGGAAAGGGAAGAACAGCAGAGTCTCTCAAAAAGAGGAAGACACACACACAAAAAAAAAGTATGCATAAGAAGAACACAATGTCTGTACAGGACAATTTGCACTGTTTAATGCTCTGTTTCACTTCATTGCAGAGTTCTTCCTCATTATGACGTCTGTCCTAAGCTATTGTACGATTAACATAACAAATGAGTACAGCCCATGTTACTGGTTGTCCCACATTTTTGACACTGTCCCTAAGCGACAAACATCTACTCATTTCAGTCAATCTATAAATCTCATAAACGCACATTTCATTCACAGGAGAACGCAGAAAACATAGCCAAAAATTGCCATTAAAAGAAAGCAAAAGATTTAGTTCATTTTGAATTTGATGACACCAAACGTCTCAAAAATGTCAAGACAGGGCTGTGTTTACTTCTGCGTAACATCTGGGAACTGACAAGACCAGTTGCTGGATTTTTGCTGTTTCATTCTTGTCTGATATAGATATAAATATAAATATCTGATATAAAGTCCTGGGTCTGTGGTGTTTTATTTTTCTTATGATGGTAAGTCAAATGTTTTCAGATGGTAAAAAGTCTGGACTGCAGGTAGGCCAGTTCAGCTCCCAGAGTCTTCTACTACAAAGCCATGCTGGTAAATTGATGCAGTATACATCTTGCTGAATAATGCAAGAATTCAAAATTTTGATTCATCTGACCCCAGAACAGTTTGGCCCGGAAAGGACAGCAATGATTCTGGATCATGTTCACATATGGCTTCTTTTCTTTGCATGACAAAGCTTTAACCTGCATTTGTGGATGGTACAGTGAACTTTGTTAACCGACAATGATTTCTGGAAGTGTTCACGAGTCCATGCACTGATTTCCAATTATAGAATCATGCCTGTTTTTAATGCAGTGCCGCCTGAGGCTGAACATCATGGGCATCCAATATTGATTTTTAGCCTCGTCCCTCACGTATCCATATTCTTTGAATCTTTGGTTGTCATGCACTGTAGATGAAATTGTTACCGACCTGTTGAAAGTTAACCTAATTAACTGCAAAACACTCCTCTAGCTGTTCCTCCTCTAGTTTTTCAGCTTTTTGAGATGTGGTGCTGCTATTAAATTCAAAAGGAGACAATTTTTATTTCTTAAAATGGTACATTTTATCAGTTTAAACACTGGATATCATTCTATATTGAAACAAATATGGGTTTAAAAGTCCTGTGTAGGACCAACTAACTTAGTAACAAGCTGGTACCTTAAGAGAGTCCAGCTGCACCAAATGAGATTAGAGACCTACTTTGGACAGGATTGTTACAGATGGAAAGAGGCACCGTTCCTGCTGCAGGAGACCACTTAAAAGGTTCAATCGGGCGAAAATGATTCGAGTCTGATTCAAAACATTCAGAGCCCAAATTGCTCCTAATGGGCAAACATGTCAGTTTAAAGCTTGGTGACTCCCAGACCCAGCAGAGCTTTCTAATTTCCCTGCCTTAACGAGTACAGAACTAAAAAAACAAAACAAAGTGCAGACACAGAGTTCTCATAATCAGCTCTTTTGGGACTGGAACATTGCCTTCCAACCGATTCATGACAACAAAGGAAGAAATGAGATTACAAAATTCACCATTTGGTTCTTATGTAATGCTAAAGCCGTACAAAACCCCAACATTTGGTAAATCTGTGTACAGCAACAGATTAAATCCCAAATTCCTTGTTTGAGGAGGTCCAAATAAAACTGTAATATTTTGCTGATCCGGCAGTACTTAGGCTTTCACGTCTGTGCCGAAACAAACCCATGTTCCACAGAGAGTAAATGTACAAAAACAAATCTGGAGGCAAAGTGCAAGAACTGTGGTAAATGTAAAACAGTTCTCCACTAAACTCTGATTTAAAGTTATTGGACTACTGAACTAATGTGATTAATAGGGAGTGTCTAGTTGGAGTGTTTTAACTTTAAAATCAATATATCTTCCTTAATCTCCTGAAACCCAAGCTGTTGTTTTGAGTGCTTTTTAAATTCTCCTAGCTATTTCGGATTAGTTTGACATGATAAGGATCAAAAATAAGCATCAACTTTGAACAGAAAGTCACCAAAAAAAAAAAAAAAAACATGTCCTGATTTGGCTTCATTTTACATTTTTTTAGGTTTCTTCTGCAAATTAAAATTAAAAAAAAAAAAAAGAAGAAGAAGAAATTTTTACCTTTCCATAGAAGCCACTGTCCTGCTGCAGGGGGACATGATAGGTCCCACCAAAGAGCTGAAGGACCTCCTCATCTGGCACTGGGCTCAGACCCCTGGGAACATCAAACACAAATGAATGTACTGGGGTCTAATAACACTATCCCGCAATTCACTTAAACCATCTTTCATTTCTTACCGGTACACTGTCCCCGGCTCAATGTAATGGAAGGCGTCTATCTTCATTAAAAGACCCTACAGAGGAGCAAAAATAACTGAGTTTCACTTCATGAGCTGCACAGAGAAAATGCACAATTGTGCTCCTGCAATGGTTAAAGTGTAGTTTAAAAGATTTTACCTT
Source organism: Rhamphochromis sp. 'chilingali' (assembly GCF_963969265.1). Lineage (NCBI taxonomy): Eukaryota > Metazoa > Chordata > Actinopteri > Cichliformes > Cichlidae > Rhamphochromis > Rhamphochromis sp. 'chilingali'. The sequence goes on along the minus strand of NC_137939.1, from coordinate 20,800,443 downwards.
CTGGATGTCATAGTGAAGGCCCCGAACAGCAAAGTTAGAAAGGTAGTCGTACTTGCGAATGCCCTCGGGGTACTGTCAAACAGGACAACCAGCAGGTTAAATAAGCCTGTGTTTAAAAATCAGTTTCAAAGCAAACACGTTTGACACAACTGATGCAAAGCACACCTTGAAGTGTTCAATTAGGAATTCTCTGGCTTTGTTGTAGATCATTGCGTTGAGCGCATTGGAATACTGCGCCAGAGTGTAGTCATAATCGAAGCCAAAAATGTCCACTTCAGCCAAGTCGACCTCGTTGTTCGCGTAAATGGTGGAGGAGTTGAGGAGGTTGCACGCACCCGGCGGGATCAGGTCTGGTGCAGGAAAGACAAACGGGGAAAGACTCATTTAAATTTGAGAATCACAGATCAAATTAACCAAACAACAATGAATAAGCAAGATTTAAGAGCGCGATATGACGGCTCATTACAGCTGACTCATGTTTTAATTTAAAGGGAATGTGTAAACGACCCTTTCTGTAATGAAACTTGATGATTGTGCGCTTCTGCAGAGGAGAAAGAAGTAACTGCTGTTTTCGGTCCAGTTTAGCTGGCAAGCTCACGAGGTTGTGCAACGTGCATTTCTAAGACTAGCCCTTTACTTGACTGAGCTCAGGCCGTCCCAAAAGCACATTTTGTACAATTATACCTTCTGCCAACTTAACCTGGAAAACATAACGGGCAGCACAGCATTCACTGCGCCTTTGAAAATATTCCCATATTATCTGCACCCTATCTCGAGTACGGTCACACAGCTAACACATGCGCACAGATTAAACACACAGTTTACATTTTGTTGCAGAGACGGACTCCAGCGCTGGCTGCAGCAGGAGCACAGGACTGAGTCACACATGACCTAAAAGTGGGGCATGGCCCCTCTGTAGTGACAGAGTTCAATGAGGGCTGCTGCTGGGAGCAGACAAAATACCTTTCTTTCTATGCCGAGTCACATTTCAAAAGACTGCATCTGACAAATTGCATTTCCAATTGAGAATGCGTGACCAGCTTTAATTAAAACCCACCATGTGGAGAACAAAAAATGTGGTTTAAACAGAGTATGTTAGAAAAAACTTATATATACACACACATGTATATAAAAAGGCTCCTGGTCTTAAACACTTTTGAGTGTTTTCATTTTACACTACTTCATGTTTCTACTCCAGAACACTTCAGAGGGAGATGCTGTGTTTTGTTATTACACTACAATTATTTGGCAGCTATACTTACTTTGTAAATCAAGATAACATTTGCAGTTAAATCGTGACGCATATTTATAGAATAAACACTCGAGAAATATAGAAAAGTACTTTAAATAAACCAAACTGTGCCCACACGCAGCATTACATTGCTGTTTACATCGCTATAACAAGGCTGCATAAGAGTTCCTTTACTTTTAATACTTTATTTTGCTCATGTACTCTCCCTTCAAATGCACAGCTTCCAGGTTTGCTGCAGACTGACAGTTATTCTGATTATTATTATTATGTTCTGCACATGCAAAGCAGGGCTGGCCCACGTGAACTAAATAAACAAAAACCAAAAAGCAATAATATGGAGCTAACGTGCATGTCAGTGCATTTGATAACATCACAACAACTTGTACCGACCCTAAATCCCCAAGTTCGTTTTCTCTGTTTCTTTCTTTTTTTTCCCATAAAGTATTTTTCCATGCCTCATTTGCAGGGACCTGTTTAAACGCCCACTTGTGCCTCCTGCATGCCAAAACCGCTAATATAAATAGGACATAGATCATTTACAGAATGCATCCGATGACATACAATCAAGCTAAGAATTGTGGTTAACCGGCCCTAACCCTAAATAATGGTGAGTGCACATTTGGCTGGATAGCGGGATGCTTAGCGCAAACACACGTTTCAGAAGGACACACAAACGCACAGTGTACGTGCAGCGTTCACCAACAGCCGCTTGAGTTGTTTTCAAGAACAAATCTTGCTAAACAGAGGAACTGACGCGTGAGCACAAATGCATCTTAAACAGGTTGCTGTGCAAAACTTTCTCCTGCATGCGTGTTACACATGGCATTAATGTGCCATCTGTGGCTAAATTGGAAAGAGGATGAACGAAATCCCTAAAAGAACAAAATGTCTTCGGCGTCAACAGAGAACCATAGCGGCTGCCACGGTGACGTGCGGGATAACCGCGATATGGGGGGCCCAAGTTAGGACAAATAAAAGGAGGGGTGGTGGGCTGGGGGGGCCCTCTGCTTACCGTGAACCAGCCGTTTCATGTCATTGTAGCGAGTCCACAGGTACGAGATCTGATCCATTGGAGCTGCGGTGGACGTGAAAGAGCGTCTCCTCACACCACAGACACCAGGAGCACCCAGCGGCTCCTTGGCTCGCTTCTTGTCCCCAGCCGTGCATCTGTGAAGTGGATCGCTGGGTGACGGAGCGTTGCCAGTTGGTCTGTCCGAATCTGAGCCGCAACTTTCCTCTTTTGTCCCGTCGCGGCCCTGCTTTTTTCCTCCAGAGATCCTGCATGTGGTACAAAGTCTGTTCACTCTGGGGGATCTGGCCAGAGGAGGGGTCTTGTTTCCTCTTGCCCATAATGTACGTGTTAATGTGCCCACTGTTTTAAAAGACATTTTTAAGACGCGTTATAATTACCATTCCTAAAAACCTCTGCCAGCTTGCCACTGGAAGCTGAAGCTAGCAAACAGATAAACATATACCCTCGTTTTCACTGTGGCCACGCCCCGGGGCGAGAGGCCCTCCATTTAAAGGGGAGGTACTCCGATTCCTGCAGCCAATCAGAAGCGCGGAACTCTCTGTATCTGTGATCAAATTCACATGAGAAAACATGTCGTCAGCGTGACTTATGTGTGTTTTCTTTAAGTTGCAGTCACATCTTGTTCTTTCGTTTGTGCTTTGCATATATGAGGTAAATGGGTGTTCTGCCACATCCGCCCTGAGAGCTGGGTATTGTTTTTGGACAGTGTGCATTTTAAACTAAACGAGGTTTTGTTGTCTTGGCGGAAATTTTTACAAAAAAACAACTAAGTAAAAACCCTGCAGGACAACGTTTTTCCGCACAAGCGTGCAGCTCTATGAGTATTTGGTGTATTTTAGTTTCGTGGTGTGCGGGGATATGCGTCAATTGCATGTGCAAATGCCTCATTTATGCTCTTCGAGGGAAGAAAATGTGAGAAACTTTAGTAAAACAAACACAAAAAAATTGCAATACATAGTATTGGATAAATGCGGCATTTATATGTTTTCTTGAAGTTTCCCCCGGACAGTCAACTGCAAAAACAAAATGCATATTTGATTTTTAAAATGCAAACTTTCTCTTCAAAACCAGAGCATTATAACTAATTTTTTCCAAAGTCTTACATTTTAAAGAAACTTGCAACTGAAGCAATAGGATAAACATGGATACATGTGAATATTTCCTTCTGTTCTGTTCTAGAGTTCACAGAGACTTTTAGTGGAGCACAAAAAAGGAAAAAAAAAAGAGGGGGAGGCCCCTCTTGTGCTTGGACTATGATGAGTCACTCTTGGACAAGTATACAGAGGCCTGCTGTAGCTTCTGTAAAGAGTGCTGTAGACCAAAAGGCACAAACGTGAGTTAAACAGTGATGCAGAGCTGATGCAGATGGTTCAGAGCTAAGCCGGAAAAGAAAAAAGAAAAAAGGTTGGTGAGGAGCCTTAAGGAAAATTACAGGTTTAGCGAGATAGCGAGAGAGGTTTAGTGAATGTAGATGACAGCTTCTGTCATCAACTTCAAACATAAAGACCTCAAGTACACTGACAACTTGCCAAATGACCTTAATGTGTTCTGTTATTAGTTTGAAAAACCAAAAAGGCAGTCTTGGCACCACCCTCTGTGACACCCACCATTCTCTCAAGCCCGGCTGCCGTTAATCTGCGCAACTCAGAGGCCCTTCCTCCCCTATCACAATAAAGACTTTCTTCATTCTTATGAGTGACAAGAGCCAGTTCAAAAGGTTAGAACCCCTGTAAATACCATAAAGAGACAAGCAGTCTCTGCCTCCAGCTTATGTTGACCTGAACACTACGGTGTAGAGTCATGTGCAATACCTCACCAGCGCAAGGCCTCTACTATCAACCCCAAGCCCCAAAAAACAAAGATCACAAGACTACACCCTGACATCTGGATCAGGGTGTAACTGGAGACCTGCATATCCTTGGCTGTGTTGAGAAGGTGATAGGCTGCAATCTGCCACCGCTGCTTGACCTGTGAGCGCCCAGGACCCCGAGGCAAACAGGAAGGATTGCTGTTTTCCACTCCCACCTTAACATACACTTTCTAAAGACTTCTGCATTCCATCCAGATAAAAACGGCACACTGTTCACACATAAGCTGATTTACTGTGCTCATTACTTTTTACTTTAATGCAAAATGGTAACTGAACACCACAAAAACCAGAACGCAACCCAAAAAACAGTTCATGTGTAGTTTAAAGACACTGTTGTTCCAAAACCAGAGGAATTTCAAAAAAGGGCCACAAAAATGAAGAGAAGCAAAAGCCATTTTGACAACAAGAGAAATCTTGGGAAGCACTTGGATTAAGCAAGTGCAGAAAGTGACAGGATTAAATTTGCGTTCTCTCATTCCTCTATTACATAACCTCTGTGTGTGAGCTTAAGTACTGACATCCTGGACCCTGTTTATCATTTAATCTCTATATTTATTTGTCTTATTTCTCTCTCAGAACACATGCGCTGCCTGCTTTCCTGTATAGATTTTCTATATAAACAGCCTCTTTATTTGTCCTAACTTCTCACACAGAGTTCTGGAAACTTGTTCTGTGGGTGGGCCTTGAATACACACTCCAGCTGAAAATACTGGAAAGTCTGCTGCCAAATATGCATCTCCATCCTTGAGGAAATCATCTGTAAGAGATTAGGAAACTTAATTGTCTGTTGTTTCTAATTAGTTCTGATGAGTTCTAGATTTAAATCTGACTTACGTAACTACAGGACTACAGGTTATTCGAGTCCAAGATACATATAGTTAACTAAAACTAACTTGAGGAGAAGAAACAACATTGTATACTTACAAAACTAATCAAAATATAATGGAAGCATAAATGGAAAATGTGTTTAGGTTTTGTCTTTTTCAGTTTGGTCAAATTTGTCAATATGACAAATATATTTGTGCTGTAATTTCTCTTCAGAACCTCTTAAATCTTACCCTATATATTATGATCCCCCCCCCACACTTACTTATCTACTTTACAGTCTAAGGGGCGCTGGAGCCTATCGTAGATCTCACAGGGTGAGAGGAAGGGTAGGCACAGAGTGAACAAATCACCAGTCTGTCGCAGGGCTAACACAGAAAGGCAATCATTTACACCTACTGAAGAATCACCAATTAATCTAACATGCATGTCCTCATGTCTGTGGAGAAATCCTGAGTACCTGAAGGGATGGGCTCTCTCCAGGTGCAGGTACACGGAGAACACGCAAACTCCACACATGAAGGTACCTCATATATGCAAAGCTTGCCGATGGATTGAAACTCACGGCTTTCTCTCTGTGAGGAAACCGTGCAAACCACTAGATAATCAAACCTATAGAAAAATAGCTACAATAGCTGTGGGTGAGATATATTAAGTTAAATGTGTACATTTTAATTCTTTGCTTTAGTTTTTTTTTTTTTTTTTTTTTTTTTTACAACTTTATTTATAGTTTTCCAACAAAACAGTCCAGAATTTCTTACAAAAGTTGCGAACCCTACCCCCCACCCCCATCCAGGTGGCATCCCCACAACCAGGAAGCACAATACACACAACACAAAAAAAAAAAAAAAAAAAAAAAAAAAAAAGGGGAGAAACACTCAAACCAATCTGTGACAGTCATTATAGCACCAACAGCCGGACCCCGGCACATGAGAGAAGAAACAAAGAAGAAAAAGGGAATAAAGAAATCCCAACAGTCAAAGTACGGGCATTGAGGAGACTATGGACAGCAGTCCGAGAAGAGAGCAAGAGCATAAATTACCAACAAGTAAAGAACAATAAATCAGGCAAAAGACAGACTCTTGACATGAGTTATGAACCGTGACCAGCTTTTGTCATATTTACTCTCCAAGCCGCGCACGGTATACCTAATTTTTTCCAGAGCTAATCCCAACATCACCTCTCTAATCCAATGGACGTAGGAAGGAGGGTTCGACGCCTTCCAGCTCAGCAGTATCAGACGGCGGGCATGCAACGAGGCAAAGGCTATTGCGTTTTTGTGGAGGGGAGAGAGTCTCAGCTCTTCCCGAGGTACACCGAAGATAGCTATCAAAGAGTCAGGCCGCAGTGTTTCACCCGATATAGCTGACAGTGATTGAAAAATTGATGTCCAGAAACCATACAGGGAGGGACATGACCAAAACATGTGCCCCAAAGAAACAGGAGAGTAATCACATCTAGGACAATTCGGTGCAACATCAGGGTACAGTTTAGACAGTCTGTCATTAGAATAGTGGAGCCTGTGGACGACCTTAAACTGAATCAGGCCATGTCTAATACAGAGAGAAGACGTATGTATACGCTGTATGGCTTTCTTCCAGATGTCTTCTGACATGAGTTCTCCAACCTCCCCTTCCCACGCCGCCTTAGGTTTGTCCCATGTATGAGGGCAGCTTTCAAGAATCAATGCATAAATCTTCGATATTGCTCTTTTAGTGGGCTGACTCACATTAAGAACTAGATACAGTAGGTCCTTAGAGGGCAGAGATGGGTACCCTGGGAGAAATTTAGAAGCAAAACTCCGAGCCTGAAGGTATCTGAAGTAGTGAGACTTTGGTAAGTTATGGTCTTCACACAAATGTTTAAATGAGACAAAGCCATCCTCAGTGAAGAGATCTTGAAAGAAAACCAGACCGTTTCTGTGCCAGACTGCAAATGAATGATCTATTTGAGATGGTGTAAAAAGATGGTTGAACATTATCGGAGAAAAGCTACAAGTATTTGTCAAGTTAAAATGTTTCCTGAATTGACCCCAGATCTTAATTGAATTTTGAACCACCAAATTGGAGTTCAGCCCAGATGCTTTGACATTCAGTGGGAGAGGGGCAGTTAAGATCGAAATCGGAGAGATTGGGAGTGTAGCTCTCAGTTCCATATCTGCCCAGACTGGACCCTCCCCATCCGCAAACATGGTTATCCAATATGTCAGCTTGACAATGTTAGCAGCCCAATAATAGAATAAGAAATTAGGTAAGCCCAAACCACCATCAGCTTTAGCTCTCTCCAGGCTTGCTCTCCTTATGCGTGCAGGTTTTTTGTTCCATATGAACAAAGAGACAAAGCGATCCAGCTGGGCGCTTTAGTTTTAATATAATTTATGTACTATTGTGTTTTTTTAATTGCTCTTTTCTTGAAGATGGCTTTCACTCTAATATCTTGCTATTTTTATTAGTTTGTGTTTTCATGAAGTTGGTGTGTTTGTACTGTGGAGTTTCTGAACAAGCTGCAGAAAAAATCTGCACAAAAGAATCATGTCCAGACCAATCCCACCACCCCCTCCTTTCTAGTCAAACTAGCCAGAAGAGCTTTGTGACTCTATGACCAAACTTTATTGCGCAGCATGCTGCATTATTCAGCTGTCTAGGCTTAGATTTTCAAATGAGAACTTACTGGGAATACCACCTACAAAACCACAAAAATTAACCACAAACCAGTATCCTGCTGTATTTACAATGTAATAAACTGACAGGATATACGTGCATGCAGGCATGTGAAAAAGAACACTTTTACAAGACTATGGAAAGTCCTGTGAAAAGCTATGTGGGGCATGCTCCTGTTTCCATAGGAATTGAAAGACTTGAATTAAAAGAAAGAATTGAAAACAGCTGCAAGGCACTGTTAATGAGATACACACAATTAATCACCAACAAGTGTGACCATCTCTATAAAAGCAGAAGTTATGGCAGTTTGCAGGACTGAGCATTACACAGATCATCAGACTGTGCACTTCTCAGAGAAACTGCAAAAAAACCCCAAGAGCGACAGCTTTGACCCTACAGAGTGTTAGCAATGACTTACTGCATGACAGCTTAATTAGGGAAAGACTGAACAGGTATGACTTGTTTGGAAGGACTGCCAAAAGAATGCATCTTCTCTCTAATTAGAACAAAGCAGTATGGGTTAGGTTTGTAAAGTTACATCTGAAAAAAACAAGACTTTTGGAGCAATCTACTGTAGATGGACACCAAAATGGAGACATCTGGCCACAATGCCCAGCATCACATATCAGCACAAACATCTCATACCATGACATGGTAGTGTCAATTCACAATTCAACTACAAACTATTGAATTGTGGGGTGTACTTCGTTTTTCACAGGACTGCACAGACTCCTTTTCCCCATAAGTGCAGTATAAGAAAAATACCAAAGTCACTCACTCAAAACCACGAGCACTATACGGTGTTGGCTTGTTTTTATTCTTCATGACAAAAGTGGATAGAAGGTCAATGAAAGGTCAACTTTGCATACACAAAAAGTTGAGGACCTCAAATGTGTTATGTGGAGTGTGTGCTTGTCAACAATTTACACAGAATGCAGACCACATAAATACAGTTAAAATATTATACAAGAGTGGCAATTAAATTATACACACATCTGCACAGAGTGACTTAAATCAATGTACAACCTTCAGTGTGAAAATGACATTATGTTAAAGTATTTTCACTTTTTAGCCAGAGTGTGTGGACATAACTTCAATAAATAAATGGAGGAGCTAACCCGGCAGTCTACAATCTTTGATACATTAGGTCCAAATGTATTCAGAATATTAAAAGAAAGTTCAGTAGTTGTAACAGTTGTCTAAAATATCAATCAGCTAATTTTGATTCATTTAAGTTATTACTTAATCCTTAATGAGGTAACATGATTAATAAATACAAGGCATGCCAGCTAAAAAGTGAAAATATTTTACCAAAATGAGATATCACTTTTTTCAGTACTAACACTGCTCAGTGAGTTTATTTAAAATAATTAAAACATTAAAAAAAAAAAATACAACTACAGTGTTGAACTTTAGCCTCTATTTAGAAAATGTGACTTTCTGAAACAGCAGACAAGACCAAAATCAAGGCACAAAAAACCAAAACAAAACACCAGCTAACCAAAAATAAAACCTCATCAGCAGGATGCGGCTTCTTCTAGTAAAGAGGAAAGTTGAGTTTTAGTAAGTGTCAACATTTTCTAGTATTAATTTCTCCGTTTTCAAACAGCTTTTCCCAAATGCAATTGAAAGGACCACGATTGGTCGTGTTAAGTCAGTTTAATACATTGTAAGTTGCCTTCAGTGAAAAAAAAAAGGTGAGGTTACAGTGCCAATGTCAACCTGTGCAATGCTGTCTTCAAGTCAAAGTCCATATATCATACTGCTCTTTAAGCAGTCCCTTTAGAGGTATCAAGTGACACATGTACATTTACATGCTATTCTTCATTGCAAACCTTTAGCAAAGCAGTGTCATGTCTGAGTTCCCACACACTTTAAATGAAGCAGCTTTTTCAGATTTATTTATTCTTGATTCTAAGCCATAATGTGCAAATAGATGCAAACTTCAATGTAATGCTTTTTAAATGATCGGGTATCAGTATTTATTTCTACTTTCTATAAGCAGCAACCCCAGCAATACCTGGTATTAGCATTTCAAACTGAAAACAACACATGCTGTAGAGAAGCAGCCTGCTTGCTGTGGATGATACTAGGTTATTACTATTCATTTATTTTGGTGGCACAAAAAGCATGATGACATTATGCTATGAAATACAAAACACGAATATTGTTGATTAGCTGTTCAAAGGAGCAAAGAGAAAGCAGATATCGAATGGAAAATGTTGTCACAGTAATGAAGAGAAATGACAATGGAGGATTTTACTAAAAGGTTTAGGGGAAACCAGGCCACTTTGTTCTAATGATGTAAGACAGTGACTTCCAAAATCTTCTTATATTAAGAGATGCAAATATCTGTTGTAAAATAGCTGCAGCCAGCCATTGGTAACGGAAAATGAGGCTAGGTTTCAAAGCCCAAAGCCTTAAACAGTAGATTGTATACAGGCACTGTCCTGACTTGGTCTGCATAGTTTGCGAAGATGCACATTACAGATTTCCCAAATCATGCATCTCACCACTCAGTGTCTGAACTGAGGTGATGAATGTATGGCTGATATTTTCCATATGAAATGTCATGTTTACTGACCTCTCTTTAAAGGGTGTGCCTGAAATCTAAGAACCAGAAATGGCGTAATAGAAAGAGCATGTAACTGCACCACCAGTAAAAGGAAGAATCTCAAGACAACAATAAGCTCTACTTTTAAGGTAAGGCTGCAGTGTTCTATAAAAAACTACCTGGGAGAGCTACCACAGATCATCTAATGGTTTACCAACACTAAAGACGCCAGATGGGCCTGATACATCAAGCCAGACTAAAGGCAAGAATGTAAGACATAGAGCCTTCAGAGAACAGATCATAGCCTTGAATCAAAGTCTGAGGACAGTAAATATTGTACAAGGAGAGTCTCTGAAATAAATACTGCCAATGGTTCAGTACAACACAAAGCCTTGAACAGGACCAGATGGAAGTTGGAACCACTTTGGACAACACAGGTAATGACTTCACAAAGAAATGAGCAGCACATTTGTCTCTTCATCCTTCTTCGGGCTGCATGCAGGCTTCTCCACTCCAAGCAGAGAAGACCAAAAGGGTGGGATGAGAGTTTTTTTTTTTTTGTTTTTTTTTTTTAAATACTTTTTTTTCCTGTCCATGGTTCTGGTAGGTAGAGTGGGGAATGTAGCATCATATCTGGGATGGACAGGATGTCTCAGGTCAGGGAAGGAGGAGGGAGCCAAGGAGTCAACATGAAGACAGGTCCTTATGGAGAAGAAGGGTTTTGGAGTAATGGGAGGAGTGTTTCAGCGCTACAAAGACAAGGTGAGACAGAGACAAAAAGGAAAAAAATATTTAGTCTGACTTAAGAACTTTAAAAAGTTTAGTGGAAAATGGTAAGGGTAAATTATAAGGATAAACAGATCAATACAACATAGAGCACAAAAGGTTAGCAATTTAGGGGTGATCAGTTAAAATAAGCAAAAATCTTAACCAAACTAAACACTAACCCTAAACTAAAGCTGTGCAAAAACAAGACTGTTCAAGATAAAAGCAAGCACTGAGAAGGTATTTGATCAAAGTTGTTTGTTTGGTCTGTTATGCAAACAGCATAACAATTCACATGTTAGGAAATATGAAGATGAAGTCTTGGCACTGTAAGTACGCTTTCAATTTTGGAAAAGCCTTTTTAAAAACTGCTAACGTTGAAGCATGTGTTCTTTCAGTGCCCTCTAGTTCATTACTAGCACTGTCAGTGCGCCCCAGGGTGGCTGTGGCTACAATGTAGCTTGCCATCACCAGTGTGTGAATGTGTGTGTGAATGGGTGGATGACTGGATATGTAAAGCGCTTTGGGGTCCTTAGGGACTAGTAAAGCGCTATATAAATACAGGCCATTTACCATTTCATTGATATCAATGATAGTTTATTAGTCTCTTATTTAAAACTTGTTATAGAGAAACACTATATGGACAAAAGAACTGGGCTCTGCACACACTGGACTTACAGGAGCTGCTCAGTAATGGAAACCATTGGCATGATGATCCCAGTACACAGTTATTTTGCTGAGGTTAATGCCAGAAGAGGTTTGGAGCTCGTCAGTTACTGAGTCAACAGAGCATTGGTGACTTTTGTATGCTGTGCTGCTCAGCACTCAGTGACACCACATTTACGTGGTCAACCACTTTGTGACTGAGTTGCTTTGGTTCCTAAAAACTTCCACTTTGCAAAAATACCACTTACAGCTAATTGTGGAATATTTAGGAGAAAGGAAATTCCATGAACTCACTTGTTCCAACAGTAGCAACTCATCACAGTTTCTCAAATGTTTGAAAAGGCAGACTGCATGGTTGGGCTGGAATTTACACTCCTGTGGCAATGGGACTGAAAACACCTGAATTCAGTGTGGGTCCAATACTTTTGTCAATATAGTGTGTAAACCAGTTCGATAGCTTAGATCTGCTGGCTAATTTACGTTTATTTTTTTATTGTCTCCTTGATGATTTAGAGTGTGAGCTCCGAGCCCTAGAAGATGTAGCTTTATTACCAGAGCTCTTACTGGCATTAGTGTACAACTCCTCTGTGTTTCTACTTGTAGATGTAAATGATCTTTGTCTAGACTCTCTACAGATTCCGGTCATCCTGGTTCTACTTGCTGAATTGTTAACAGAGTGTGATGTGACTGCCTGGGCCCTTGACGGACTTGAATTGAACTGTGCAGAGTCTGACAGATACGTGTTATGGCATGCTGCTGCTGCTTGTACAGAATTAGACCTGCGACCTGACTGCTTTCTCCTCACAGAAACATCTGATTTAGGGTTTAGAGCATGATTTTGTTGGCTTTCACCCCATGCTTCACTGGTGTTAGCATACACACACACCGTTTTAGAAGAGGTTAGTTTATCTATAGAAGAAGAAAACAAAGAAGACTTCAGTCTGGCAGAAGAGGCAGGTACAACGCGAGTTGTGATGAAAGTGTCCTGACGTAAAGGGACAGAAGCTCTCCGGACTGATGCTCCCTTTTTTGATTCACTTACAGGATACATTTTAGAGCTTAAATCACTGTTCACAGAACTGGTGGAGCCTTTATAGGTCAGGGAAAAACCACGATTCAACTCTGTGTTACAAACATCACTGACACTATGACTTCTAATAAAAGTGGCATCTCTTTGGAGACCCTTGCTTCCGCGTGAGCGGCTGCTGGTTTGGCTGGAGTTGTCAGGATAAAGAGAAAGAGGGGTTCTTACAGGGCTTGTGTGGAGGCTTCTAGTTAGAGATCGCAGGTGGTGAGTAGCAGGAACGGGGCTAGACCGTGGACTGCTCCTCAATGGAGGCCGGGCGGGACTGCTTCTGGGGCTCCGAGGGGCACGGCCTGACTTGATAGCAAGCTCTTTGGCCCGAGAGCGACGGGGGCTGCTGTTTAAGCTGTGTGGAGACATAGGGGCCTCCAGGTCCTCCAAACGTTGAGTAAGAGCCAGCTTCTGCTGGATGGCCATACGCAGAAGAGAATTCAGTGTCTTCTTCTCATCCTCAGCAGCAGCTAGCTGCCTCTGCATCTCATCCAGCTGGGTCACATACTGATCACACCTGAGAGATGCAACATGCAGCAAGAAATAAAGACAGAGGCATAGAAATACATGCTTCACACTAGGGCTGCTCGATTATGGCAAAAATGATAATCACGATTATTTTCACTGAAATTGAGATCACGATTATTTGACGATATTTATTTAACCCTTTAAGACCTACTATAGAACCAAGTCCACCAGAGCTTATATTATTTTTTTTACATGCTGTAGTGCCATTTGTGGGAGCATTTCAAGTTGCTATACATCAATACAACTGTTATAGCCCATATTTTAATAATATGTATGCATTAAGTCCATAGTAATTACATAAATTGCAAAAAAGTGCAATAAACTACAAAAAAAATTGAAAATTGCTTTTGTTTTGTTTACATATATTTCTACTTGGAGAAATTTAAGAGGTTTATCCCTCAAAACTTTAAATACAATAAAGTTGCAAAAAATAGTTTCCCACCACAGGAAATTTATTTTGAGTGTCTTCATAGTTTTATTTTGGAGATACACCAATTTTTATATACTGCAGGAAAAACAAAAAACAATCCTATGATGCAAATTTGCAAAGAAAACAGCAGGTGCATCATTTCACTGTGGGAAGTGTTACGAACAGCTGATAGGAACGGCGAAGCGTGTTTCTGGAATATTATGTTTTTGTTCCTGCAAGCGCTTTTTATGCAATTTTTGCAAAGCTATATGTGGAACGAAACCGTGACCGAGGACAAGCTGATGGCATCAGATGTAAGTACAACTCCTCCGGTTTCATATGCAAAACAAATTATTGCGCTAGCTTACATGGTTCAGGTTCTACAGGGATTTAAAAATAGTTACGCAAAACGGAGCGTGCTGCTCTGACCGGCTTTAAAGGGTTAACAATGACTTTTAAAAAATAATATAAAATAGTGTGCAACACCACTGAAGTTTTTTTTTTTTTTTAAACTCTCTTTTCAACCAACGGCAGTCACTCTCCAAATAACTTCTGCTTAGCTTTCCGAGCTTCCCTCGGGTCCTCTTAATCAGCGGTCTCCAACCTTTTTTGCGCCACGGACGGTTTATGCCCGACAATATTTTCACGGACCGGCCTTTAAGGTGTCGCGGATAAATGAGGGAGGGGCTAATAATCGGCTCAGTCATTTTTAATGATCGTTGAAAGCCCAGATCGTAATCGTGATTAAAATTCGATTAATTGAGCAGTCCTACTTCACACGACTTATAGTGTGTTAAATGCAAACATCAAACACCAGCAGGGATTGCAACTGAAGATTATTGTTATTATTGGTTAATTTTACAGGCTAACAAATCATTAAAAATATCACAAGCTATCACAAGTTACAAAAGCAAAACTTTTTTCCCACGGATTATTTTTTGTAGTTAAAATAAATAAATTAACATTGATATCAAACTGAGATAAATAATGTTGGAAAAGCTTCAATTCATTCATTCACTGGCAACCGGGAACGATGCTAACTGGAAAATGTAAGTAAAAATATGTTTAAAATGAGTACGGTAATACACCCTTATTTTCATATATTGTAGAGATGCACTCATACTAGCTATCCACATGATGGCTCCACTGAACCTGATTCTAAGCAAATATCTTTTTATAAAGCTGTAATCTCTATCCTATTGGAACAGACAGTAGCAGCCCTTCATTACTGGCTCTTCTTCAATCCTTCTTAGGGATAACAACTGTCTGGAAAGGGCCTAGACGGTCTAATACATGGCCAAGAACCTTCTCAGGGCACTTTGGCAACACATAACACAATCACCAAAAACAGAAAAATAATCATTAGTGCACTCATACAAATCCCAAATAAAAACACCGCAAAGAAGAGGTTAGTGAGTCAAGTGTTATGATCTGTATGTTTAACTCTTAACATCTTCCCCTTGATAGCATGGTGGTGTTTATAGTCAAACCCATGTCCTACAAACGTTAAAAGTCTTTCTTAAAGGTGACCTTGCTTGATCACCCATCAGCACAGGGCAAAGCATGTGGTTTGTAATCTTCACGTGAACTAGTGGATTGCCCATAGGTGTAATAAGCATGGTAAGCTCATTACACGAGTGAAAGCAAAAGCTGTACCTTAGCAAGAGCACAACTAATAAGCCTTAAAACTACTAGTACAGAGCCAAATACAATCCAGTTTTAAGACATTTTAAAGCAGTTTTTTAAATGTTTGTTTCTTCTAACTTTATTAAATATATGATTGTGTTATATTTGTCCTCCCTGAGTCAGTAATATGTTTTGCTTCAAATCACATGAAATGAAAGCTTACCGGCTGGCGAACATGACTCGAAGAGAAGAGAAGGTGGCAGCGTCCTCCTTCAGGGCTTTGAGCTCATTTCGGAGCTTCATCATGGTCTCTGACACCATACTCTTCTCCGTCTCATACTTTGTTTTCAAATTGGATAAGGCCAACTCTGCAGTCTGCAATAACAAAAATATTATTTAGTATCAAAATGGGGTTTTAAAAACACATTATGATCTGTTGCTGGTATGAAAACACATTATTTAAAATTATGCACTTCTTTCAAAACTAGGAATACTCTGGAGACACTTGCATGCGATAATAAATGCCGGCCAAGAATTTAGGGTCAAATTCCTTAGATTTGAGTAGCTTCAGTGACAGCTCAACTGTTCCTGTCCTATGTGACTACAAAATTTCCTGTTAAACAGCAATCTCGGTCAGAGTTTTAAAGATCAATGAAAAGAAAAATCACTATTATGAAGAAGGCACAAAATCAACAATATGACTCTATAGTTTAAACACGCTGTATCTTAAGCAAATAGTTTGTTCTAAATCACGTTTGCCCCACTAATGGGATTGCTTTTTACTTATCCGTTCTCCAAATACAAATATCAGTGTAACAATCTCATGTGTAAATGGTTTGATTACATCAGAGGCACCAGTGGACAGCTAACGTCAACAGACTTGAGAAGGAAAACTATTGTCAGTGACCACTGGCCCATCAAACAGATTACCTTAAGTGTGCGTATGTGTATACAGGACTGACTGTTCAGGTAATGACAGAAACAGGTCATGCAATGCTGAACATAGCACATCAGAGGAGAGGTTGAACTCTCTTTCCCTCTTCCCTTTGTGCTATGTCACATCAGAGGAGAGGCTGATGTACTCAAGGTGCACAATCATGTGGGTCCAGGGGACTGTCTAGACAAGACATTGATGAGACAGGTCACCCATACTGCTTATGTGAGATTATGGATGGATAATACTCCTGCAAAGTGAGTTATATAACAAGCACGTTTGGCGTCTCCAGTTGGACTGGTCAGTGCTTTCAGCAACATGCTCTCTCACTTGACCTAATTCTCAGTGAGCAGACAATTTCCTGAAGTACTTTTATATGGGGAAATGCACAACATCAATATAGTTACAGGATTATTTTATTATTGTTGGCTGTATCTGTGAATAGCAATTGTTTTCCCAACTTTTTTACTTACTCAACCTAACAGGAAGTGCTATGTCAAACATTTTTTAATGTTATGTTTGCTTTAAATTTACTTGGAGTTGGCACCAAAGTAACAGACAAAAGTAAAAGCAATAGTTACTGCGGCTGTGTGTTATTATAAACGAGGATAAAAATAGTGCGCATGAACTTTGCAAAAAGCAGCTTGCACATCAAAGCTCAGCAATCAACTCAACACTGAAATCTTTTCACAGCAAACTTTTACTTTAAGTGTCATGTTTACTGTCATGTTTACTGTCACCAGCAACTTTGAAGTTGCTGGTGACAGTAAACACAAAACCAGCAGCTTTGTCATAATAAGAAAATGGTGTGTTAGAATGAATTTATTTTGCATAATCAATGATAGCAGCAATGCTTGTCTGGCTGCTTACTGATACTTAAGTGATGGTGTGTCTGGTACGGTTATTGGGATTTACTGCCAGTCTCCGGTACCAATCCCTGCTTATTATAATAAGGCTAAGCAGAATGCACTCAGTGGACTGTGGCCAGTTTTAGTTAATCTAAGGATTTGTTGAAAAGCAGATAAAATTTCACTCAAGATTTTCATTGGTTGACTAGAGGCCTATTAAGGGCTCCAACATACTTCTATGGTGATCCTACACATAACGTATAATTGCATTCCAGAATTTCCAGTTGAAGTCAGAAATCTGAATTCCTGAGTTCCCAGTCACAATTTTTCAAAGTCTGAGCATCCCCACCAAGCTTGACTGAACAATCCAAGATGACAGCAATAAATGTAAAGTTAAAAGGTAAAATTGTATAACTTGCAATTTGTTCTGTCACTGCTGTGTATTCATGACTTGCTAATGAAGCCATATGCATAGCTCTGACATAGCACAGCGCAAAGAAAAAAAAAAGTTAGTGATGCATGAATGACTCGATCTTGCTAAGAAGCAAAACAAATTCAGCAAAGCAATGAGAAACACCGAGTATTACTGGAACACACTTGACTAAGGAGTTACGTCATCCCCAGCTTTGACGTCTGACTTCTGAGATAAACAGAACACAGCATTAGGACAGCTGTGCAGACCAAGCTCTACATGTCGTAACTCTTTACTGTCACCAGGGGGCAGTGTCAGAAACAACTAAGTGAATTTATAAAATATAAAGAGTTGAAGCAAAACAAAGTGTTAAAAAAACAAACAAAAACAAAAAAATGTGTCCACTGCAGTCACTGTCTCTGATTCTTGAGCTGAATTTGTTGATCACAAATTTTTTGTCCTCTCACACTTCTCTTGCTTGTGGCGAAAGCAACTCTCAGACACATAACTAGTTGTACCATAAATTACCCCTAACAAGAGATGACAACTCTTTTATCTTATAACTTATATCTAACACAGACTAATGGTTAAATATTAGCAAGGTTAATTTTCAGACAATCTGTGTAAACCAAGGTAGCTATTCTCAAAATTATGTTCATATAACAAAACAAAAACAATGAAGCCTGCCTTCTATGAGTGAAAGTGGGAAAGTATAGGAAAGCTTGATTTTAATATCAAGCAGCAAAACTACAAACACTGACCTTAGACACAAAAGAATTAAAGATCAAATGACATTAGTTGGCCTCAATTCTAAACAAGGCACATTCCAAGAGACCTTTAAGCCCTTTTTCCTTTAGTACTTACTTGGATCGGCTCAACTTGGCTTGATTTGTTTTCATTACAATCGAGTACCACCTAATATGTGTGGGGTCATTATACCAACATAGCCAATGTCCTGTGATGCCACTGACTAACAAATTGGTGGCATGCAGTCTGTTGACGTCACATTTTAGAAATGACTCTGATCGCTTGGAACCCCAGCCAAGTAGATAGTAAAAAAAAGTCCCTGGAAACACTTACTATGACCTAATGGAAAACCCTAAAAACTGCATCAAGCCGTGACAATCAACCCGAATAGGTACTAACTGATAGGGGCCATTACTTATTCATAAATGGGACATACGACTTGTTTCGGACAGTGAATGAGCTACGGTGTATATCAAGGTGCTTTACAGGTGAGGTTAGTATAACTGTCAGTGGTGACAATCCTGCTAAATGAGTTTTTCTTCTGTTAAACAAATAAATTATTTAAATTATTTCTTTTAACATGTATCAACAACCTGACATACACAGGGAGGATGAGATGAAGGCGAAAAAACAGAAAGAAAATGCTTATACAAATGGCATTTGTGTAGATTTAAAGACAAAGTTTTTCAATATTTGGCATGGTGTTTGTAAAAACAGGTTTGTCAGAGTAACAGTGGTAAGTGTGGAAGTTATGTCAATGCTGTACATGAGAATAAACATGACTGGTGACATAACACCATCTACATATATATGAATGGGGCAGTAATTGTAAAGACTGTAGCAAAGGGCTGGTGCCAAACAGCCGATACACTCACAACTTCAGCTCCTTCTGAAGTAACACTATACTTCCCTTCACTGAAGATAAAGACAAACATTACAACACAGATACTTGCTTACTGTGACCTACCTGTTTGTTAGCCTTGAGAACAGTCCTGAGGGTAGCAATCTGTTCTCTCTTGGTACTCAGAAGAGACTTGAGTTTTAACACTTCCTCCAAGAGGTTTTCATTGTCCCGCTCTGCCTCTCCACTGCTGCTTAGCCCTGAGTAGGGCACTGTACCCCTCTGACGACAAAGGTCCACTGCCACCTGAGAGAACAGAGACAGATATTTATAAGGGTTAGCACAGTTAGTCTGGCAAATAACATTTCTTATATAACGGGAACAACATTTTGATTTAAAAAAAAATAAATAATAAAAAATCTTTATCACGAAATGATCACATTTCTTAACAATAACACTGAAGTGGCAGGAATAAATCTTCAAACATGTAAAAGAGGATTTATTTTTTGTTTGAGAATATGCACTTCTCTAGTTAATGAACTTGTTACCACCCTGTCTTTTCTTTCGGTGTAATGGAGGTTACAGTTCTACTCTGACCCCTGATAAGCCGCTACATTCACGCCCACACGTGTCACTGTAGCCCATGCCAGGCACTGGATTTGTGCAGACATGGGACCAGCTGAACTCTGTTAACAGGCTGAGCAGATTATTAGGTTCAGTGAAACATTTGTAAAGGAGTTAAGGATTTTACCCAGAATAAAAGTTTGCATTAGGGTTACAGCAAAAAAGTTTGAGAATTTGCACTGGTTACAAGTTTTAGTTCACAAAGAACTAAGTAGTGTTGGAGTACTACATTAATAAATGTCACAAGAACTACACTTTTTGTCTTACCCGAAGATGTTTTATCTGGCAACGGATGACTGCTACTAAGTTGCGAACATTGGAAGGGTCCCTGAAATCTAGGGTGGGGGATCCAGGGCAGGTAGGAGAGTCTCCACTGGTTACAGCACTGTCAACTTCTCCCATAAACTGCAACGCTGCAGCTTTCGAAATGAACATGTCATTGGCTCGAGTCTTCTTTTGGACGCTGTGCTGGGAATAGAGGTGTGATCTTCTGGCGCTGCCTCCTGACCTGGCACCATCACGATAATAGTCCAGGGTGACCCGTTTGGGAGTAAGGTTGTTGCATACACAGATGTGGTGATACAGGTTGGACAGCTCCTCAGAGAAGGCCAGCAGCTCTTCCTGAGCAACACTTAAGTGCCCTTCAGAATCACTTGCCACTTTCCGTGTTGCTCCAATCTCCTTCTCCAGCTCACTGATGCGCTCTTGATCTTGCTTGCTGGACTTGATACACTGACGGATTTTGTCAGCCAGCTCCTGGGCCTCAGCCCTCCAACGCTCCTTCTCTTGCTTGTATCTCTGCTCCAGGGTGTTATAACGTGTTCCTGCCTGAGACAGTTCATCTCGCAGCTTTAGAAGCTCTTCGCTAGCCGCGCGCATACGCGCTTCCAGCACCTCCTTGCTCTTGGTGTCTACCTCATAGTCAAATACAGCATTGCCACCATCTTTTTCTGTCTCATTATCTCCTTTGTCATCCACCTCTTGGCTTTGTTGTCGACTACTCTGCACAGCTTCCAGCTGCTGGGTGAGAGAGCCAACCTTGTCTTCTTGCTGACTGAGTGCCTGTCTGGACATTACCAGCTGCATCTGCAGTTCCTCCACCTTGCTAGTCAAGCTGGACTTCTCTCGCTCTGCCTGGATGTACACACAAACATAACATGAGAAGTCTGTAATTATTAACATCAGTTCACAGAACAAGAACAATACTGAATGTTGATTAATTTCAAAACAAAAAGGGAGGTTATAAATGTCTGTGACACACATTTCTCCCCCACCACCTTTACTCATTATAAATTTTTAATGTCAAATAGCGACATCTGTTCAGTAGGAACTTTCAAACCCAGCCTCTTGATTTAAGTGCACCATGAATAATATATTTACATTACATAGAGAGCAATGACAGCTCAAGACATTCTTCATTTCCTGAAGTACCCTTTGGTTTATGAAGCTTTATCAGGTGGGAGCTGGAGAAAGTGCTTGATGGAATACACAATATATATTAATGCTCCTCCTCCATCACAAAACGGATGTGGTCTAGAGCAGGAAGTGGCAGAGAGCCCTGCTAACAGCTTAGCGCACAGACTAAATTGTATATCCTCCTTACTTAGCCAAGCCAGATAACAGCTTTCTATTTTACATATCTACAGTAAATAAACTGTCTAAACCTTTTAAAGGCTTTTAAATTCATATATAAAAGGTCATAAGAAAGCAACATAGGGTAAATGCTTAAGTAATTATCAAATTATTGTGTGTTATTTTTCTTAACTCTGTTAAGACTATTAATGGGCACCCAAGCATCTGAGAAACAATGATACCCTAAACCCTAATTCTACTTTTAGTGATACTTGAAACTGACTGTGATGGCTATAGAATTACCACACTAAACTAATGATACTTCCATACCCAAACGTTTGCAAATTCTCGTTACCTCTGTACACAATCCATAAAATGACTTCATTCTCTTAATAACATGTAGGATTGAAGTTACTTTTTTTTAAGTTCCTTTTAATCATTTGTCCTCAGTGGGATACCACAAAGAAGCATTTGAAAAAAAGGTAAGTGTTTTTCTGTTGCTCACCTGTAGGAGCTGCTGCTTTAGTTTCTGACTGTCTGAAAAGTGTAGCTCACTCAGCAGGTCTGCGACCAGTCCAGAAGCAGGAGCACGAAGTACATCACTGTGGCGTGGGGTGGAGTAGCGATGGATGAGGCCGTTACTTTTGGAGCCACCCAAGTGAGGAGGGTTAGCAGAACTGGAAGAAGATCCAGGACCGTTATTAAAACCGCTGTCCTGATTCTCATTCCCATCCTCCCCTTCACCCTCTCCACCCTGGCCCTCTTCCTGGCTGTCATCCAGCTGCTCCAAGTGGAGCTCCAGGTTCCCCACAGAATCAAAGGGGTTAAGGGTCAAGGCAGAGAGCTCCCGCCGCAGACTGTTTTTCTGCTCCCTTTCCTCCTTCAGTGCTTCAAGGGCCTCATCCAGCTGCCTCTCTGCAATCTCCCTCAGTCTTCCAGCTTCCTCCAGCTGTCCTCGCAGCTCCTCCTGCTCCTCGTTCTTCTGGGTCAGCTCCAGCTTAATTGATTCAAACTCAACCTGAAATAAGATTAGAAGCAGGACAAGAAGACTTTCTTTGTTACTTTATTCAGCTCATTTAGTATGAATGGAAATTGTATCCCTAACATGCAAATACACTTATCACTGCATTTAGCAAAGTTACACTCACAACCAGACAGCTTCAGTAGGCAAATGAAAACTACACTGTCTGACTTCATAGTCACCCAAACCAATAATTTTATTATTGCTATAGCATAGTTTCTTCCCCTCTGCTGTTGGACACATGAACAATAACCATATGACTGTTCCCGCTACTAACACATGACCCTACGCTGTGTTCACTGCATCATTCCATGTTTGGCACTGATCACCACCTGCACTCATGTATATATCTTTCAACGTAGCACTCTTAATTCTTATTCTCATGTATATATCTCATGTATAGCTCATGCACATATCTTTCTATGTAGCACTTTTAATTCTTATCCCTACTTTTATTTTTTTTCATGTCTATTTAAGTGCTATTTATGACACTATGTTTGCACTGAAGCACCGCAGCAATTTCCTAATGTTGTAAACCTGCTCAACATTTGGCAATAAACCCCTTTCTGATTCTGATTCTGATTCATAAATGAACAGTCAAAATAAAGTGGATAAAAATGTATCCATTTAGGAATTCTAATAACAATGTTTGCTGGGCTCTTGCTAGAAACACAGTAGCTTTTAGAAGCTTAACTTAAGCTTAATTTATAACAGTATTTATAACAGTATGTTTGCACTGAAGCACCACAGCAATTTCCTAATGTTGTAAACCCGCTCAACATTTGGCAATAAAACCCTTTCTGATTCTGATTCTTTCTGATTCTGACATAAAGTACACATAAAATAATGCATGTTTCTTATAAATAGCTATAATATAACATTGAAATTGTCCTTCTATGATTGACAGGCTAAAGATCAGTTAGGGTACATGTGTTAACATCAAAGGGCCAAATCTGTACAGTCATGGACAATTTTTAGTCTGGCATGGATATCATTTTAGGTTATTGAGAAATTCTGGTCTGCCAGGCTGTAGCTGTGGTCTCTGCAGGTTAAAAGCTTGCTAACACAGAATGCAACAAAATGAAAGAAGAAAAAAAAAAGAAAAGTTTATACTGAGGGCAGACAATTTCAACCAAAGCAAGAAACTGGACAGCTTATGCTTTTACCAAGTGTAAAGAAAGGCCAGTGTATCTTTCTCAAGAGACATAAAATGTCTCTTGAGAAAAAACATAATTTGCAGCATTGCACTAATGTTTGAATTAAAATGAATTATTAAAAGCCAAGCTAACACTAGTTCTCAAGTTCAGGCTGTTAAAAAAGGTACTTATTTGGCTATATGGTAGCTTACTACAATAGTAAGACTAATAATTGGCTAGCTTTTATGTGGACCACATTATGTGTGAAAAGGCCAAATGAGACATACATTTTGGACTCAAAGCATGTCCATCTGTCCCTTCATGTGATTCTCATTTTCCAGTGTGTCCCTCAAATGAAAATGAATGTGGTTTCATTTAAAAATTATATTCCAGACAGAGAGATACAGATGACAAAATATTTTCTTTCAAAGTCAACTCACAGGTCACATACATTTTTCCCAAATCTAGTACTGACAGAGATGTGTATGCACATCAAGCAGACTTGGAATAACTGCTTAATACAACAACCAACATGAAAAATTTACATATAAGTACAGTGTCTATGGAGCATTTTCCAAAGCTGTGCTTATATTTACAAAATATTCTCACATAAAATTATTAAAACAAAAATATCTAAATTCTCAGAGCACATAATGTCCTCTAGAATGTGAAAAAATAAATAAAAAACACAACATCCCGAAATATCTTGAGAAACATGAAATAGTTACACTGAAACATGGTTGCCATGGTGCAACACACAGCTATAATTACACACTTTCAATCACACTGCATTACAAATGTTAAACTGGCTTTGGTATTCGGCTTTCAGTGGAAGCAGGTTTTATGGGAATATACTGTCTAATGAAAAACACAGGTAGTTATGAGATGAATAGCATGTCCTCTGCTGTGGGAGCTGCTTCATTTGGTGAAAAGAACAACACTATTCACCTGGCAACAAGACTGTCCAGTCTGTTCACCAGCAGCTTTTTTGTTACCGTCCTTTGAAGTTTTGACAACAAACATGTTGTGTGGTATAGTGTATTTGTTTACCTTCCTCCTCATGTGTGAAGGTGGAGGAACAAAACCTTACTGAATTATTTCTCTTCATTTCTCCATACGGTTGGAGATTAGGGTTATTGATAGAGGAGAGAGATGGGCAGAGCAAGCGAGCTCTGGCTTTGGGCATTATCAGGTTTAGCTAAAACCCTCGCAGTTACCCCACCACACTAGTCTACTTCAGGTAATTCAGAAACTCTGTAACAAAGGTAACCTGCTTTTCTGTGTCACCATGCTCTCTGGCCCTAGAAATTCTGAACACTACTGTTTCACACATCCATGTCTCCTCGTCAGCCCCTTCCTGCCCCTTGCCAATTTTTTAAAAAAATGTTTCAAATTTATGCAGCAGATGGGACTCAGGACATATAGAGTGGAGATGGGGGTTGTTTATCGATTTATTTCATATTCTTTCAATAATAAAATCAATAAATATAATGTTATACAAAAATGATTGTGTGAAGGAAGGTGACAACTGACCTGGTTTTCCTTGAGCACAGACACCTGCTTTTGCAGAGATATGTTCTCTTCCTCTAGCTCCCCATTGTCTTGCAACTGGCGCAGCTCACGCACTTTATATTCCTTTATTTCATCCCTCAGGTGGCCTTTCTCTGCCTCAAGACACTCACACTCCTGTGGAAGAAAATCCACAGTAAAATCAGTACAAAGCACAGCTTAACATGCTTAACTGTCAATTACATATCATATACTGTTAATTCTAGGCTAGAGAACTAATATTTTCTCCAAAGGGATTTAATTTTTATTTGCATTTATCACGAGAAGAGGGAGTACTGAATGAGTACACCATACCTTCTTCAGCTGGGTGGAGAGCCCCCCAAGTCTATCAATCTCTGCGTGGGCATTGCCCAGAGCAAGGCGTGCTTGCTTCAGCTCTGTCTGAACTTCCTCTATGCGCGTTGCCATGGCAGCCTCTTTACTGGCAGTCTCCTGTAGCAGGCTCTCCTCCCGGCACTCTCCATCAGCAGCTGCACGTTTCTGGCTGCTCACAGAATCTGCAAATGCCTTAACACAAACAAAAACTGATAAGGACAGCTCTAAAACACTATTTGACACACTATTGTGTTACACATAAGGGGGGAAACAATAACATTTGACCCATATCATTATAAAGATAAGAAATGTAAACAATGTAAACAAAGGAGAGGAAATTGCACTTCTCTGTCAGTTTTCAGTGGACATTAATCACCTGAGACCTGACTGCAATGAGGAAATAGCTGATATGGTTCTGTAACCTTGGACCTTAACAGCAATTTCCACATCATTTTTGCAGTTCTGTTTGTCTTGCCTTATACTATGACCCTAATAGATTACAGTTATCTAGCAATAACATGCATTTTTTCACAGCGTGCCACAACCACAGACCTTGACACACACTATGCACCAATAAGTGCTAATGAAAGAAAGATCACATAAGGGTTTTAATGAAACAAACAAGCTACTAAACATGCCTAAATGATCACTAATAATATGGTTACATAATGACCAGCACAGGAGCTCAACCCTGCCAAAACCTAAATGGGTAAATAGCCAAAAATAAAAAAGGAGGTTTACACTGATTTTAAAAATAGCTGAAATCAGAAACAGTACAGCACTTAAATTTATATGGCATTATAAAGCATCCCAGCTGACCACTTTTACTGTTATTCTTACAGATAAATTGATTAATATCAGTAACTACCCGTAAGAAGGATTTTTTTTTTTTTAATTTCTCCCCTTTTAATTTGAACAGGCAGATGGAATAACTGCAAAATCAGAAATCTGCCCACATGACCGGACTTAGTTTTATAGGATTAATTTCTTACATAAATCAGTATTTAAAAACCTGTTCCAGTAATACCAAATACCTTTGTGGGTCTATAAGTATTTGTGACAAAATTTACATTAGGAAACACTTGTTAAAACATTCTTAATGTGCTAATTATTCTTCAGTTTTCTGTATGGAAACAACACTGCATTAATCAGTTATTTTAGCAGAAATTCAGTGGCAATATGAAAACGGAGTCTAATACAGTTTTTGTACCTTTAAAATTGAGATTCAAACGATCTAGTAAATATGGTCAAGTCAGTGTTACTATACAATGGTTATTTACTTAACCCCCACCCCCCACCCACAATGGTGGAAAGTGCATTGTTTATAATATGAAAAGCCTATGCATTATTTCAATGTATCTATGAAAGGCATGGTTTAAACATAATCAGAGCTTTGCTGTATTGGCCTGATCTTTTATCTTGAATATCCTGCTCTGACCATATTAAATCCTTAATGCTTTAACATAACGAATCAAAATCAGCTAAATTTAGACATCCAAATTAACATATGTTAATAGCAACATGCTGACTAACTGGATGCAAAAACGTCATAATCAGTTAACACTCTTCTCCTGCCAACATCAAATGACATGTGAGGCAAACCTGACTCAACATGATCACAAGACAAGACATTCAAAGTATAATATTAGGTCACAACTGTAACAGAGCTGTTATTGTTTTATCAGAAAGTGAGAGCTACAAAAAGACAATGACGGAATGAACAGGCAAATTCATGACATAGTCCACTGGCACGTGTAAAAAAAACAAAACAAAAAAACCCCTCAACCATGGTATCTTTATAGGACTGCAAGACCGCAAGGCAGCTCCTCAACTATGAACTATAAAATGAATAAACTTAGAGAGATTGTGCTTATATATAATAGCAGCAATTATGGTGTTGATGGCATTTAAATTATGCCTACCAATAATGTAAACCCGTTAAACCTGATAATTATAAAATACAATTTTTGTATGGTGTCCATTGTTTCATGATTTTAATACCCTGCAAAATACAAGAGTTCTGTTTATTAGACCATTACTGTGAAAGCTTACAACGGGAAATGCATTTCATTGCGCACATTTTATTATATAAACAAAAGATCACACAGCAAGTATGTGATATAGGAAAACTACCTGGAAACCAGTGGAATGATGACCTCACAAGCTTACAAGGTAAATATGGTAAATGGACTGGTGTTTTTTTAGTGCTTTTCCCAATCACACAAGCACTTTTTTCTATGCTTTCCCTATGTAAGTGCTTTCTATCTAACGTTCACACAGATTCATACTCTGATGAATGCATCAGAGAGCGAGTTGGAGTTAGTATCTTGCCCAAGGATATTTGGCATGCAGACTAGAGAAGATGAGGATCGAACCACCAACCTTCCAATTAGTACGTGACCTGCTCTACATCCTGACCTACAGCCACCCCAAATATATAAATAAACAATCTAAAAAAATAACATATGCCTTAGGTGCTCCTACCTCTTTGAGCTGTTGTAGCTCCAGTTTGAGAGATTCATGCTCTTCTTCCAGCTGTGTGTGTTTCATCTTGAGGGCAGCACTTTCCTCCAGCACCACCAGACCGTAGCGGGCTGCCTGTAGCTTTTCCTCTGTGGCCTCTTGAAGCTCGAGAGTCAGCCGCATCACTTCAGCCTTCAAATCCCTGCTCCCCATCTCCGCTTCCTCTTCTCCCTCGGCCATTGCACCTGCTGGGTCTGCACCCGCCTCCAGCATCCTTACTTAGTCTCCTGCTTGTCTGCAAATGTTTTACTGAGACAATTGCCTCCTTCACTCCTCTGCTTTCATTACGCCACACCACTACGGCAAAAGACAAAGAACATGGTTACATAAAATACTTGGAGATAGAGGTTTTTGCATAAATTGTAGTGTGACACTAATGGAGTAAACTGTAAGGTTTAACTTTGGGATTAGTTTAATGGGATAAAAGTTTTACTAAAGCTTTAAAGACCAGGAGAAAAATCTAAGAGATTAAATTAAGATCTAGTGCTGAAAGGGCTGCATTATCAGCTAGAGTGCTTTCTGATTTTTATTTTATTTTTTTGCATGATTGTCACACATGATGTTTCAGATCATCAGTTTCTAATACTAAGAAAGATAACACAATAAAAATAAAATGCCCCTTTTGGTAAATCATATGTATTATTATTAAAATAATAATACATAAAATAATCACTTGAACAGAACATGTCTGACAAAGTGAATTAGGAAAAGAGATCTGGTGAACCTTCCCCCAGGAGTGGTCATCCTACCAAAATTACTCCAAGAGTGCATCAAGAACAACATCTGAAGAACAGCAGGTCTGGAGAGGGGGGGGGGGGGGGGCAGTTTTCAACAATAAGAAAGAGGCTGGGCAAAACTGGCATCCACAGGAGGGTTCCAGGATAAAAAAAAAAAAACATCACTGACTAAAAAGAACACAATGGTTCATTTTCAATTTGATCGAACCATGAATTCTGCTTACTACCACAAAATTCTGAAGGACAATATCTGACCATTAGTTCATAATAGTCCACTTAAGTATGGGAAGGTTTTTGAGTGGCCAAAGTCCAGTCTTAAATCTGATTAAGATGTTTTGGCATAACTTTAAACAGGCCACTCATGCTTGAAAATTACTCATTGTAGCTGAATTAAACGATTTCTGCAAAGAAGAATGACCCAAAATCCCTCCACAATGATGTGAAAGACTCATTGCCAGTTACTGCAAATGCCTGATTGCAGTTCTTGCTGCTAAGTGTGGCACAACCAGTTATTAGGTTTAGGGGGCAATTACTTTTTCACACAGGGACAGATAGGTTTGGATAGCTTTTCCTAGCTACTGGTCCTTAATAAGCTAAATCATCATTTAAGAACTCCACTTTACATTTGCTCAGATTTTTTTTTTTTTTTTTTGGGGGGGGGGGGGGGGGGGGGGGTGGGGTGTCTAATACTAAAATGTGTTTGATCTGAAACATATAAGTCTGACAAATATGCAAAAACATAAAACAAGAAACCGTTTTTCACCGTCTAAGAAATGATTTAGACCTAAAACAAACAAATTGATTACTGAGGTTTCCTCACATCCCCATAATTAACAAAAACAGGCTTAAACTTAAATGCAAGAGGATGCTGATGCTATAAGAGTAGCATCGACCAGTCTTCATCTTTCACACTACGCAAATTACTGCTAAACACTTGAAACAGCTGCTACACGACCAAGGCGCGGAAACAACATATGTTTACTTCGACCGGCCTGGGTGGGGCAGATTCCCACGATTTCCTCGTGTCCTCTTGTCTGACCGAAGATGGAAACACCAGCCGCTGGTCGTCCCGTGCCAAAGGATGTAGCTGCGAGTTAGTCATGAAACAAGCATCTGCTTCCTCTACGCCAAGAAACCGGTTCTCCGTGAACATGCACTAAGAGCTTGCAATTGAGAATATTCGCTATGTTTAAAAGCAAGAGGCTATTAATCAGATAAAACACATATTGACAGTAGTCAAAGACCACAGTGGAGTAACGTGGAAATATGACACAACTAGAGACAGCTAGCAGCACCAGGTTTAATCTAACGCTGATGCAGATAGCGAAACGGACTTTCGCTAGCTAGATAGCTTCTTAGCTTTGCAATTTCACCTTCCTACATAGCCTTAACCGAACGGACGCCAACAGTCTAACCGATTAACTAACTAACGGGGCTTGAACACTGTTGTAACAAGAGCCGGATCCTATCAGGCAAGCTAATTAGCCGGACAGCCATCATTAGCCTACCTACATACTCACCCTATGGCTTTATCCCAAAGATGGCACTCGGTGGCTGCTCGCAAACGTTAGCCTTGCACGTCCAAATGGAGCTGTCTCTCTTAAAAGCAACGGTTGCTAATTACGAAACAACAGCCAAGGATACCAACAGCGGCGGCAGCAGCAGTTTCCCTTCCTCCCACCAGTTCCTCCACCCGTTTCTCCTCCCGAGGTCGGGTGTCAAACGCGCGCTGAAACCGCCAAGGCACGAGGACCCCCTCTAGCTTAGCAACGAGGCAATACAACCTCACTAAGAACCTTATTTTTTATTATATGGCTAGTTTGGGCCAGTTGTTTCTAACAGGGCGTGTGAGTTAAACATTAAACCCTGAAATTAAAAAAAATGTAAATTAATTAATTAATTAAAAAAAGAAAAATCAGTGAGTGAAAACACTTCCGGTCGTACCGTTCTTGCCTTCCGCTTTTCTTCCGGATGTGCACATTATTGTGGCTGTTTGGAGCGGTGTGTCCGCTCCAGCCAGTTGCAGTGCTACAAAATGAAGGTCGTTACTTGGAACATAAACGGCATTAGGGCCTTCAGAGGCGGCATAAAAAAGGCTCTTGATTCCCTGGACGCAGATGTTATTTGTATTCAGGAGAC